>NW_024081293.1:48595-432757 GCF_003009895.1 Hyaena hyaena | reverse complement strand
TCCTTCCTTCCTTCCTTCCTTCCTTCCTTCCTTCCTTCCTTCCTTCCTTCCTTCCTTCCTTCCTTCCTTCCTTCTTTCCTTCTCTTCTCTTCTCTTCTCTTCTCTTCTCTTCTCTTCTCTTCTCTTCTCTTCTCTTCTTCCCCCCTTCCTTTCTTCAACTGATAAACTGTTTTTAGGGTGGTGTTTAGACTTAGAGAAAAACTGAGCAGAAAAATTGGAGTTCTCATGTGCTCCTTTTTCCTCCCCTCCCCACACAGTTTCCCCTATCACAAACATCTTGCATTAGTGTGACACACTTGTTATAACTGATGAACCAATATAGATATGCTATTGCCTGAAGTCCATCATTTACATTAGGGTACATTCTTTGTGTTGTACAGTTCTACAGGTTCTAACAATTGTACAATGTCATGCCTTTGTCATTATGTACTGAATAGTTTTACTACCCTAAAAGTGCCCATGCTCCACCTATTTATCCCTCTATTGTCCCAAATTCCCGGTGACCACTGGTCTTTTTACTATCTCTGTGGTTTTGCCTTTTCCAGGCTGTCATAGGGTTGGAATCATACGGTAAACAGCCCTTTCAGACTGGCTTCTTTCACTTAGCGACATGCACTTAAGGTTCCTCCTCGTCTGTTTGCAGCTCGATAGCTCTTTACTTTTTATTGCTGAATAGTATTCCATTGTAGTGATATACCTAAGTTCATTTATCCATTCATTTACCATCATTTATTGTTCACTTCTCTGTTCTTAAATTAGTCTCAATAGTTTTCGCTTCCACTCTGTGTCTTTAATGGACCACTGTGAATTTCTTGTCCCTTATTAGCTTATGTGACCACTATTCCTATAGGAATATGACAGGGCTCAGACTGTTTCTGGTTGGTGGTTTTAGTGCTGGTGGTACCTCAACTCTTTCTTGGCAAATGGTACTTGAACATGTACTGAAAGCCAGTGGAATATGTTTTTAAGATGGAGTGCCCACAACTACAGAGTGAATTGGCTACTTCTGCTGAGAGTGAGTTCCTAGATGTTCCAAGTAGTGAAACCTCCACAACTAGAATTTGAAATTCAATATCTTCTGGATTGCAGTGGAAGCCTTGTCATCATCCATGAAATGGAAATAGGAGATGTTATAGCAACTAAAGAGAATACTGCCCAGTAGGATCTAATGGCACTGGCCACAGTTCGTTAGCACCAAGAAAGTTTGAATAGGACAGAGATGTCATGTAATATGCTAATTCAGAGGCAAATGCACAGTTTAATTTAACCTTAAAAATGCTAAAAATGTTTTATTCAAGAAATTCTATGAATATTATTTTTTCTGTAATCATCTTTCCTCCATTCACATGGCTGTCTTATGGTAATGGGCTTCTATTGAGCACATTGTTTATGTGAACAATCTCTCAGGCTACAAGGTGGACTGGTCCAAGAGAGATATGGGACTCAAGCTGTGTCAGTCAGGCACAAAGAAGAGATTCAGTCTCTTTGAGTGTGGCTAGACTTGGAACAATTAAACTTTCATGCCATATTTTGTATCCTGGACATGAAGTTCTCTTTAGAATGAGAAAAATGAAACAGATGTATATGGGGGAGAAACCATCTTCTTATCTTTTCTGGCTCCTGTTTCCAAGAATTTTCTTGTACTGAACATTATGGTTATCTCCTCAGCATTTATTCTTCCTTTTTTGGTAACCACTCAGTTTTTACTGATATCCACAGCTACTCCAAGCAAACCTTGGATATTGTTTAAGTCCATAGTTAAATGCCCATGCCCTAAGTTTATCAGAATCCTATTCCTTGTGCAAAGGTGCTGGTTTAGAGATAGATGGGAATACCAAGTGGATACAGGAATGAAATAGAGGAAGGTAATTACCAAGGGATTCAGGGAAACAGGCTCCCTTACTTTTTTTTTTGGAGCAGCTTCTGGAAGAAATCCCTACCCAAGATGAAGATGATGTATTGGGCTCAGTTTATGTGCCATCCTAGCTCCAAGCACCAGTCTTGCTTATAGATCATCAAGGCCCCAGCAATAGTCTGCTGTCACTGAGACTATGGGCACAGTCACTGTTGCAGCCATTGCTAACCCTAGAGACAGAAAGCCACATAGCAGCACTACCAGGCATAGAGAAATTGCTAAGTCTGTGCCCCAGCTCCACTTTGTCCTGTGGGTTCCCCAGGAGCTGCCTAAAGAAGCCTAGGGACAGAACTACAAAGGGCAGGGGAGTTAATTCCTATGGACATAACTGGTCAGTACAAGAACAGGGACCAGGAAGTTACTGATGGATCAATTCTTCTCTGTTCCCACACCCACACAGCTAGTCCTGAGATACAGTAGCTCATGCAACCTTTCTGAAGGTTGCCCATTGTACTTGCTCTCGCCCCTTTCCTACTTAATTGCCCTGCTTCCTTCTCTTGCTTCCCAAGATCTCATTCCAATTACCAATAAAATGTTGGCCCATCAGTTTTTCTGGGAATCCAGGCTAAGCCTACGAGGATGTAACCTGAAAGATTGCTGGTAGCTCTTGTGGCCATAGGAACCAGTGCAAGGATGAAGCCAGTCACATGAGCAGCAGGCAGAGAGCTGAAAGAAATTTGATAACAACACTGACCAGCCTGGGAGCCCTTCCTTCCTATCTCTGGATTTCCAGTTACCTGAGTCAGGAAGAAGTCCATTATGTCTAGTTTTCTGTAATTGGCAGGTGAATCCATGGTAACTGATATCCCTCTCTAGTTTCACCTGTACTTGCAGATTCTGAGAGCCCCCCCCACCCCCGATCCCAGTCATAGCCTTATAATAGTTTCTTTCTTTCTTCTTTTGATCTTAAGTTAACTGAATTTGATTACTGGTACCTGCCATCAAATGAATCTTAACTGATATACCTGTCACCCTTTTGGTACTGACGAAAACCTTCTAGAACTCCTTGTTGAATTTCTGATCTTCTTCACCATTAAAAAAATTCAGTATCCATTAAAATATATACAGTGCCTCTATAGCCATGTATTAAATGCAGACTATTTCTGTTTTAATTAAAAACAAACATATATAAAGTTTCTTAACAATTATGGAAGCTCTTCCAAATAAAAACCAAACAATACCCCCAAATAAGAATAGTTTAGGAATTAATCTCTGCCAAGCCAGCTTTCCCCCAGATGATAGATTTGTTAGTTAATCATTCTAAAGCCAGGATTAGAGCACAGTCAACAGTTTAATAAACCATTCATTTCCTACAGTGCTGAGTAGTTTCATGGGCTTTTACTCTTATACCATAAACAGGACTATAAATTGTATCAGCAATTGTTTTTGAAAAGGATGTCAAGACTTCCGTTCTAAAATGGCGAATGAGGCATGCACATTTAACCACTCCCTTTCTTCTTAAGTTCCTATGGAAAAGACCAAATACATATTTCAGAATTAGAAAAAAACTTTTAGTCTGAAAAAGTGCAAAGTGCTATCAGTAGGAAAGCAATTAGGAAGGCATCTGGCAAAACAGCGTAAGTAGGAGCAGATAGATGGAAAAGCCAACCAGCCCAAGATTTGCCCAGTGAAAGGAAAAGTCCACGTGTACTTGTGCAAGGGTCTAGCAGAATCTAAAAACATCCTGGAACAGCAGGAGGTAGGGGCAAGCCCGGGCAGTGGAATAGCCATGCCTATAATGCAAGGTCTTTGCCAAGGCAGGTTCCCAATGGGGGTCACCCTGGCCCTCAGAGAAGGAGATAGGGGCCCAGCTAACTTCAAGTCACCACAACAAACACAGGAAAAATAAAAATAATAAAACAGGAAAATGAAGAAAAAGAACCACAGGGGTTTGCAGAGATACTGAGAACCTGGCTTTCTCCAACTGCATACACTTCCGAAGTCATTGTTAGAAACTGGAAAACACTTTTTCCAATCATTTGCCAAGAACTGCTGTGCAATTTTCTTCAATCAGGAAGCAGTTTGAGCTTTGCTGATTATATGAAAAAGGCAAAACTGTACTAGACCTGAAGGTCCCTGGAACAGGAAGTGCCCTTTAACCATCCAAAGGTTAAGGCCCAAGGATCTAGGGAACTGATTGAATTTTATTGATTTTCAATTGATGAAACATTGACAATGGCATCAGGTGGTGAAATTACACCCCTCAGCTCGGAGAATACTGTTTCTCATTCCAGACTCATTGTTGAAGCTGACAAGTAAATGGGTTTCTGGTAAACATTTATTTCATTTTCAATCTGGACATTAAATTGATGTGGAGCAATCATGTGAGGGTAATTATAGGAGTCTGAAGGGCCTTAAGTCTTGCAAAAGCCTAAATGTTTTAGAAAGCAGGCTGTTTCTTTTACTTTTGAATTGGCAGTCCATTGCTCAAGAGGAACACGCAGACCAAAGAATTGGATTCAATTCAATTTGAGAAATATGTATGTAGGTTTTCTGTGAGGTAAAGTACAGAGTATAGAGCTTAAGGTCGAACTGATGGCATTTTCCTTCTCATTATCTCTCCATCGTCTCACTTAAATACCTTTTCATTAGTTTGGTAAATTCCACAAGAGAGTTCTCTGCTCCCCGGGAGTTAGCCTTTCGTACTTCAGTTGAAAACAGCTCTTCACGACAGATGATTAAGTTTTATTTCCCCCTTGCTGCAGGGATAGAGGGAAGGAGGGAAGGAATGATTCCTCTAAGATTTCTCAGCATCTCACATGGTCTTCCTTTTTCAAATTCACGAACCGCCCTTTCCCCATTCATTTCTCATCAAGAAAGTTCTACAGCGAAACTCAAATTAAAATGTACCTTACAAAGAAGGGTGAGCCTTAAACCTCTGAGGCCCAATGTCTTTTTCTATCAAATGGGATTAATAATTCATGTCCAGGGGGGTTATGTGAGGAATCAATAAGATAATTAATAGGAACACACGTTTTAAAGCGATGGCAGCCCAAGTGATATAGGGGCAGAATGAAAGAGTGATGGAGAGAGCTCAGACCAGGAACTCACCAGCCTGGCTCACTGTGTGCCACCAAGTGACTTATTTAACCTCTACGATGCTCAGCTTACCTATCTGTACATGGGACTCTGAGGGCCCACTTCAGATAGTTTTTGTGAGAATCGATGAGCTACTATATGTCAAGTTCTTAATGAATACAGGCTAGTGTAAAAATAAAGGACATTATTATCATTTCAACATTATCTTGTCATTTACAAGAGATTTTCCTATGTCTCTACAAAGCAATAACTTTTAATATTTTTTCAAGAGCTTACTTTGGGGTGTGTGGTGGACAGACAAGAACACAGATCCAGACATAGAATGAAGTCTCTGCGTTCAGTTGGGGTCTACATAATACATGGAAGGAAGAAGAGAATTCTTGGGTGGATTTCATGGAATTAAGAAAAAGGTATTTAAACTGGAGGATGGGAGTGATTAAATAAGCACACAGTTCAACTCTGGACAATGGAGAGGGGCATGTCATTTACAGTCTTATTTTACGACCTTTTCCATCCTGAGCTCCTACTGGCCCCAGGTCCTTAATCTGTATCTTGAAAACATAGTTGTCTACTATCACCCCCTAAACCGGATCAAGAGACACTATTATCATCCTAGAGGAACTGGCAGAAGTTCTTACCCTTCTAAAAAGGGGTCTGCATTTGTGGGATCTGGGGCGCAAGGACAGTCCGAGGAAGGGGTTTGCATGTGACAGACGGGTGATGGGATAGGAAGGGCAGCCAGATGCTCAGGGCCAGATTAAGACTGTTGGAGGCCCTAAGCACACATGAGATTTTGGTGCCCAACATACTAATATAAAATATTCATGCTAAACGTCACATTAATAATTCATACTAAACATTATATAAAGCTGTAAGCCATAAACACAATATCCACATGTATGCTGAAACAGAAATAAATTCATTCTGTTTCCCGATTTCAAAATTCTAGGTAAGTTTATCAAAACTGAGTAACACAATCTCTCTCTCTCTCTCTCTCTCTCAATCTCTCTCGCCAGGCTTTCTGCTGCCCTCAGCACATCCCGAGGCTCCCTATTGGGCATCTGAGCACTGCCATCTCCGCATCCCTCAGCCATGGTAACCAGCCAGCACATGTCCCCAGCTCTCTGAGGAGGCTCCTTGGGAACCGTTGTCAGGCTGTGCCACTAGCGCCATCCTATCTCCTTCCCCCTCGCTGTACCCTTAAAGATGCTCCACTCGCAGATGAAGGCAACTAACACCTCTCCCTTCAATGTCCTGTCTGGAACGTGTTCTGTATTGGGAAAATCAACAACAGAGTGGGTTCCTGGGAATTGCCTTCCTGCCTCTTTCGGAACTGAGCCAGAGGCCCCTTTCCAATGTGTGAGATTTAGCCCCTGCACTCCCGGTTCTGTAACAGGGATGGCAGACAGAACCGTGGGGTGGCAGAGAACAGGGGGCTTAGAGGCATGAACACCTGGGCTAGCATCCAGCTTCAGGTACACACCAGCCGGGTAAGGCTGCCTCATGTTGCTGAACCCGTTTCCTCACCCCCATGCGAATGAATATGAGAAGAGTATTTGTAAACAGCGACTGCAGAGACATAGGTGGGCACCATACCTGGCCCACACAAAGCACTTGGTAAATGGTAGCATTTATTGCATAATGAGGCCGGGTCCTGTGATTTTCAGATGGTGGCATTTCAACCTCTGCACCTTCCCCTGTGATCCTCATGTACCTCATGGTGGATACCCTGGAGGAGTAAAGACTAGAGACCGACCTTCACTATCAGAAATAGTGCCCAACAGGGGCATCAGGGGGCCTCGGTTGGTTAAGTGTCCGACTTCAGCTCAGGTCATGGTCTCACCACTAATAGGTTCGAGCCCTGTGTGGGGCTCTGTGCTCAGAGCCAGGAGCCTGCTTGGGATTCTGTGTCTCCCTTGCTCTCTGCCCCTCCTCCACGCATGCTCGCTTGCTCTTGCTATCAAAAATAAATTAAAACGTTAAAAAATAATGATAAAAAAACAAAGAGTGGCATCTTTTCTTTAATTTGTCACCAAGTCAGGGCTAGATCAGAAGACACACCTGTTCTCTAGATGAGAAGGAAACACAGCTCTGCTCTTTCCCAAGCTCCTAGAGGCCACCTAAGCTTTCCAAGTCCTGCTAGTTGAGGAAAGGTGATGGACCTCACGACTTTCAAGTAGGATTTTCAAATTGAATCTATTTTATAGGAAGAGTTTGCCTGATGGGTGAAAGGCTAATTAGGCTGAGAGTGGAAATAGTGCCTCTGGCAGTTTTGGGTCTGTGGCTTTTGTTAAACAGTTCCAGAAATAAATAAATAAATATGGTACAGACTCAGGTAACACCCATCAGCATTTTGATTTTTCCTCAATTGTAAAGTGTCAATTTCACAGTTAAGGAACTGCTTTAAGAAGGGGCATAAATGAATTCCAGAACAGTTTGCATCCCACCTAGGAGACTAGACTGGTTCTCACTTACTTGATCCCGTGAGGTCAGGGACAATACCTCACCAGCCCCAGTGAGGAGCTGCTTCACGAGCCTGTGACCTGTGCAGTAACCACAGGGCCCGGAGCTTGGAGCGGCTCCACATCTGGTTTAATGTTCTGCTGTTAGAACATTAAATTCTTAATAACTATTGCTAAATTCTTGATAATTCTCAAGCAAGGAACCTTTCATTTTCATTTCGCACTGGGCTTCACAGTGTGTAGCTGGTCCTGGCCCCAGTGCCTAGCCCTTCACCTGTTGTATAATAGATACTTATTCATTACTGGGAGAAAATTAATTATCAATAATGTAATCCAGTCTCTAACTCTTCATTAGCAGTATATTCAAACCATGGTCCACAAAGCATTTTAAACTAGCTTCTGTCAGATTACTTGCCCAATTATATTTAAGAGGAGATGAAGGGCGCCTGGGTGGCTTAGTCGGTTAAGCGTCCGACATTCGCTTGGGTCATGATCTCGCGGTTCGTGGGTTCGAGCCCCGCGTCGGGCTCTGGGCTGGCTGCCAGCTCAGAGCCTGGAGCCTGTTTCAGTCTGTGACTCCCTCTCTCTCTGACCCTCCCCTGCTCACACTGTCTCTCTCTCTCCTAGAAATAAATAAAACATTAAAATTAAAAAAAAAAAAAAAAGAAACCGAACTTGATACCTGAAATCCTATCTACCAGCAGATTCCCTCCCAAACAGGAACAATTTACAAGTTCTCCATTTGCCTGATAGTGATAGCTTCCATTATTGAAAATCTCAGAGGAATAACAGGTCAAAGTGTTGGGTACAGACTCTTCCAAGGCGGTATGCTGAAGTTATCAAGGTGACGCCATTAAATCTTGAGAAGCGAATATTCAGATCTCATTCAAAAGAGGTTCTCGGGGGGAATTGCCCTTTATACAACAATTGATTTTTCTAAAGTGAATTACCAGTTACAGGATATTTACTCTGGTTTGTTGTTTGGGGACTTGGGGATGTGTCTGAACTACATTTAAAAAAAGAAAGCCGAAGAGTAGGGCAGCATGTAGCATTGTAAGCAGGAAGTTGATGCTAAAATCATTAAAAGAAATAAGGCAGAACCTAGGAAAAAATTTTTTAAAAAAGCACAGCAAAACATCTGAAAGGAAGTGGGATCCCAAAAGACAGAGCGTAGTGGGATTTGATTCTAAGGTGATGTCATGTATTGAACCTCATCTTCTATTCTGAAGGATTCAACTGGCAAGGAAACTATCAGTGTATGTTAAATAAAACATTCTTGTTTGGAAACAAGGTGGTGGTGAAGGGGGTGAGTGTAGTATCTTACAACTAGGGATGCTTGAAAAATATATAACATGAAAGGCACGGCGTAGGGAATACAGTCAGTGGTAATGCAATAGTGTTGCAAGGTGACAGATGGTAGCTGCCCTTGCGTTGATCACAGCATAACCTATAAACTTGTCAAATCGCTATGTTGTACGCCTGAAACCAATGTAATGTTGAATGTGAACTCTGCTTCAACAAATGAAACGAACTAACAAATTAAAAAAAAATAATACAAATAACACCTTTTCCATCAAAGAAAAAAAGCACATAACATTCCTTCTCTGCATCTCTGTAGACACTGATCAGCGACAGGTGCCGGTGTCCTCCCTCTCAGACCAGTCAGCCGCTGAAAGGTTCGAGAGCACAGGCAACAGCATAGCAATGGACTAGGACATAAATACAACCCGTCACAGCGAAGGCCAGAGAGGAAAGGAAACGACAGCAGGAGGACTCTGGATTTTAATAGCTAATTCAAGAATCATTTTGGATCACAACATGCCCTGTGCTCACGAGACCGACATGAAGGATTGCAGCCAGGGGAATATTTGATCGTGCGATGCCGGAAGTTGGGAGTATGTCGCCCTACGATGGAGTCTTTTTCCAGATGGATTTAACTTGGAGGCTGTTTCCAGCCTCCCAGCCAAAAGCTGAAGCACAGGATATAGTTCCTTCAGCTAGAACATGAACACAAGTAAGGCGGGGGAGAGGGGAGTAAAAGGAGATATCATACATGGGAAAAAAAATACTACACTGTGTAGAACTTGAACTGCAGATAGAAAGACAAACGTCTCTGAAACTGTGTTAAAGCCTGAGAGCAGGGAAATTTCATGTGGCCAGGAAGGATAAAGATAGGCAAGCTGAGGATCAGATAATTCTTTCCTCCTGGAAGAAAGAAAAGGATGCAGGCCAGGCAAGGGCTGAGACAGCTTTAAAGCCACACCTTGCTTTCCGCGGGTTCTCACCAACCGCAAGGTGAAGGGAGGGTTAACGAAGCACATTATTTCATTTGTAGTTTGTTGGGGATTCTTCGGTGAACAAGTGAACAAAATGCATGTGGTTCTCAGTCCAGCACAGAAAATGACAATAAAATTTAGTAATAAGCCTTTGTGTCCCAAAGCTCCTTGACTCCCCATTACCACAGGGAAATTGACCCTGGCCAACGTTTTCCACCTAGCCCCCCCTCCCTTCGGCCCCCCATCCCCATGTAGCAGACCAACCACAAACAGTTCCACTGCCCTCTCCCAGTAATCATCTCAGCCCCCTCCTACTGCTACTCAGGAGCTCCCAAAGGCCCACTCCCACGTTCCTCTGCCTTTTAAAGCAGTGGGAAAGAACTCATCTTGGTGTAAATGTCTTCTATCTAGGTTATGTCCAGGGGAAGGCCACAACTTTCAAAGTGAAGCAGGCCCCTTCAAGCGTCTTTGTAAACTAATAGTGAAGTCTCACTGTGAAAGGAGTATAACCTTTCCCCTGAACCAGCCATTTAAGTCCAGTGGCTCTTTAAAGAAAATTTCTTGGGGACCCCTGGGTGGCTTAGTCAGTTAAGCATCCGACTGTTACGTCAGCTCAGGTCATGATCTCATGGTTATGGGTTCGAACCCTACATCGGGCTCCAGGCTGACAGTGCAGAGCCTGCCTGGGGTTCTCTCTCCCCCTCTTTCTGCCCCTCCCCTGCTCATGCTCTCTCTCAAAATAAATAAACTTTAAAAATAATAAAAAGAACTTTTTTTCTTATTTTACAAATTGCTATGTCACTATTCCTCGAAAATATTTTTTTTTTTTTATGTTTTATTTATTTCTAGGGGAGAGAGAGAGACACACAGCGTGAGCAGGGGAGGGTCAGAGAGAGAGGGAGTCACCGACTGAAACAGGCTCCAGGCTCCGAGCTGGCAGTCAGCACAGAGCCCGACGCGGGGCTCAAACCCACGAACTGCAAGATCATGACCTAAGTGAAAGTCGGATGCTTAACCGACTAAGCCACCCAGGCGCCCCTCCTCGAAAATATTTTTAAGTTGTGGCATATAATTCAGTCCCCCCACTGACGTGACACTTTGAAAATACAATGCTCTGCTGCGGGATGTTTTATTTTGCTTAAGTTCTTTAATGTTGTTGCCAATATTTTGCTGTTATAAACAGGGATAAAAACGAGATTTCTCTCTCTCTCCCTGTTTATGCATGTATGATTGTTTCCTTATTATAAATACACTGAAGTAGAATCATTATATAAAAATTATAAATTTAAAGCATATAATTCTGCAGCTTCCTATATGTATTTTAAATAACTTGCCAGAAGCTTCCCAAATGCATAACAGGCTTGTGTTGCTGCACCCTTAGCCCCTTAGTGCCTAAGTCTTAAAAAAAGTTTAGAGTATTAGAATCATTAAAGATTATCATAAAAATAATTAAATTACCAGATAGTTAATGGTCATAAACACCATATCTCTTGCTTGAGGTTTAAAGAAATAAGAAAAATTAAAACTTGACAGAAGGAGTTTCCTAAGGCTCTCATGAATAAATCATTCCAAATTCATTCCTTGTTGTTGATATCTGTGGCTGACATCAGCCTCAAGGTAACTATGATTTGACATATTTTATAGAGTGGGGTCTAATGGTCCAAAACTTTTAAAAATGAAAGCATTACTAGGGTTTTGTTATCCAAAACATTTCAGTTGAGCTAGTAGTCTCATCCATTTACATTAAGGCAATATTATTTGGAAGGACAATGAGTCAACACTGCAAATATATACAGGCATATACTATATCTATTTATTTTTAATTTTTTAAATGTTTATTTTTGCAAGAGAGGGACAGAGCATGAGGTGGGGGGGAGGGAGAGGGAGACCCATAATTCAAAGCAGGCTCCTTTGACACAGGGCTCGAAACCACAAACCACGAGATCATGACCTGAGCACAAGTCAGACACTTAACGGACTGAGCCACCCAGGCACCCCTATGTTTAAAAACTTTAAATATAGTTTTTACTATATTTATTTAGTAAATTAAATTTAGTATTTACCTATATATTTACTATAGATACTTTAGCGACTACCACACTATACCCACATCTGCTCTAGTGAGGCTGGTCAAATCATGCTTATAAAATCTTTTTAACTTCACAATAATTATATGAATATTTTCTTTTAAAGATATTAAGTTTTACAGACAGGTGACTTTCACTTCCAGCAATTATAAAGTAACATGTGTCAGACCAATCTGACACTTAAGCTTGATCTTCCTGAGCAAATCTCTAGTGTACAATAAAGAATATTTTTTAAAATTGACTACTTGTTAGGCCATAGTGCAAGTCTCAACAAATCTGAAACGACTGAAAAGGACAGATTATATTCTCTGTCCTTAGAGGAATTAAGCTAGAAATCAGTCACAAAAATATCACTACTAAAGTCTCCAACATTTGAAAATTAAACAATATAAACTTCTAAATATTTCATGGATCCAAATAAGAAATCACCAAGGAAATTAGAACATATTTTGAACTAAATGAGAATGAAAACACACTTCATAGTAATATTCTCATGTCAGGTTATAGCCTGTTTCAAGCTAGTTTTTGCTGTGTAACAAATCATTCCAAAACTAAGTAGCTTACAGGCAAGCATTTTATTTATATTAAGATTCTATGGGTTGGCTGGGTAATTCTTCTGTTCTGGCTCAACTGATATTGTTGTACTGCCTTGTACCTATGATCAGAGAGAGGTTGGGGAGAATGGAAGCTCTAGAATAGCCTTACATTATTTGGCAGTTGGTAGGCTTTCAGCCAGGATGCCTTACTTCTTTTCTGTGTGGCCTCTTACCCTCCAGCAAACTAGCTTGCTCTCATTCACATGGTGTTCTCAAGTTTCCAAGCACAACAAGCAAGAACAAGCTCAAATGCTCAAAAGCTTTCCAAGTCTCTGTTTGTTTTACATTCGCTAACATCTCTTGACTAAAGCAAGCCACACGGCCAAACCTAGACTCAAGGGTGGAGATACCTCTTGATGGAAAAAACTGCTAAATTACATTACAATAGGTCATGCTGACAGAGATAGGAAAATATTGTGGTCATATTTACAATCCACTACATAGCTTATGCAGTGCTCAGAAAAAAATTGTATCTTTAAATACATTAGCAAAGAAGAATGATGTGAGTTTTTATCTCAAGAAGCTAGAAAAGGAACAGCAAATTAAACCTGAAGAAAATAAAAAGAAAGCAATAAAAAGTAAAGGTGAATGGTACAGAAAACAAACATAAAATAGGGAAATTCAACAAAGCCAAAGTTCGTTCTTTAAAAATATTGAAAAAATTGATCGACTTTGTTTAGCAAGAAAAATGAGAGAAAACCCACATATCAATAAAAGGAGTAAAATAGGGAACGTCACTACAGATTGTACAGATGGTACAAAGAGAAGAATATTTATGAATAAGTGTTTGTTGATACATTTGTAAATTTAGATAAATGGAAAAATTCACTGAAAAATATAACATTTAAAAGGACCCTAGAAGAAATAGAAAAACCTTTATTAAAGAAATTCTTTGTATTAAAATACTTTTCCACAGAGAAAACTCTAGACCCACATGACTTCAACTGTGAATTCTTCCAAATTCTAAGGAATAATACCGACTGTACATAAACATTTCCAAAGAATAGAATGGTTGACATTCCCCAGCTTTTTTTACGGGACTACCAAACCCTCATTTCAAAAACTCAGGAGAACACTACAAGGAAAAACCATCAGGCTTTTGTAAGTTTGAAAAACTTAGAAAATCACTCAGTGAATTAACCACGTTAATGGGATAAAGGAGAAAAATCATAATTATTTTGCTAGACTGAAATAGAATTTGACAAAATTTAATACTCATTTATGATTAAAAATTTGGGGGGGGCAAACCAAGAATAGAGAGACTTCCTTAATTTCATAAAGTATAAATTTTTAAAAATCTAGTTGAAACTTCTGGGGTGGGGGTGCCTGGCTGGCTCAGTCAGTGGAGCATGACACTCTAGATATCAGGGTTGTGAGTTCAAGGCCCACAGTGGGTACAGAGATTACTTAAGAAATAAAATCTTAAGAAAAAAAAAAAACCTACATCAAATTTCATACATAATAGTAAAATTACTTTTTAAAAGTCTTCCTGAGATCAGGAATGAGGCCAAGATGACCATTTTTAATACATATATTCAAACCTTAAGTTTTCAGACAGTGAAATAATTTAAAGAAAAAAAAGATGTATGTAAAGATTGGAAAGGAAGAAATAAAACTGTCATTTTTCACAATGACATAATTGTGTATAAATTTCAAAGTTCAAAATATTAAAATAAGTGAATTTAGCAAGGTCCCTGGAGACAAGATCAACATAAACAACTCAATTATATGTCTATACCTTAGCAAGACTCAACTTGAAAATAAAAATCTTCAATCATGTAAGTAAAAATAGAACTAAAAACCTTACCTAGGAACAAATAAAATTTTTTAAAAATGTAAAACATCACCAGAGAAATATACAAAACACGAGCTAAAGAAATAAAAAGAAATCTAAGTAAATGAAAGGATAGGTCAGTTTGGGACTGGACTAGAAAAACTGTCAATTCCTCCTAAATTAACCTTTAGCTACAATAAAATCCCAATCAAAATCCCAGAACTTCTTTGTGGAAATTGACATAGATTCTAAAATTTAAAATGGAAACATAAAGGCCCAAGAACAGCAAAAAACCAAACATGAGAAATATCAAGTTAGAGGATGTGAGCTACTAAATATCAAGGTCTTAAAAGTGACAGTTATTTAAAGAAAATAAAAACAAAAAAAAATGATGTGGTATTGAGACAAGGATAGAAAAATAGATGAAGGAACAAGGTCCAGAAATAAATGTATACATACTTGACATCTATTTTTACAGTTAAGTTGCCACGGTACTATAGAAGGAAGGAGGGCTTTGTTTTTTCTTTTTTTCAAAAAATGATACCCAGTCAATTTCATATCCATACTGAAAGATGTGAACCTTGACCTCTAACACACACCATCCACAAAAATCAATTCTAGACGGATTTTAGATCTAAATGTGCAAAGGAAAATAATAAAGCTTTTAGCAGGTAACCTGAGAAAATGTTCATGAACTTGGCAGTCGAAAACTGAACCACCCTTACTTAAGTAAATATCTGGTTGTACATTCTGTATCATCTGCATATGCGATCTCTGACCTATTCTGTACAGTCTTCTCCATTTTTCTAGCTCACTCTCATTATGTTCTTTTCTTAACTTTTTACTTATCCAATATTCTCTTCTTTCTCACAAAGTTCAGCGCTCACATTGCGAAGTGTTCTCAGCTTTGGTCATGTGTGTTGGTTGTGCCAGTTTTATCATGGCAGGGCTCATTATCTGGTGCTCCAACCTTCAGTGGTGCCCAAGGGGATAGGCCCTTACTAACTAAGCACTTCAGGTGGTCCCAAATGTCTGTAAACCTCTACTCTGCTCGCTGCCCTCTCCATGACACTGTGTTTCAGTCCCTTTATTCATCTCAAAGTTCAGAAGTCTGACCTTAGTGTCACCTAAAAGCAAAGCACCATCCCAGGCATAATTCAGGCTTCAAGGTTGGGTGGTCTCATCTTATGCTTTAAAAGAGTTTATAATCTCATAGCTGAGATAAGTGGCAACATAGTTATTTTATATTTCAGGGAGGTATGGGCTGACTGTCATGGAAATGGGCATGATAGAAGCTCAGAGAGAAGGGAGTTTTTAGGCCTAGGCTAATCAGGAAGGGCATTTTGACTAAGCGACATCTGAGATAGGTCTTGAAGATTGTAATAAGGCATTCCAGGCACAGTGAAGACCTCATGAGCATATTTTGAATTGATGCACTGCATAAATGTCTCAAGAGATTTCTCCTGGAGTAGTTAGATTGACTTTTTATAACCAGGGAAGAGAGCTTGTCGAGACCATGAACCAGGTGCTCCTGGAATAACAGAAGAGATGGAGTGCTTGCTTCTGTGTAGATCCCACAGTTTTTCTTTAAATTTTTTTTTTTAGGTTTTATTTATTTGTAGGAGAGAGAGAGAGAGACAGTGTGAGCAGGGGAGGGTCAGAGAGAGAGGGAGTCACAGACTGAAACAGGCTCCAGGCTCTGAGCTGGCAGTCTGCACAGAGCCCGATGCGGGGCTCGAACCCACGAACCGCGAGATCATGACCTAAGCGAAAGTCGGACGCTTAACCGACTAAGCCACCCAGGCGCCCCGATCCTACAGCTTTTCAATCTGATCTGTCAAAGGATCATGTTAGCAGGAGCTCTTATCTTTCACGTACATAAGATGTCTTTTTTCTGCTTGTCCCTTCCAGCTCAGGGGAAGAAGGTATTACAACACGCCTCTCTGGGTGCTATTTATTAAATCTTCTACTGCTTTTGTGAAATAAAGAAAGAAGTTGTGTTGTTTTTGTAAGAGCTGAAAGAAAAAGTTGAACAGGAATGGTTTAAGATTCAGGTCGGAGATTAGTGGGAGTTCAGGAACAGAGGAGAGGGCCCTGATTCCTTACTGTTGGTGTAACAAAGCACCGGGGAGACAAACTCAGATGCCCACAGGGAGCACTGAGGTATAAGAAGCAGGTGGGTGGGCTGGAATGTAAAAATAGCAACAGCACACAGGGGAGGAGAGGTGTCAAGCAACACGTGGGTTACAGTAGGACAAGTTCTCGGGCCCTACTCCCACCTGCCAAATCACAGACGCCGGGGTGGAGCCCAGCAATCTCCAGATGGTTCTGACGGATAGTAACGTCTGAGCGGCACTGCCATAAGGCATAGTCAGAGGCAAACTGATGAGCTCCACTCCATGTGAAGGACAGACTTTTCTCAGCTGTTTTTGATTTTGCCTTGAGGGACATGGAACCTAGGTTTCCAGGCCTTCCAATTTCATAAAGAGAGGACATATGTCTGAATTTTTATGTGACATCTCCTGACTTTTAAAGTACTGGCCCTAAGTAAACAAGCAACCAAAAAGTTCTGGTCACCAAATATAACCCTGGTCAACATTTTACCAGGAGCTACTAGTTTGCAATCTCTAGTAAAGTGAAAAAGCATACAGTTTATTTATGTATTTGTGTATGTATGCATGTATTTATTTACTTATATATTTATAAGAGAGAGAGAAACTATACATCGGGGAGGAGCAGAGACAAAGGGAGAGAGAGAATCCCCAACAGTCTCCACACTGGTAGCATGGAGTCTGGTATGGAGCTCAAACCCACAAACTGCGAGATCACGACCTGAGTAGAAGTCAGATGGTTAACTGAGGCCCAGGCGTCCCAACAGTACCTGTTTCACAGGGTCCTTACGAAGGTGGGGTGAGGTAATGCGTACAAGTAACTTATTCAAGGGCTTGGTACATAGCAAGTGCTCTGTAAATGATACTGTTTTAATTCTTCTGTTTAAACAAGGGACTCACTGGGACCGCTGGGAAAAGGAAAGAGTAAGGAACTTGTTGGCTTCTCTAGGCCACGTAGTACTATGTAGTATCCAGAGTATACGGCAGTCTCATCCAAGGACCATGCTGGGCTAATAGTAGGAAGGGGGTAGTTGGATGGGTTTGACTCCCTAGAAGATTCCCATAATCCCCCATGTCATTCTGGAAAAGCTGCTCACCTACGGCCAGAAACCAGCCTGGGTTGGGAGTAGGGAACCTGGCAAGTCTTAAATTCCTGGAAGCCTAAATAAGCAGGTGATGTTCAAACCAAGCTGTTGACAACAGCCAGGTAACCTGTGGTAGGACCTCAGAACCACCCATGGACCAGTATGTCTGAGGGTGTGGGGCAAGGGGAAGTAGGAAAAAGATAAAAAGTGGTATGACCTGGAGGCTAAGTTGGCATCTAGGGCCTAGATGAGGTGGAGCAGATACCAGGTCTGTGGGCAGCCACGATTAACTCTAGGCCCCATATCTGGAGAGGCTGAGGCAGCCGATATATTTCCTGTCTTAATCTAGACCAGCTCAGCTCCTGGGCATGAATGAGCCTGTAGGTGGTAGGCAGTGGAGAGTCCTGTGAGTGGCTGGGAAAGCTTGGCAGATGGCTTGGGCAATGGGATATCATTTTTTTTTAGGAAGCAAGATTCCACAGTGCTAATTAAAAGAGTCAACTTTGGGTCAGAATGTAGGATGCACTGGATGAGGAATCAGGGGGAAAAGGCTTGTCTTGGCCAGACGTGACAGAATCTCAGTGCTTGGGCCACAAATCCACTCAACTCCACTCACAACAGAGACCTTTAACTCATTAGAATACTGTATTCTCTTCTGCTGAGCCCAGATAAGGCATCAACATCTTCTCAAAACTCTGCCCCAATTCCAATAGATGGAAGCTGGGATATAAAGCCCCTGGCCTGGGTGCCAGTTGGTACAGGGTGATGACAGTTAGTGCCGACAGTTTTGACTGGGGGGAGGGCGCAACCATGAAGAAAGCCAGGTCAAAGTTCACAGTAAGTGTTCAAGTCTGAAGAGTGGGAGAAAGTTTGGTGATACCAAGAAAAGCACTTTCTGGGGTGCCTAGGTGGCTCAACTGGTTAAGCATCTGACTTTG
The DNA here is from genome assembly GCF_003009895.1 of Hyaena hyaena. Classification (NCBI taxonomy): domain Eukaryota; kingdom Metazoa; phylum Chordata; class Mammalia; order Carnivora; family Hyaenidae; genus Hyaena; species Hyaena hyaena. The sequence continues at coordinate 414,474 of NW_024081293.1, read as the reverse complement.
GCTGAGGTCATGCTCTCATAGTTTGAGTTTGAGCCCCGCATCAGGCTCTGTGCTGACAGCTCAGAGCCTAGAGCCTTCTTCAAATTCTGTGTCTCCCTCTCTCTCTGCCCCTCCCCCGCTACACTCTGTCTCTCTCTCTCTCAAAAATAAATAGAACATTAAAAATATTTTTGAAAAATAGAACACTTTCTTTTGAAACAAATACACAAAAAACATGTAAGCAACCACCCCTCAAGGAATTCAGAAAAGCGAGCAGGTTGAGGGACAAAAGATGACGAATTCACATTTGGAGATCCTGGCAGAAGGAGGAGGAGCCGTGTCCATCATGCCTTTGACATGTCAGATACTTCTCAAGCAGTCACTGCTTTTAAACGTGGTATCCCTGTGTGTGATGCTTTGGGACGATGCAGACAATGAGTTGGCTACTTGGTCCCTGAGAAGCTCAGGAGATAATGAGGTGTAGGGACACCCACACACGGCTAATGACATGTATAACGCAAACAAGTCAAACAGAAACCACACACGTGTATTTCAGGAAGAGGTGACAGACGGGAGAAACGAAGCAAGTCAGGTCGCTGAAGGTGGAGCTTGAAGAAGTTCTGAGCTGGAACAGAATAACTGGCCCAGGATACGATCAGAATTGTTCCATCCGTATGGGGAGTTGTTCAAAACGGACATTCTCGTGGCCTGAGAATACAAAAACAATCGCTGATGTCATCATCTTACAGCACTGATTCATTAAGCATCAACAGTATTCTTCACATTGTGCTACTTGTCAAAAATCTCTTCTTCAGAGGAACCCACAGACGCATGGGTGAGTGACAGGTGGCAACGTATTATAACATAGCACGGGAAGCGCTCAGACATCAGTATGCACAAAACGATACGGGAACCCACAGCAGGATCTAGAGCACCGTGAGAGGGGGAGCATGGTTGGGGCCCTAGAGGGGATGAAGGTGGAGCTGCAATGAAAGCGAACTAGAAAGACCCATTCATTTATTCATTATTGTCCATTCCCAAGCAGAGTTTCCCAGGCCTCTGAGGTATCGCCCAGCGGGAGCGGAGAAGCGTGTAGGTGTGGAGAACAACTCAGGGTGGGCTCTTTAATGCAGTTCCTCAAGCCTGATCCTGGCAACAGGCCAGAGAGTTTTGGATCACCTTTTATTTATTTAGACATTCATTCATTCATTTTTTTTTCCAGGGAAGCATAACAGAGCATTTGTAGCTTAAACTATTGTAATTCTCATATGCTGGCTGGTTTCCAGCATAAGCTGACTGAATAAACTCACCACCTTTCAGGGCAGCCACTCCTAGGAATCTTTATGTACCAATCTCTGCAAAAGTCTTCCGTACCAGGAAAATTAAAGGGAAGTGCATCTCAGAAAGTTGTTAGGAAGGCAGATTCTTTTGCTTGTTGCTGGGTATCACTGTTAAGTCTCTCATCTTCTTTAAACTGCATTTTGTTTTATGTTTAGTAATTTTTATTTTTAATTGCAGTAAAAATCACATAACACAAAGTTTACTACTTCAGCCATTTTTAAGTGCAGCTTTCAGTAGAGTTAAATACATTCACGTTATTGGGCAACCAATCTCTAGAACTTTTTTTATATTGTGGAATTGAAACTGTATACCCATTACACAAGTCCCCATTTCCTCCTCCCCTAGTCCCTAGTAACCACCATTATACTTCCTGTTTCTATGAATCTGACAACTTTAGGTCTCAGGTAAGTGGCAGCATACAGTATTTATCTTTCTGCGTCCGGTTTATTTCACATAGCATAACGTTTGCAAGGTTCATCCATGTTGTAGCACGTGTCAGAATATTCTTCCTTTTTAAGGCTGAATGATATTCCATTGTATGTACATACCATATTTTGCTTATCCATTCATCCATGACTGGATATTTGGGTTATTCCACCTCTTGGCTCTTATAAATAATGCTGCTATGAACAGCACTGCGCAAACATCTCATTAAGATCCTGCTTTCAATTTTTTGGCTCAGTTCCCAGAAATGGGATTGCTGGGTCATGTGGTAGTTCTATTTTTGATTTTCTGGTGAATGGCCATACTGTGTTCCTTAGCAACTGTACCACCTTACATTTAGTATCAATCAGGTCTGGGTGGAGCCTCCCAGAGCTCCTGGATTACCTTTAACTCCTGACAAGGTTAAGGCCTCATCCTCTAGCAGTCCTTTGTGGAGAGGGAGGCTGCTGTCCTCATAGGGACAGAGAAAAGACTAGGACACCTTCAATGGGGGTATAGCAATCCCTCCAAGGAACTGAATCATAGCGTGAGGCCCAAGCATAGGGTAGATTCACCTACCCAGGACCATCTCACCTGCCAAACTGCCAAGTGATCTCTGCTTCTTCCAGAGAACATGTCCATCCACGTGTCTGGGAACCCTGTACCATTTGGAAGTCTGCTCTAGCTGATGTGATACCCTTAGCATTTGATGACATCAAGACCCTTGATATTCAGTAGTATACCATTAAATTCCTTTTTTTCCCCATGGCTCTCCAGTATTGATCCCTACCTATCTCTGCTTCTACTGCCATAGTTTTTGTAATGCCATCAATGTCCCTAAAAGGGGGGGTTCCCCTTTCCTTTAGATATACTCATCTAGAAGACCAGGAATTCTCCTCTTAAAAGGAGCAGTGAGTTTTGCCATCAGGAGAATTAGACCTGCCCCTGGGGTGGGGAGGTGAGATAATTAGAACCTTGGAGATATGTAAAAATACTAATCTTAACGTGACAAAAGGTTATATCCTCCAGAAAAGTGAGAATTTTATAATGACTAACATTCCTGAGAATGGGACAAAACAAGAAGTCAAATGCAAATACTCGGAGCAGACAACTCCATTTGTATCCAAGAGGCTTCAAGGTTTGGGACCCTTGGAAACACATCTGCCCATATAATATGATAAAGGCAAAAAGAAGGTGATCCTGACTCTCTGCTATATCACCAGAAAATTTTATACCTGGCATGCTCAGAGATATCCTTCTTCCCACTTTGGTTCACCTTCCAAACAAGTCAGACCTAACAGTTCCCAAGAGACCCAGTTCTTCATTTAGGGCCCCAAAGACTAGATAAGAAACTGGCCTGTCTGCACAATGTTTGAGAACCCACACAAGCAAATATCAAGGAGGCAAACTGTACCATTTTTCCTGACCCCAGAGGCTATGTACACTGTAGCTTATAGTGACTTCAATTCCTTCCAGAATGTGGTCTTCTGCTTAGGGATGGTAGAGGCCCTAACATAGATGTGAGGTATGGGATGCATATCTCCTAGGCCCACTTCAGTTTTGTGCCTCAGTGCCTATGACAGAGTGAGCATCTTCCAATGTGACATGTGCTTTTCACATTTAAAAGCACCTATTTTTCATTTAACCCAGTTCCGGAAATGCACCAAGGAAAGGGTCTTCTATTGCAGTACTGGGTGAAAAGCTGTGTGTGCTAGATTTTTCAGGAAAGCACACATCAGTCTCCAGCAGGGGCTATTAGTCTAATTTTCATGTGACTTTCCTGGGCTTATCGGACTTTAGAACCTATGCCCAATGTTTCATGCAGTTCTACTGGAATCATCTCTGTGGTGTGTTATTTCACCTTTTTGATGCTCATTTTTCTCATCTGTGTATGGAGAGTTGGACAAAGACATCTCAAATATCCCTGCAATATTCAGTGATTCCACTGGGGAAGGAGGAACTGTAGGAAATAACTGTCAGCACAAAACCACAAAAGAACGTCTGCCCTTTCTTACTTTTATTCCCTCCTTGCATGTGTCTTTTAGAGAAGCAAGTGGTAGGAGTCCCAAATAAGAAAGCACACTAAAGTGCTTAAAATGGTGGTGCCAAGGGCTCCTCCAGCATTGGCTTGCTAATTCCCAAGGCAAAGAGTTGCACTGTTGGGTAGCTTACTGTTCTTCTTGCTAGAAAAAGCCTTCTTAACATTAACCTTGACTTGTCTCCTCCTACCTTATTAATTCAAATCTTCTCCATGAAGATTATATGGAACAGGTCAACTTGTTTCAATATGCATCGTGGTGGGGTGTATGCATGTGTGTGTACATATACTGACACCTTCACACTGGATCCCTGTAATTGTGTGTGGTCTATTGTGGGGTCGTATATACCAATGCATTGGTATATTTTATGACACCAGAAAGACCTGTATTATGAATGAGGCTGATGTAATTTGGTGAACTATGATTTACGGAAACTCTTTACAGGTTAAATGGGGGAATAAAGGAGGTGGTTTAAAAAAGCAAATTGTCCACTGACACATTCCTCTTGTTAAATTGACTTATAGCCAATAGTGCATTTTTTAACATAAGTCAGTGTCCTCTATACTGGAAAAATTTCCTCAACTTTCCTTCTTTACTTCTCTTCCTGCTCCCAATTCAGGCTTTGGGTCAAATGTAGTCTTTGCTACTACCAGCTAGCTCTGTGACCCAACATAAATGTCTTCATTCCTTTAATCCTCAGCTTTTTTATTTGTGGAGGCTGAGTAATGGCTCCCCAAAGATGGTGTCTTCCTAATCCCTGGAAACTGTGACTATATTAGGTTACATGGTAAAGAGAAATTACAGTTGCAGATGGACTTAAAGTTGCCAGTCAATTGACCTGAAATGGGAAGACTATCTAGGATGATCCATATGGGCCCAGAGTAATCCCAAAGGAAAATGAAGGCAGAAAATGTCACAGTATGGTATGATGTGACTTTAAAAAACTCAGCTAGTCTTTGCTGGCTTTGAAGATGGAGGAAGGGTACCACATGCTCAGGAATATGGGTGGCCTCAAGCAGCTGGAAAAAGCAAGAAAATGATTCTTCCCTACAGCCTTCAAAAAGGACTGCAGCCCTTCAGACACACCCTGATGTTATTTCATGGAAACCTGCATCAGACTTCTAAAGAACCACAAGATGATAAATTTGAGTTGTTTTAAGGCATTACATTGGGGTTCTTTGTTATAGCACCAATAGAAAACTATTGCACTCTCTATGAAATGCAGTTAATGATGGAATCTATCCTAAAATGACTGCCTGGACAGTTCCGGTAACCTCCACTGCCTGATACGTACCAAATACTCAGTATATAGATGCTATTTTTAAGCCTTCTCCCAACTTACCCCAAAGCCAAAGGTGATGGCACATTGGAGGCTCCATTGCAAATCCTACTATGAATGGGCTTGCCAGCAGCAGCTCTCCAGGAGCCAGTTGACAGCGGAAGAAAGCACAATCCTTTCAAACCCATTTGGCCAGGGCTGACTGTCTGCCAATTTTCTAAAGGGATTTTCATTTTTAAATTAAAGTGATAGATCTACCTGTCTGCATCTTTATGACTGTGGGAGCAAGCTTCACGCCCAAGAGCCAACTTTGCTTTTCCTACGTATTCATTCTTGTTTTAATTTGTATATTTTATAAAGAAGCCATGGATAACTCAGCTTTAAAGTAATTCCCTGTCTATAAGCTTTTAAAACCTTACTTGGGGAAAACAACAGCTCATATCATGGATAAATTCAGTGAAAAGAGAGGCTATTTCTGGCAGGGTAGAGAATAGATCCAACACTTTCTGGGAAACTTTTCTCTTGGCCCTTTGCCTGACCACCACACTCTCTATAGTCACCACCTCTCTCCCCTCCCCATTTTGCAGTTACCCCAATATTCCAAGAAATTGCCCAATTCTAAGGACTTTCAAAACCTTAAGTCAAAGTATGGTTCCACACGCCTTAGGTAGATGCAACAAAAGGGCAAAATCCTTCAGTTGGGGGGGGGTGGTTCTTTCCCTTTGGTTACACAAAACAATGTTAATGTAACATTTAGGGTGGAGACTTTACATGCTAAGTCAGAAAAGCTTTATTTATGGCCCAAACAGCTGTTGTAAGGTACTTGCCTCCCTCTTGATGGTTTGGGGATTATCCTATAGGCCTAACCTTAATGCTATGCTAGCCCTTATTTGGATTCCTTTAATCCCAATACCATCTCACCATTTGCATTTGTTGTCTTTGGCATAAAAAATTTAAAAAGAAAGAGAACCTTTGTTGATGGCACAATCAAGTCAACACAGCATTTACATGGACAGGGGTATGGTGGCAGATTCAAACTGAGAAGTCTGCTTTGGTAATGGGGTAGGGGGCCAAGGAGAGGGCTGCTGGCTGGTCTGTTTGGGGTTTTTCTTTTCTGATTTTGGATGGGTCAGATGTTTCCATTCCTTTCATGCTGTTGGTACATGTACATGCATGTTCGTGGAAGATCAACATTTCAGAGTGGTATGATTTTCACGTTTTCTTTCTATATCTTCCATGAAGAAGAAGCAATGAAAAAGCCTCTTGAGATCATTTGATTTTCTACCCACTCCCATCAGCAGCCTACTTAGAGGGCTGTAAGTGTCCCAAGGGACTTCTCATCTCTATTCCCAGTCAGTGGAACTTTTATTGGCTTACTATGCTTTCCTATCTGGGCCCCACAGAGATAGTGAGACAGAGCCAATTAGGATGAGCCAGGGAAATAGCTAGCACAAGTGAGGAAAGATTCTGGAAGTGAGCCATACCTGGAAGGAATATGGGAATGGGATGTAATTGTATAGAAAAGAGAAGGGCTTTTGTGAAGAGAGCCTAATTAAGGAAAGAAGAAGAGAGCCTTCAGTGTATATTGTCTGAAGGACAGAACACAGTCCCTCTCTCCTTCAGGGGACCCAGCTCTAAAGAAAGGACTTGAGTGACAAGTGGGTGCATGGAGTTGAGACACAAAGAATCTTCTGACCATGAGGACAGAGAGAGATGGTTTCATTTATTTTTCCAGGTAATTCATATATATTTCAGATGGGTAGTTTTCTATGTGTTCTGTTATAATGCAATTCATACTAGATAGGGGGAATGACTCTCTCATGAATTCTTCCAAGCTCTCAGCCAGAACCCTGAATTCTAGAAGTTTAACCTTAAAAACTATTTATGTAAAAAAAATGGTTTTAACTGAAGGAAAGCAACACATTTTAGCAACACCACAGGCTGGGAGAGTTTACTGCCTTCACTTTGAGAAGAGGAAAACTCAAACCTAAAAAGCATTAGCATTCTTTTTTTTCTCCACATACAAGCTGAATAAAACTATTTTTGTTTGTTTATTTGTTTGTTCATTTTTTGCTAGTTTTCCAACATTGACTCTGGATTTGATCTCTGGCAGTGCAGAAAAACCTAAAATAGAACTGACTTTTAAAACTTGCCATCCCCTGAATCTTCTTTGCTTATAGTCCTCTCTTTGTTGAAAAATGTGCTTTTACTAAGAATGAATACTATTCAAGGTACTCTTAAAGATCACTATTTTCTCTTTACCAAGGGGAAGCACATGCCCAAATGACAAAGTCATGAGTCTGTGTTTTCACTATGTTACTTACTATGGAGGGCTGGAGGTTGGAAGGGTGCATTCTGAAATGGTTGAAACACTGCTAAAAATTGCAAAAATTGGGGTGGTCAGAAAAATGCTGTACTTACTGTAAGACAATTTGAAGGGTTTGGTTTAAAAAGTGGCTGCACCTAATATCAAGGTTTCAAAATCAAGCTCACACTTACTTACTAAGTTCCCATTATGTATCTTCAAAAAGAAACCAATGTATCTGCTGCTATCAGAGAGCTCAGGCCTACGGAAAAATTGGAGGCAAGACAGGATTCAATCGCCCTTCCTTCTCCACACTCCAACTACAGTGTTACAACATGATATAGATTTGCCTCCCTGCCATGAAAATTGGAACACAGTGGCCCTTTGCTTCCAAAATAAATAAGAGTTAGGTTTCCCAGCATTTCCCGTCTTTTCCAGGTTCATTCCAGGAGCTTGGCTTTAAACAAGATTAAACATGCACACAGCTGAAACCAGACTGGGTACTATGGAAATGTGGAAAGAGTGGACTTAAGTCTTAGCTCTTCAAGACAGTCTAGATTCATTCCACAGCAAATGTTACTCACAGCTGCTACTCTTCTGGTAAACAGAAGAGAAAAGAAGAAAGAGGTTATTATCTGCCTATTTAAACTATCCCAAGTTGAGGGGCCAATAGATAATATGGTAACCACACAGCATGATTTTTTTATTTTTTAAGTTTTACTTGACTGGAAAGATTGTCTACGGGGGTCTCTAAGTTCTGAATGAAGAGAAAAACACTTGTTAAACACTTGGCTTTAGTACACCTTGAACATCTCTACAGCAGAATCAGGTCTTGAATCTATTTCTCCAACCTAAATTCACCATTCACTAAGTTTCCTTGTATTGTTGGTGACTGATGCAGGACAACCATTACTATGCTTCATGAGACCTCTTTGCCATCTTTAAGGATAAAACTGATTTAAGAAATGAGAGAACCAGGTAATGTTCATTTGGACAATTAACATTATGCGTGAAGGCCTGCTTATCTAAGCCCATGAAAGGCAGGTGACACTCTGATCTCAACTCAAAATACACACATCAGGAGTTAGAGACCTCAGAGGTTGCCTGACTCTAACCTTCTCATCCACTATGAAAGAGGAAGCTGAGTACCAGAAGAGATGCCATGTCCTTCTAGCATTTTCTTAGGGGGGTTTACTTTCTCTTCCCTCCATGTAACTTAAATAGCTCAAGAAGTCCTGTAAACAGACATGCCTGGTTAAGAATTCCACAAATATCATAACTACCAGCACTTGGCACAGAGCCAGAGAGGGGATGTTCTGGGTGGTCATTGTTGAGAGGTCAGTTAAGAGGTCAGGATAAGGGGAATTTTGGCATAGACTGCTGCAGGAAGTTAACAAAGACACAAAATCATAATTCACTACTCCCTTACAGCCTGTTTATAAAAGTCCCATCAAGAATGGCCCATGATTTAGAAATGAGCACAGATTGAGAAATGCTCCCGTAGTAAGATGTTCCAAGGCATTTGGTGGTGGTTTATTCCTGATCTCCAAATCCTGGGTTCTAGATGAATCTCCTAAGCTAAGACATTTGGTCTGCCTGTGTGTGTGAGTCACCATCTTACTCTGCCACTGGTCATATCAACCATTGTGGTACGTGGGCTTCAGACCCACTTAGGGTTTACTCTAGGTGACTGAGGAGGAGTCAAGAGATAGTCTGTGGCTAAGGTAGAAGAAACCAAATGAACAGTGAGGGGGGTCTAATCTGACCTGCCACTTCAAGACCAGAAGCACCAGACTCTCTGGAAGCTTGTTAGGAAAGTAGAATCTGCAGTTTCTCAAGACCTTCAGGTAATAATCACATATGCATTAAGCTTTCAGAGGCAGTGCCCAGTCCCATTCTCAGAGATTCTGATTTAATTGTCTGGGATTGTGATGTGGGCAAGGAGCTTTTAAAAGATTCCCCGGGTGCTCCTAAAGGGGAGCCATAGCCAAGAAGTGCTACAGAGCTCCAGAATGTAGTCATGCACTCTGGCTGAAAATATGGCACTGGGTAAATTCTCCTGACATACAAGGAATTGCACCTTATTGTGGTTAATATTCTATGCAGAAATCTCCACAGAGGTTTAGAGAAGATTTTTTAGAAGAAAACAGTGAAAAGGCAAATGCTAGGACAGCTGGGTAAAGAGGGAGGGAGAGATAACTGTAGAACACAGTAATTGAGATGAAATGAATTAATATATGAAAAACAGTTGGAATAGTAGATTATAGTGTAATCAGGGCTTTATAAATATTAGCGCTTTTTGTTCCTATTATCGTTCCTATTATGAAGACTATGGAGTTGAATAGAGGGAGGATACTACAATAGCTACTTTCATTTTGTGTCTCCTAAAGCCCAGCCCTTTACATTCATTTCCCTCGCATAATCCTGACAACAACAATTTCAAGAAGATATTATTATCCCAGTTCACAGGTGAGGAAACTGAGGCTTAGAGAGGTATCTTAGTCTGCCTGGGGTTGTTCTAATAGAATACCACAGACCAGGTGGCTTTAAAACACACACTTATTTCACACAGTTCTGGAGGCTGGGAAGTCCAAGATGAAGGTGCCAACCAGTTCAGTTCTTGCTGGGGGCCCTCTCTCTGGTTTGCAGATGGCTGCCTTATTTCTGTATCCTCACAGGCAGAGAGGGAGAGAACTCAGGTCTCTTCTGCTTATCGGGGCACTAACCCCATCATGAGGGTCTCACCTTTGTGACCTTATCAAAAGGAATTACCTCCCAAGGCCCCACTTCCCAATACCATCGGATTGAGGATTAAGGCTTCAATATATGAATGTTGGAAGGACACATGCAGTCTGTAACAGGATATGAACTATACTACCCAAGGTCAGAATTCAAACCCAGATCTACCTGAGTCCAAGTCAACCACTTAACCTCAACCAAGCTGAGGGTTATCATTGTATCCCCAGGATGGAGAGGATGGAAGCAAGCAAATAGAGGCTGAGAAAAGAAGGAGAAAGAGAAATGCTCCTGATAAATTCCAAATGGCATTGATTGACTATTCCCAGTTCTGAGACTCCCACTGCCCAAAGAGCAGTTACAGGCTCTTGCCTCTGGAATAAAGTAAAACTTGATCATTGGAGTTAAGCTCATCACTGTATTCAAGAGACATATTCTGCCCCTGGCTGGGTTCCAGCTAATGAACCTCCCCAGCCAGTCACAAAAGAGGGTGGAAAGGAGTGAGTGCCAAGCCCAAGGCATTTTATTACCAAACTGCTAGAATCAGAAGAGAATGTTTATCAGGTTGGCTAAGAAAACACTAGAAGCCATGTGGGTCGTGGAGCTGTACAGGATCTGCAGTACCAGAACCCGGTCAGATGCAGCCAGTGTGGATTTCTGAGGGCAGGCCTGGCGAAAGAAGCCAATGGATTTGTTTGAGTTAGGTATTTTTTAGAGGAATTACTGTGATAAGAGACCAAAGAAAGACCAAAGCCTAGGATTATATTCACCTAAAATTCCAGAAAGCATTCAATAAGGTTGCACATTAAACTCAATTGCCACAGGCTATAAATCATGGTAGGGGGTAAAATAGCTCAATGTGAAGATAAAATGCTTCTCAAAAGGAAATAAAAATGGGTAAAAAGAGGTAACATCTTTGGCTAGAAAGAGGTTACTCACAAGGCTGGTTTGATCTTTCCACACTTACATAAGTTAATCAGGAGGCAAAAACTTAGGTGGTTATTCATTATTATTTTTCCCAGAGAGAAAATAAATGGAACCATACTATTCGTAGGCTAGCAGAGTAAAAAATCTGCTCTTGAGCCCTCTTCTCCCAATTCTTCCTTGGATAACTATGGCATGCCTCTATTGTGCCAGGCACTGTTGTAGGCACTTGAGCTAATCAGCAAACCAAAGACACAAAAATCCCGACCTTCCTGGGGTTTGCATTATAATGGATGTATAACAACTGTATACATAGTGCTTTAAATTGGGCATAAACACCTATATCATCAATGTATATGAACCCCAGGATCGTTGTCCTAGTTCAAATAGTTTAAAAAGGAAATAGGTGAACTCTAGGGTTATTTGTTACAAATGTCTCCTACCTCCACAGAGGTTACATGTCAAGGCTTCTAGAATTTCTTCACTTCCAGGTTAGGATTAAGGGGGTATTATAAGCCTTCAGTTCTTGATGTAAGCATATGTATGTGGACCTTTGCCCCAGGAGAACCTAAAGCTTCTTGAAGGTAGGAATCACAGCACCATTTTTATCTTCCACATCTTTGGCTGGCTCACGGGAAACTGAGTTCTAACCTGCAAATGTCACTGACGTAGTTACAGGTTTTCACAAACAAGAGGAGACCACAGAAATAGCCACAATAACATCTCTGAGCACATGAAAGATTAGTACTAAGACTGTGGCAAACAGTTCTCCATTGCACAGAAGCCAGAAGAAAGTGAGGAAGTGGATGTGAAGGTTGCTCAGTGCCAGAACAGGTTGACAAAAACATCAGCAGAACTTTCTTTCTCTGGAAGTACTTAGAATGAAAAAAGATTCTTCTGAGCCTAAGGACACTTGGTTGGAGGCTTCTAAAAACAGAGAGTGGCAATAATCTCTTACGTCAATTCTAACTTGTGGCAGCAACTTAAAAAGCATGATGCTGGCAGGGTGGGACAGAGTTCCGAGCAGTATTTTTGGAGATAGTGTTCCCCAAAAGGACCTGTGTCAGTGGGTCACAAAGTTTCACTGGAAGATGGAGCTTTTGCATGTAATAAACCTAATGCTTGAGCCCCATTCTCCAGTGGATTCAGTGAGCTTTGATAAACTATGGTAACTCTGAAGCCCTGATTGGCCAATCATAGAACGGCAACTTTAATAGGGGACTAAAATTATCTTCAGGGTCAGTCCTTGTCCAAAAGATTGTGGATACGGCCTCCCACTATTCTAGGGAATGTAGGCAACAACCATGGTCTAGGATGAGTATACCCACGGACAGAGAAGGATCTCCAACCAGTGTTTTTATGGGTTGTGATGGCAGAAGCGACGCTGCTCAGCATGCGTAGAACACATATCCAAAGGCCTAAGAGTCAAGTATTTGCCTTTTCCCTCTCCTCTCATCCTTGCTGTCTTCCCCTACCACCACCCCCCTTTTTTTTCAGTTTACTTATTTGAGAGAGAGCGCATGAGTGAGCACACACATGATCAGGGAGTCAGAGAGAAAGAGAGAGAGAATCTCAAGCAGGCTCTATGCTGTTAGCGTAGAGCCCAGTGAGGGGATCCATCTCATGAACGACGAGGTCATGATGTGAGCCAAAATCAAGAGTTGGATACTTAACAGACTGAGCCACCCAGGAACCCCCCTGCTGTCTTCCTTGTTCTGCCAAACACATCCACACAATTGGATGAGCAGTGGAGTCCTTGAGAAGCTGATCGTTCTGTGTTCAACACACTTAGGTAGCTTTCCTGATCAGTTATGACTGATACCCATTCAAAATAGCGAGTCTGTCTACAATGATCTTGTCTTTGAAACTGTCAGGTTTACCTGTAGCCTTGTAATTTTCTTGTGGCTACTTCTGAAGACCGCAGGCTTCCTCCAACAGGTGTGGACATCAAAAAGATGTCTGCTACGGGAAGCAGGTTGACCTTGCTTAGATTCTAAGTGTAGAAGGTACTTCAGAAGTTTCTGAGTGTCTCATGTGTCATATCTTTTGCATCATCAGAGGAGATATTTGGAACCCAAGTCTTACAACTCAATGGTTAGTGTACTTTCTTCCACATCACAGCGCTTTCAAAATTCAAACTTTCTCTTTACATTTTTATTAAATCAGAGTATATTTCTTAGTCACTTATTTATGAGCCTAAGTTTCTCCACCCTTTACAAAAAGTTTTTTCAACCTCATATTGGCAAGCCACCTTCTTGCCCTCAGGTCCTGGAATCCCATGGGTTTGGCTTCCAAAAGACCTTCCTCATGTTCCTTCATACCAGGGTTAACCATCACTCCAGAAATTTCTGTTGGTAAAATCATGGACCGCCCAGCCTGGGAGGCTCTCAAACACCATCATGCCAATTGCTCCCATTTCGCAAGGGCAGAAATTGAGTACAAGGGAGCCATGAATTACACTGAGTTCATAACTCAAAACTATGACCTTTCTGCTTTACCAGGCTATACTCTACCACCGCAGCCTGGCTCGAGATTGTCCAGAGCCCATTCTGAACTCTGTTTCTGCTGGCCATGACAGAGGAAAGATTTTCACTGATGCATTTTCTCAATAAATATTGCCACTCTGGAGTCTTAACCCAGTACAAGGCACTACTTCATAGATGAATGCTGTGATATTCGAACAGTAGAAATTCTTGTCCTGAGTGATGGAAGAGAGACCATGGGTTGAGTAGTTCTCTGAGCCCCTTGGATCACACCCTCAGAACTTGAAGAGGATTGACAGAGGCCTCTTATACCAGAGGTCCCCATGGTATTTCTTTTGAATGTAGGGAAAGCTTGCTGTCCTGAGAAAGGACAGTGACTCCAGGCCCCCCAGCTTCTGTTTTGCCACAAATTTTCTGTCAGCTTTAGACACATCTCTAATCTCTCTGGGGCTAGTTTCCTGGATGACTTAATCGTAGGGTCTCCCTCAGTTTTAAGAGCTTATGACTTATGATGAAAATTCAAGCCCCTTAGATCAGATTTGAAAACTCAGGTACTAGGCAGGGCCAGGGAGTTAACATCAACAAGTAGAACATTTGTATGCTAAGCACTTTTCTTTTTTTCTATTAAACATGTAGGATGACTATTCTTCCCTTCTACAGTGAACTATGCTGGTCCAGTATTGCCAGAACCTCTAATTTTTATCAGGAAAAGCCCCAAATCCAAACTTACATGTGCACAAGTTCTGATTTTTAAGGCTGACAGTTCAACAATTATCATCAACAACAACAGAATGGGTGGGGATGGAAAAGTATCCCATCCTCAGGTGGTGAGCAGCACTGACAGGTCACTAGTAGACTACTATAAAATGAGGGTGGTCTGTAGCCCTGTATCCAAAGGATGCTGGCAGGTGCTTGGTAGTATTGTAAAGAAAGTCTGTGTGCACCTTGGAAGTACGTTTCTGTGCCGAAACAAAGGATTACTGTGCCACTATTTTTCCTGTAGTGGAAGGCTCCGAGAATTTCCTACCTGGGTGGTCCAAAGAGCTCAGACAGGTTGGACTCTGCTGTGCCCCGAGGCTCTGGGTGCCCACAGTTCAGGGAGTGCCTATTGTTAGATTATAGCTCTGCTTCAAGGAATGTGAAAGTGCCTGGAGGTTATCACATTACCAACCAGAGAAAGGAAAAGGACACCATTCCCTCATTGCTTTTGGGGGGAGAAGCCTGGCAATGATCTAACCGTGAAACCTGGGTACAGAGAGGATGTTTGGAGACAGACACTGATGGGGTGGAGCCCAGAGATGATTAAGGATACAACGACCGAGCCCAGTAGTAACGATGATACTAATACAACTACCACTAAATAACCTCCGGCTCAGAGTGAGGAGTACTTTCTAAGCACAATCTCACTTAATTCGTACAGCGAGGCAACAAAGGTTAGTCACTTGCCCAAGATCACCCAGGAAGTGGGAGAGCCCACATGTAAAATCAAGTGTGCCCGATTTCAAGCCTGGGTAAAGAGCTGCTGGTCAGTGTAATTTTCAGGGGCAGAGATGGGTCAGGTAAAATGGTCTGGTCTCTTCACGAAAGGAGTAGGCTGTAAATACATAAGAGAAAATTCAGTTCTCTTTTTTCCACCTAAGAGACCACTATAGCTTCAACTTTCTTCCTGGCCAAGTTGAGGCCACTTTCTTCCAAAAGCTCCCACAGTTCTGTTGTCTCAGGAAAGTAATATTTAATGAAACTTTTGAAAACCGAACTTTCCTGCCTGTCTCCACAGACCTACGAGGCAGCATTTTATTATGTGTGTAGCTAGTCACATGATTCTAATCATAATAAAAGAGCTGTGGACCATAGAATGACCTGATTTTTCTGAAAAGCTTTTGCTGATACAGTAACTGATTTTATTTTCCCATTAACAATGAAATTGGAAGGCTCTTTCAGCAGCTTGCTGCATGGACGACCACCACTCCAGTCCCACTCAACAGCCATATTGTTCAGAGAAAACAGTACCAGCAATGACTGCAAATGAACCCAATGGACAGGCCTGGCACCTCATGGCATATTCAATTATTTGACATTGCAGAGGCCACCACTCCCTGCCGTGGAATCAATCTTTCTCTTATTAAAAAAGACATAAAGGGTCACAAGCTCCATTTGAGACAATGGCTAAGGGGGCAAAGAAGGGAAAGGGCCAGATGATTTATCTTTATGGGCATTTAGTTGATGAAAATTTCCATGCATCTTGCTATTATCAATCCACAGTGCAGACTGAAGAGGAGGAGGCTGCGAGGGGAAAGTAGGGAATGAGGTGAACAGAGACTCATCTGGTAAAAACAGCTTAGCCAAAGAGGGCAGTAACACAGTGAGTCCAGGAATATCAATTGTCAACCCCACAGTTAATCTCCAATATTCTGGCTTTGAGGGCTTAAATATGGGTCCTGGGATCTCAGAACTTGTCCACAATTAGGGACCCTTCATCTTAGTTTGGATGGGCTTATGCTAAGAGCTCTGGACTTGGCTGACTCCTTGGAAGGAACATGCTCACCATGTTCAATACTGCAAAAGCAGATCTTTGCTTAGTGACGGCTTAGGATGGGTCTAGGCTCTGCTTGGCACTGCCCTTAGAAAGAAAGAAGTGATAAAAACATTATATCTGATCCCTGCTCTCAAGGACTTTATACTTGACCTATGAAGCAGCAATAGGAGGCCTGAGGATTTGAACCAATTAATATGAAACAGTAGATGCTGCCAGCAGAGGAAGAAAAGTAGGATGGATGAGAGCCTGATTAGCTCTACACTACTACTGACCCAAGAACTTAACACTTAATGAAAAGCTCGAAATTCCAGTTTTCTTGCCTATGTCCTCAGGCCTATGATGAGCCTTTCTAATACATGTAAAAGGAGCTTAAAATGAAAGAGGCTATAAAAATAAAGTATTTCTTGTTTTTCTACTGCAAATTAAGAAGACAGAAATTAGTCACTAATCTGTGGCTGCTTGTATGGCTGCTTCATATTGCTTGTTTGAAGAATGAAAATGTGAGATCCAGATAAATACAAGATTATTTGGAGCTTCTACTTCCCATTATATTTTTTAAAGATTTTATCTTAAATGTCTTTATTTTTTAAAGTTTATTTGAGAGAGAGAGAGCGAGCGAGCGAGCACGAGCAGGAGAGGGGCAGAGAGAGAATCCCAAGCAGGCTCTATGCTGACCATAGGGCTTGATCTCATAAACCATGAGATCATGACCTGAGCCAAGATCAAGACTCAGACACTTAACTGAATGAGCCACCCAGGTACCCCTGCCTTAAATGTCTTTTAACATAAGTTCTACTTTATTAGACAAAGTTAAACATCACTCTTAATATAGATCATATAATCCAGGAGCTGTGCTTCTAAGAGTTGGACAATGTGAATAAGTCATCAGGGTAGGGGCAGGTAGGACATTAGATGGGGATTCTAGAGTCCTGGATGAGAAGACAGGCCCTGTCACAGGCAGCCTTCATTAGCCAGCAATACCATACAGCTGCCATGTGGGGCTAGGGCCCAGTATAGCCAGCATCTCCAATTTCTCAGAGGATGAAATGGTAGTTTATATGTGAAATTTACTGATGTTTAAGTTCTTATTTAGCGCACACACACAGAGACCATTGCAAAACAAAATAAACGCACATCTGGATCTGATCCATGGATCACTGGTTTAGAATGCTTGATTTAGAGCAATCTGTTCATTTTACAGATGGTGAAATAAGATCCCTAAAGGTGGGATTACTTGCTCAAGGTCCTTTAATTAGCTGGAGAGCCAGGAATCAGTTTTCCTCACTCTTAAATCTGCGTTACTTTTGCCATACCATATCGTCTTATAAGAAATAAGTCTTAGAGAGGTTATGGGAAGACTGAGACCACCGAAGTCCTGAGAAGGAATCTTCTCATTCCTCCCTGCCCCTCATTCTCAGTTACTGATTAGCCACAAGCCATCTTTGTGGAGGATCTAGGACCTCTGTGTGGCTGCGTCTCAGGTCCTTCTCTGCTGAGTGTTCTTTTAGGATTTGTCTTGATGAAGGAAATGTGTGAGCAATTGAAGCCATCTACAAAGAAAGGCAAGGTACGGGGTCTTGACTTGGCTCACTGGGGAATTTTAAAAGAAAATGCCCAAGGCTTAGGCTTGCAGGCAGCTATAGACTGCCTGAGTCTCAGGACCAGCAAAATCTTCCCAGTTTCTAATTTGGAGTGGGAATCAGCAATGGACAGCAAGTCCTAGTTTCATCTCCTGCCAGGAACAAAGGCACCCAAGAAAATTATCACTTGATGGCTGATAAAAATAGAATCACAATTTATGCCTCTGTCTACTCTATCTTCAGGCTCTTAAGGTGTATTTTCCATCATAACGGCTGATTTAGATGGATTCCCCGGGTGCTGCATCACTGCTGATGACATTAATGGTCTTGGGCTCCCTGAAATTTGACTGATTGCTATAATCTGCAAAACTATTTCAGGACATAGATTTATTATCATTAAGCCTATAAAATGGTGTCAGGGTCAAAGCAAGCTGATGATGTGTGTTGTGATGCAAACATGACCAAGGGGTGGATGCCACCATTTAACAGACGTGAATGGCAGGAGTAAACAGTGTCTCCTCTTCCACTCATGCCCAGCCTCTCAGCCCTCTCCCAGGGGGGTAGAAGACTGAGGTTCCAACTGTCACTGGGCAGAGGGATGGAGGAGAGGTGTAGAAGGAAGAAAAATGTGTACTATGAACCTCTCTCCTAAATGGTTTCATTCCTTTGAGAAGTTTTGACAGAATCTTCATTTCAGTTCATTGAGAAGGGGCTAAAAACTTCCTCTGTTTTTTTCTCTGGCCTCCAGACATTACCTTGCTTTCCTAGCTCAAACTCATTGTTTTGAGAGTCAGAGAACAATATTGATGCTATCTCATTCATTCAACCTCTATCAAGGAGAGAAGAAAAGGCCAAGCAGTGAATTCTATTCCTAGCCATGTCATCCTTTCTCCCTTCCCTCCCTTCACAAAGTCTGGCTTCAATATTAAGGGCAAGGAAATGGATCACATATTAGGCTGGGCTCCAGAAAGTTATTCCCAAGATTGCCATTTCAAATTCCTTTTTAGAAAGGATGGGGGTATTCAATAAAATAATAATCCATACCTTCCATTTACACGTAAGAGGTAGAAAGCTGAAAAGACCTTCATTCTTACTCTTAAACAATAAAAACCCAGACTTGCATATTAACAACTTTTTATAAATACTCTGGAGAGCTGAGGTCACAGGGCAACCAACTAACTAACCAACCAACCAACTAAAACTAATTAAATCTAAGGCAGACAGGTGATGGTGAGCAGGAATGGGATGTGAGTACTTCCTCACCTGGGGCTGACGGACAAGACCTAGTGAGAAGGACTCAGCTGAAATTACCAGAGAACTCGCTGGCAATGGCCAAGTGTGGACAAACGATACATTAGAATCCTGGGAATCACAGACATAAGGGCACATCACACAGGCCCTTCCACATTGACCCAGAGGGCACTCACCGAAGGACAGGGGAGAGTCATGGGAAGGCATCCTGGAGGTACAGGCTGGGAGAGGGGGAAGGGCAGCCACCACCAGGGAAACTTGAAATTCTGTCCAGATTCTTCCCTGCATCTCCTCTGCAGAATAAAAGCTGTCAAATGCTGAGGAGGGGGGCCGAGGGTAGGAGGCAATCAACACCGACAGCCCAGTGCAACTGGGATGTGGAAAAACCCCCTTCACCTCTGGGATAAAGAGGAACACTGTATAATGATTATGGAGTTAGCAATCCAGAAAGACAATGGTCCAAAATGTGAAAGCACCTAACAAAAGACCATTAAAAATACTTGAATCAGGGGTGCGTGCGTGGCTCAGTCAGTTAAGTGTCCGACTTCGGCTCAGGTCATGATCTCCCGGTTTGTGAGTACCAGCCCCAAGTTGGGCTCTATGCTGACAGCTAGCTCAGAGCCTGGAGACTGTTTAGGATTCTGTGTCTCCCTCTCTCTCTCTGACCCTTCCCTGCTCTCTCTCTCTCTCTCTCTCTCTCAGAAATTAAAAAAAAAAAAATTAAAAATACTTGAATCAGAAAGAGACAGAAATAAAAGGAAACAATGAGCATTATATATGGGGACCTACCTCTTTTTCTGTTATTAATACACAGAATAAAGACATGAAGACAACCTAAAAAACACTATCAACCAACTTGTCCTAACTGACCTCTATAGAATCTTCCAATTAACAAGCAAAGTACACATTCTTTCTAAGTGTACATGGACCATTCACCGAGACATGGCCATATTCCAGGCCATAGAACAAATCTTATCAAATTAAAAAGACTACAAAATCACATAAAGTATGTTCTCTGGCCATAACCAAAAGTAAACCAGAAATAAATAACAGAAAGTTACCTGGAAAATCTACAAATACTTGAAAATTAAGCAATGCCCTTATAAACTACCTGGGGTTCCAGAAGAAATTCTCAAGGGCAATTAAAAATATTTTAGCAGAATGGAAATAAAAATAAAACATACCAAAACTTACGGAATACAGTTAGCATTGTACTTAGAGGGAAATTTATGGCACTAAATGCTTATATTAGAAAAGGAGAAAGTTTTCTAAGTGCTCATCAAAACTTCTACTTCAAGAAATCAGAGAGGCGCCTGGGTGGCTCAGTCGGTTAAGGGTCCAACTTCGGCTCAGGTCATGATCTCACGGTTCGTGGGTTTGAGCCCTGTGCCGGGCTCTGTGCTGCCAGCTCAGAGTCTGGAGACTGTCTTCAGATTCTGTATCTCCCCTCTGTCTGTCCCTCCCCTGCTCTCTCTGCCTCTCAAAAATAAGTAAAAACCATAAACAAATAAAAATTAAAAAAACAAATCAGAAAAGGAAGACCAAATTAAATCCAAAGCAGGAAAGACAGCAGGAAATAATAAGGAACAGCAATCAATACAATTTGAAATAGAAAAACAACAGAAGAGCATCTCCCCCATCTTACCACTTACTGTGCTATGTAGATCCTATCACTCTAAAATACCATGAACAATTCAGAGCTAACATTTCCTTGGAGTGGCCAATAGGTTCTTAGAAGACTGATCTCTGGAAGTCAGCCAGGAAAGACGAATTTGGAGGTGAGCATCTGGGGTTGGCACTGACCTCTGTTAGCCAGCAATGCGGGTGTTAGCCAGCACAGCTGAAAAGGATTCCCTCAACAATCCTAAACAAAATGCCCCCATCTTCGGGGAGCTGCCAGTCAACCACGGGAGACCAGCAAACAATGCCACAATGACACAGCCATGAGCTATAATGGACACCAGCATAGACCGTGAGCCCCGAGGGAGCATCTCAGTTGGACCAGAGGACAGCTGAGATTGACAATGCATCAGCATGGAAAGAAGGAGAAGGATCCATACAGAACAACACGGATTATTTTCATGTTTAATATTACTGGAATAAAAAATATTGAATTGAAAAATTTTTTAGTTTATATCAAATGCCTCCTCCAAATTCTGTAAGCAGCATTATTGCATTATTCACTTAAGCTACTGCTAGAGTCCTATGCTTTAGAATTTTGTGAAGGCTGGCTTTTTAGCAACTGATTCTAATCTATTTAATTTTTCTGTTGTTTCGGCATTCATGCAAGAAAGATACAGATACAAATAAGTAAAAGGAATTAAGCATTTCTAAGGAAAGGGGCTACTGAGGATAAGGATTTAGAAACCAAATCAAGATGATAATGTATCATCAGAAGAATGATAAATGGATACTTGCATAATGGAATACACACATTAATAAACAAAGAAGTTACACACCTCCAATAAAACTGAGTGCAAAAAAACACTTAAAACCGCTGAAAAGTATGTTGCTAGACACTATATAAATATATATATGTGTATATAAACGTGTTTATGCATATTTATGAAATAGCAAACCAGATCCTGATATACTAAATGAGTTCAAATTTCTTGGTAAAACAAAGTTATATTTACACTTCCATCAATGTTGAAAGCATTGTGCAGAAATCAAAAAGTCAGCTTTTATAATAACCTCATATAAATGAGAATTCTATGGTGGGTGTGTATGTAAAGTCTTCCCTGGAAAGGCTTCCTAGGGTAGACGGTTTGCCCCAACTGAACTGAGGGGCAGTGATGGGAAGTAGGAGCTGGGAAAGTAACGTCTACCTGGGGCTAGAACAGGGACTTGTTCTGTCCCGAGCAAATCCAGGGACTCAAAGTGCACTCTGACAAATTATCTCAGAGCCTCATGAGAGGAGAACATGTGAGCAGCCAGGAGCTCACAGGAGCAAGAGGGAGGTTAGGGCCAGACCTGCATGTTGGAGCACAGGCTATGGCTCAAAAGGCAAAGTTAAATGCCTTGTGGGGATGAATGAGCGGTCTACTCCATTCCCACCACACCAACATTTTCTAGTTTTGTTTTTGTTTTAAATACGAGTCATGCTTATCCCTTGAAAAGAAAAGTTTGTTGCCCTCTGGAGAGCACTTAGCTTCCAAGAGGCTTTTCTTCTGGGGCCTCTTAGCAACACAAGCTAGGCCCAGACTTGCAGGCCTTGAGAGATAAAAGAGAAGTCCACAGGGCAGTCTAATTCATAGTGTGGTATGTTTCCTGAAGAATCAGGGGCATTGTCTCAAACCTCAGCTTTGTCTACAGAATGCTATCTCCCCATCTTTTTACACCATTTCCAGTGGTGAGGACCAGACACCTGTATTTTTTAAAGAAAACTTCCTGCCTTGATTCTGCTCTACAGTCCCATAAGAATCCCTGTATTAGGCAGGAAGTCCTCAAAGGACAAAGATTGTATTTTTCTCTATGTATTCAAGTAATAATTATCGAGCGTCTACAATGGGCCAGGACCTGTTAGGGGCTGGCCACATGATAGTGAGTAAGAGGGGTATCATCTTTGCCTCATCAAACTTTTATGGGGGGAGTCAGACACTAAACAAATAATTATAGTTAATTAAATATTTACAGCTGATTTAAAAACTACAAAGAGAAGGACAAACCTCCAGATCCCAAGCACCTGGTCTGGCACTATATATATGCATAATAAATATTTGTCGATTGTCTGCTGTTCCCCAGGTTATCTGCATTGGCAGTAAATGCCCAAGTACATTCTGGGAATAGGTACTGGGCAATAAAAAGAATGTCAGATAATTTGAAGGAACCTTGGGTTAGACAAAGTCAAACAGGCTTCTTTAATGCAGGACCTCCCCAGATTTTAACCTGCTAATGTATTCTGCGGCTCCCCAAGATGGCTCTCTGGTGTGCACAGGGTGCCAAGGCGCTTCCTCCTGCGACATGCCAGGGAGCTGACTCTGGGGACAAACTTTGGGAACCACTCTTCTGAGTGTCACAGGTGGAACTTCAGGGCTTCCCTCTGAAGAAGGCATTGTCCTACTTCTCCAGGGCTGGCAGGTGGGCCCTGCAGAGTCTGGGGCTGACCTGGGCAACACAGTCCCATCCCTTGCCCAGGGAACCCTCTCTGTGCCCCCTAGATATGGAGAACAAGGGGAGAAGCACAGCCAGAGGGTCACTTCTTCGGTGACAGTGAATGGGCCTGATGCGTTCAGGATATGAAGGGGCAGAAATCAGAACTGCAATTTGAGTGCCCAGTGGCTTTGCTTGGCACCACATGGGGTTCAAGGTCAGGGCAAAGGCATCTATGTATGATGCCTTTCTATCAGAGCTCTTGGCTGCCAACATACTTGGTGGTAATAATAGGCAGTGGCTGTGCACACCGTCATGAAACGTGGCAGTAAAAGCCGATCTGAAGAATTATCCAGACTGGAAATAGACCCGTTCGCTGTTCGCATTTAGGGCTGTGTGGGACCCACTTAAATTTAGAAAGTTTTTGTTGTTTTTCTGAAATTGAAATTTTACTGGGCATTCCAAGTTTTTATTTTTATTTCAAACCTGACAGCCCTCAGTTTTGCCCGTGGAGTGCTAGGCTTTGAATACAAGGGGCCACCTTGCAGGTGCCACACGGGCCAGGACAGAAGAGGCCTAGTCCAGCTGCTGTGCAGATGTGCGGGACAAATCTTGCCCAGAGGTCCTCCTACGGCTGCCCTACTTGGCCAAGGTCCGCCGCTGGGGAGGTCATGTCCACACCTCTCATTTCATTTCAAAAACCAGGAAAAAGAGGGGTTTTGTCAGCAATTTTTTTGTGGAGTGGAATAGATTAGGTCAGTGATTTTGAACCAGGGGCAATTTGGCAGTGTCTGGAGACTGTTTTGGTTATCACAGCTGGGGGTGAGGGCCAGCATTACTGGCATCTAGTGGGTAGAGGCCAGGATAAACATCCTACAGTGCGCGGGACAGCTCTCAGATCCAAGAATTACCCGGTTCAAAATGTCAGTAGCACCAAGGTTCAGAAACCCTGGACTGCGGGGAACGTAACCGCATCCCAGAAGCAAACAAGCAGATGTGTGAAGAGGACAAAGTGGTTGTCCTTTGGTCCTAATCTTTTAGCCTCGTGTCCCTATGTGGCCGTTGGCTCCTTTAGTTGAGGGAAAAACAGTATCTGGCTACCGCACCCCAATGTTTATTAGAGTATTAATGACTTAATATGCTAACTTTTCAAGACACATTCCTGTTCAAGAGATGTACCCTATTTCAGAGGCAATCTCTCCTATTTTCTTAAGTAAGGAATTCACAATTTTGTCCAAGGAAGCAATGTGCCCAAGTAAAACCAACCCCCGCCCCCCCCAAACGTCCTCTGAGAGGTGGATCTGAAATGGGGTAGGAGGTCTACGGGGTTGAGGTTTGGGAAGGAGACTGCTTGCCTAAGAACAGTGAGCAGACTTAGCTGGCACTGAGCATTGTTCCTTTTGTTCTTTCCCCTCTTCTCCCCTGGAATGCAAATAGGATGATGGGATAGCAGATGAAAGTAGCTACCGTCTTACAAGTGGGAAGACAAAAGCCACACACAGAAGGTACTTGAGCAGGAGGCCACAGTGAGGGCCCTCAGTACTGGGTAGCTTCCTCAGGTATGCACCATCCTGCATTACTTATCTCCAGACTTCTTGTTACATGAGGAAAACAGGCAACTTGGTTGAACTATGGAAGTCAGGTTCCTGTTACATGCAACTCAGCTCAGTCTTAACTGACATAAAGGCCTGGAGGAGAAAATGTCTAAGTGAAGCATGGAATCTAATGGTGACATGCCAGCAGCCTCGGTGTTCCTAAGGAGAGAGGAAGTCTTTAGGCCTGTGGGATGTCCGCCCCCCTACCCCCATCACATGACGTAGACTCTTCTGCACATATATAGCTGCCCTCCCCTGACCCAAAGAATTGATTAGATAAGCACTTGGCTGACTATTAATGGTGTCAGTCAATGCCACAAGCAGTGGATAAAATTCCAAGGAAACAAATGATCATAGGAAAGGCACTCAAGAGTCCTCGTGTAAAAAGTAACTGACCAGCCTTTGTTACCACCATATCTCTTCAAACCTAGAACAAGAAGATGCTTTTGATTGTATTGACTTGAGAGAACACAGGTAACAAGGTTCCAAAATGAGATGGCATTGGATCCTCCTGAAAACTGACACGGGGCATTAACTGTCTTTTTATCTCTACTAGAGAGGAAGTTTATGATCAAGACAAGGCCATCCTTAATATAAATGGCATGTTTACAAAAAGAATATAAGCAATCACTCCTATCTTTGGCAGAACTTGCCTGAATCTCTAGTCTCATGGGAATAGAGCCTGTGATCAGGTTTTATTTCATCCTTCCATTAGAGACAATCAGAGAAATGGCGCTTCATGCTGGATTCACACCCATGTGCTTGCCCCTGCCTGGACCTTGTCAGTGTATCCCAAACAGGACCAGGGTGGGCCAGTGGGAACCCTGCTGTACTTGTGGTGGGCTCATCTCCTCGGTGAGCACCAGCCCCGGAGCTCTCCTTATTAAGATGGGAAGTTGGCCACTTCTCTTATCTGGGCTTTGAGTTTCTCTATTTGCATAAATGGTGTCAGTCATAGTGCCTACCTCCTGGGGTTCTTGTGAAGATAGGAATATCCTTTTATTTATTTTTTTTTAGGTTTATTTATTTTGAGACAGAAAATCCCAAGCAGGCTCCACACTCAGCATGGAGCCTGACACAGGACTCAGTCCCACAACTGTGAAAGATCAAGACCTGAGCCAATAACAAGAGTTGGATGCTCAACCAGGGTTCAGCCATCTGAGCCACCCAGGCACCCCTGATTGTAATAATCTTGAAAAGGGCCAGACATACAGTGAGCCTTCAGTGAATGTCAGCTGGCGTTATATTAGTATTAGCCCTATTAGAGATTTGTTGTGCAGAGAGGTGAGAAGGCTTTTCCTACCTCTGCTTAGGGAGACAGATTGCTTGGATTCTCCTGAGGGCAGCATGGAGAATTGGACATTGTGTTGTCATCTGATGGTCTGAGCAATCTGTGGAAAACAAACAGCAATCAATCCTGGCTCTCAAAGAACTAGAATCACCCCTAACAAGCATTGAAGCAGGTGCTTCCTTTGGGGGCAGGAGAAGGTGCCGTTCTGTCAAATTTGGGGTGCCTACTGCCTTCCCTGCCCCTGCTAGACCTGAGTCGAAGAGAGGGCCCCCAAGGGCTTAGGGTCACATGAGAAGCCAGCAGTGGCTGCAGGTGGAGGCAGCAGAGAGTGGCATAATGAGGGAAGCTGGCATGAAGGAGAGGGGAGAGAAGGAAGGCCCTTTGCAACTCTGGTTTTAGGGCCTCCCTCAAACGCAGCCCTTCTGCAAAAGTGGTCAAGTAGAAGTCCTCAGGCTGCTCCTGTTAAATAGGACGTATATGTTTAAGTTGGAGGACACAGTGCATGTAAACCATTAACAGGACTCCCAACAAAGCGACAGTGATACAATGCGCCCTTGTTTGGAGCCCTCCCTGAATCATGCCTTTGTGTAATATAATCTATGCAAACTGCCTCTGGGCTGGAGGCCACTGGAAGCCGGCAGTGCCTCACCTCAAGTTTTATCTCAAAGCCTTACCTAAGAAACACAATAGCCCAAGTTTACCTGACGTGATTTCTTTTGAAGGTGTGTGTGTGTGTGTGTGTGTGTGTGTGTGTGTGTGTGTGTGTATGTTGAGGGGGAAGGGAAGTGGGTACAAGAACCAAACTATAACTCAAACTTGAAATCCTCACTTGCAAAGTTTGTGGGAAATGAAGTTGTGGGCACAAAATGCAGCTTTTGAAATCACAAGGGGGTGGTGACTTAACCAGGTGCTGCCACACAAGTTAGAGGCCCTGTGGGTTCTGGGCAGGATGGCTGCCATGCTGGCAAGCACTTGGTTAACCAGTAAACAGGTTCCGGGATGTTCGTCTTCCCAGAGGAGAACAGGCTGCTCCTGAATGCTGGCATAGCTGGCTGCTTGCACGCCTCTCTCCAAGGATCCTCTAGCAGTCGGTAAACACGAGCTCACTGTTGAAGCTAGCTCACAGCTCCCTGGGAGGGTAAGGAGTGTTGGGAAAGAGCCAACAAGTGTTCTACCCTACTCCCTGGTCAGAATGACCTCAGGTCCCTTCACAAGCCTGAAATACTTCAGCTGGATTTCTGTACCTCCTTCAGTGTGAAATAACCTCCAAATTCAACAGCAATGCCCATCCTTTTGGGCAGAGCAATCTCTACTGATACCTTCTGTCACGTGTTTTTGCTTAATTCCACTCCCAGCATGATTCCACAAGTCGGTCTAAATCAGCCATTCTTTCTCTTAAGATTTACCTCTTTATGCAAATTTATAGGCCATTTCAAAATAGTTTGACAACTAACTTGAAAGAAAAGCCATAAAAAGAATAATATAGGTGTCCACTAATAGGACACTTGTTTAAGCAAAATCTTACCATGGCTACGCTACACATTATGTGGAATGATTGCTCTAGTAGGTTGAATGTTGATATGCCAAAAGGTATGTCCATGTCTTAACCCCCAGAATCTGTGAATGGGACCTTAACTGAGAAAAGGCCTTTATGCATGTAATTAAGTTAGGATCTAAAATGAGATCACCCTAGAAGATCTGGGTGGGTCCTAAATCCAATGACAAGTATTTTTCTGAGAGATAGATGAAGACGCCAGGAGAGAAGAAAAAGATAGAAAGATATGTGAAGACAGAGGCAGAGATTAGAATGATGTAGCCATAAGTTAAGTCATGTCTGGATGCACCAGAAGGTGGAAGAAGCAAGGAAAGATTCTTCCCTTAGAGCCTCTGGAGGGACTTCTGCCCTGCAGAGCTGTGAACGAAGACATTTCTATTGTTTTAAGTCATCCGATTTGTGGTAACTTGTTATAGCATTCCTGGGAAATGAATACAAACTCCATGATAAATTCAAGGCTAGAAAACAAAAAACAAAAAAACAAGGCTAAAGATAGAATATATAGTTTGTAGAATAGTGTAGATGCTACAATGACATGAAAAAAAAGTCTATGTCCACAGATGCATGGAATATGACCTAAGAATATAAAAGACACTGGTGACAGTGCTGCCTCTGGGGATACAGCTTCTTGTGTTCTGCTGCAGAAGGTACCTTCTGAAGTTGGGCACATGGATAGACAGAAATGTCCCCTCCTCCCACAAAGACCTTCACATCCTAATCCCTGGAACGTATGAATATATATGTTAAATAGCAAGAGGAACTTTAGATTGCAGGTGGAACAACGGTTGTTGAACAGTTGAATTTAGATAGGAAGATCATCCGACACTGTCTGGTAGGCCCAGGAATCACAAGTGTCCTCAGTGGTGGAAGGGGGGATGCAGTGCTACGTTATTTGGCAATAAAGAGAAAATGCCGATACACAGTACAATATGGATGAATCTGGAAAGCATCATGCTAAGTGAAAGCGGCTGGTCACCAGGGACTATGTATTGTGATTCTATTTATATGAAAAGTCCAGAATAGGCAAATCTAGAGAGATGGGGAATCTATTAGTGGTTTCTAGGGGCTGGAGGAAATAGAGGGGAGTTGATGGCTACAGGGTTTCTTTTGCAGGTGATGAAAATGTTCTAAAATTGTCATCATGGATGCACAACTCTAGGTATACACTGGAATCCACTGAGTTATACATTTAAATGGGTAGATTGTATGGCATGTGATTTATATCTCAACAAAGTTGTAGGAAAACATGTGGAAAAAGAGAACCAGATGGGGAGCCAGACTCAGAGCAGGAGATGTGACCCATCGCTGATGGCCATGAAGATGGTAGAGGACCACGGAACGGGAATGTAAGCAATCTCTAAAAGTGGCAAAAGGCACGCCGGCAAAAAGGCCACCTTGGTTTTAGGCCAGTGAGACCCAGTTAAGACTTCTGACCTCCAGAACTGTAAGAGAATAAATTTGTGTTGTTTTAAGCCACTAACTTTGGGATAATTCGTTACAGCAGCATTAGAAGACCCTGATAAGCACTTCTTACACCCTTATGCCCTATTTGAATTTTGTGCTGTATACATGTATTACTTATTCAAAATTTAAATCAAAACAAAGCAAAAAACCTATCAGGACAATGACTTGAGTCATCTGGGAAAAAATTTTAACTATCTGTAACATCCCTCTTCATAGAAATATAATACCAGCCACAAATGCAAGCCATAGAAGCAATTAAAAATTTTTTGATAGTGACATTAAATAAAAGGAAAAACAAATGCATATAATTCATTTTAGTAATAAGTTCTGTTCAGCCTATTATATCCAATAGATAGTAGTATTTCCATATGCAAGCAATAAAAACTTTTAAGAGATATTTTCCTTTTTTTCTCCTCACACTTCATCTTTGAAATCTGGTGTATATTTTAAACTTTTAACACATCTTCACTCAGACTGGCCATGTTTCATGTGCTTAAGTGCCACCTGTAGCTAATGGCTACTGCATTGGACATGTTGGACATGAATCTATAACATCCAATAGGGGTGAGAAGTAGGGTTTCTTTTATTATTTAAAGTCTGGTCAGTTAACATACAGTGTTATATTACTTTCAGGTGTATAATAAAGTGATTCAACACTTCCATACATCACCCGGTGTTCCTCATGACAAGTGCTCTCCTTAATCCCCATCACCTATTTCCCCCATCCCTCCACCCACTTCCCTTCTGGTAGCTATGGGTTTGTTCTCTATAGCTAAAGAGTCTGTTTCTTGGTTTGCCTCTCCCTTCCCCCCCCCCCTTTTTTCCATTTGTTTTGTTTCTTAGATTCCACATAGAAGTTAAATCATATAGTACTTGTCTTTCTGTGACTTATTTCACTTAGCATTATACTCTCTAGCTCCATCCATGTCATTGCAAATTGGCAAGATTTCATTATTTTTATAAATGTAAATATATATACTCATATATGTATATATCTCACATCTTTTTAAAATTTATTTTGAGATAGGGAGAGAGGCAGAGAGAGTGCGTGAGCAAGCAGGGGAGGGGCAGAGAGAGAGGGAGAATCCTAAGCAGGCTCTACACTGTCAATGAAGAGCCCTATAAAGCTCAAACTTAAGAACCATGAGATTATAACCTGAGCTGAAATCAAAAGTCAAAAGCTAAACCAACCAAGCCACTCAGGTGTCCCCATATCTTCTTTATCTATTCATCAGTAGACGGGCACTTGGGATGTTTCCATAACTTGACTATTGAAGATAATGCTGCTATAAACATTGAGGTGCATGTATCCCTTTAATTAGTATTTTTGTATTCTTTGGGCAGATACTCAGCAGTACAATTGCTAGGTCATAGGGTAGTTCTATCTAACTTTTTGAGGAACCTCTATACTATTTTCTACAGTGGCTGCACCAGTTTGAATTCCCACCAACAGTGTAAGAGGGCTCCCCTTTAGGAGTAGGTTTTTTACCCTTTGAGTATGCTGCACTCATTCATACATAAGAATGAGCCTGGGTGGCTCAGTCAGTTAAGCATCCAACTTCGGCTCAGGTCATGATCTCATGGTTAGTGGGTTCGAGCCCCGTGGTGGGCTCTGTGCTGACAGCCATCTCAGAGCCTGGAGCCTGCTTCGGATTCTGTGTCTCCCTCTCTCTCTGACCCTCCCCTGACCACACTGTCTCTCTCTCTGTCAGAAATAAATAAAACATTAAAAAATATTTATAGAAGCATTGCTCCAAGGGTAAAAACATTGAGAACAATATAGTCTCAAGTGCAGTACAGGCATACTGTGGATATGGATAATAAAAAGAATATGTTAAAATTATATACACTGACACAGAATATTGACCATAACCATGGTATATTGTTAAATGAGACCAATCAGGTTAAAAATACTTTTTTGGTAAAACTCATTAAGAAAACTAACATATAGATCTATATGGAATTATATCACAGATAATATTACTAGTTTAAAAAGAAATCAATAGGGGGGTACTTGGGTGGCTTGGTCAAGTAAGTATCTATCTTCAGCTCAGGTCATGATTTCATGGTTTGAGTTTGAAAGCCACATCTGGCTGGGTGCTGACAGCTCAGAATCTGGAGCCTGCTTCATATTCTGTATCCCCCCCCTCTCAGACCCTCCCCTACTTGCTCTCTCTCTAAAAAATAAATAAACACTTAAAAATTCAAAAAAGAAAATCAACAGATAGATCATCTCAAGAATACGTTTCTAATTAGCACCTTAAGGAGCCATCCCAGTAGTTATACCATTACCAAGGCATCAGCAACGACATCAGAGACCTCTCTCTCCACTGAAAAACCGATAGATTTATTCTCCTTTTACCAGGCAGTTTTTTCTAACTAGAAGAACTATCTCAAAAAATGCTCTATGAAACACCATGTCTTAATATGTATATTAAATTATGCCTAGAGTTGACCAATCTGTAACAGAAATCAGTATCTATAGTGCCATTCAGAAAAAGTTTTCATTTTC
This sequence comes from Hyaena hyaena, assembly GCF_003009895.1. Classification (NCBI taxonomy): domain Eukaryota; kingdom Metazoa; phylum Chordata; class Mammalia; order Carnivora; family Hyaenidae; genus Hyaena; species Hyaena hyaena. Next base: position 383,089 of record NW_024081293.1, on the reverse strand, counting down.
TTAAGCCCACACATCCCAAACCCATCCAATATCCAGACAATAAAGAGGGTTTTTAAAAACTGGAATTTGCAGGGAAAAAAAATATGGGAGAGGGAACCATGATGGACTGGATCCTAAATAGAAATCAAGAGGCTCCATGTGTGGGTTAACAGAAAAGCCTGGAAGGTTTATAATATTCTAGACTCTGGGGTTTCCTCTGCATTCAACATTGGTCAGCACCTCCAGTTCAAGGCTAGCCCACTGCCCAGAAGCCCCCCAAATCCAAGAAATGAGACTCTACTAACTTGGGTTAATTCAAACACAAGCTGAATCCTACAGTATACTGCCCACATGAGGAGGGCATCACCTGCTGTGCTGAGATTCTGTCACTCATAAAGTCCAAATCAGAGGGTCCCTGAGTGGCTCAATGGGTTGAGCATCCCACTCCTCATTTTGGCTCAGGTCATGATCCCAGGGTTGTGGAGTGGAGTCCCACATTGGACTCCATGCTGAGTAAGGAGTCTGCTTAATATCCTCTCTCTCTCTCTCTCTCTCTCTCTCTCTCTTTCTCTCTCTCTCTCTCCCCTTCTGCCCCTCTCCCTTGCTCACATAGGCTCACTCTCTCTCTCCCCCTCTCTAAGAAAAAAAAAAAAAAGGACAATTCAGGAAGCAGCATAAATGTGTTCTTTGGACTGGTGTGTGTGACCTATTCTCTCAGAATATTCCTCCAGGCAAGGAATGACCTGGCGGAGAGTTTAACCAAGCCCCAAAAGGTTGTCATAATATTTATGCTTTATGTCCTCTTTTTCCTATGGCAGATAACATTCAAAATGGTTAAGAGTGACTTTCTCTGGAATTCTTCCTCCTCCTGCATTTTAAATATTTGTGTGACAGTGGGGGGAGGGGGAAGGGGGCAAGGGGTCCTTTTGGAGTAAACACGTGAAAGTGGTTGACAGGTTTTATTCCCCTTCCTCCCCTGGCCATACAGACTAATTACAAAATGGTGGAGAGGATCTAAGAGCTCCACTCACTTCAAAGAACGTTCACTGGGGGCCCAGTATGTCCCAGGCACTGGAACACACAGATCTTGTTAGTTGAAATCGAGATTTGGTTGCCCTTAAGTCATTTGGAACATTTTAAATCACTTGACTAACTGATCACACTCAAGAAGAGAAAAATAACCCTAATAAACTAAAAATGAGAATACTTCAAAATTTATTTTAGTACGATGCTAAAAATAATATGAAAATATAAATTCTACTGAAACATGAAGCAAATATTTATAGAACAATGGAGATGATATGGTCAGCTGTTTATGAATTTATGAATTTTGTAACAGCTTTATGAAATACAAATTGTATAAAATAATCTTAATTTAGAAATGCTAAATTTTCCTTACTCATATTTCATGAAATTTTACTGAAACTTTATATATCCCCTTTGACGTCACTGACTTTGTCATCATTTAAGCCAATTCTGATGATCTTATACAGTTGCTGAAACATATCATGTTCAATTCTGTCCAAATTGAGACAAATGTATAATGCTGACACAGGAAATTTTATCCCATGCCACAGGTGCCCATTTGTGTACCCCTTTGTTCTGTGGGTATATCTACAACTTACTGTTTCACTTTTTAAGGTGATTTATAAAATATTACTTTAAGTGACCTAGAGTACTCACCCGTGAAGTCACATACCCTGAATGATGACTAAAACTTCTTAAAATTTCTTCACTTCTCTCTCACAGATCTTATCACATGACCTTTAAAACTACCTCCAAATGAGCAAACACTGAATTTGTTTTAGGCTACGTATCTTATTCCAACAGTGTTTAGCTGTGCAAAAGTATTATAGGGGATACTCAAATATGAGGCCAGTCCTTATATCCTGAAGGATAATTACAGGGAAAATGTTATTTTGTGTCCAGGTGCACACAGTATAGAACTTAAGATTCTATTTGGCATGCAGCATATGTAACTGATTTGTACTGTTCTTTTTAAAAAATGTTTTAAACATTTATTCATTTTTAAGAGAGAGACAGAATTCAAGTGGGGAAGGGGCAGAGAAAGAGGGAGACACAGAATCTGAAGCAGGCTCCAGTCTCTGAGCTGTCAGCACAGAGCCCGACATGAGGCTCAAACCCACAAACAGTGAGATCATGACCTGAGTCGAAGTTGGTTTCTTAGAGGACTAAGCCACCCAGGTGCCCCGATTTGTACTGTTCTTAAAGCTAAAATGCCATTTTTACAGAACATAGGTAGTAGATTGTATGTTCCAGAGATGGCTGCCCCAGTATATCTCATTCCACTTAACTCTTATGATAGGATATTGACAACCTTCTAGAGAGAAGTGGGGGGTTCATATTCCCTCGAATCCAAGTGGGTCTGTGACAGAAGTGACACTACATGAGCTCTAGGGCTAAGTCATAAGAGCAAGAGAACTTCCACCTGGACCTCATGAGGACCTTTGCCCTGAAAACCCAGTCATATCATGCTGTGAGGAAACCAGGCAAAGAGCACATACATGCAGATGTTCTGGGTGACAGCTCCATCCTGGAGTACCAACGACCGTCAGCATCAACACTAGTTGATGTGACCCCCAACAAACCCTGCCCAGACTGCAGATTCAAGTTTACAAACAATAAATGATGTTACTGTTGTAGGTCTCCAAATTTTGAGGTGGTCTGTTAGGCAGCAAAAGATTATCAGAACAACACAAGTTTCTCTCAGCCAGTAATACACAAAAATTTTTCTTATGAACTTAAAGACCTTTTACGCATTTCTGTGAATTCTCATGCTATTTATTGTAGGGTGAAAACCACTGAGATTTTTGTGAATTTTTATTGTTATCCAATTAACATATTACTTCTCTCAGTTTGTGTTTTCTGTAGATGTTACACACCTGAGACCATGTTGGCAGAAGTACAAATAGGGACACATTTCCTGGAAAAGAATTCATATCTCCCCCCGCCTCCACCAAGATAAGGGGGGGCCAAAGTCTTTTAAAATGTGCATTTCTCTGTCCCAGAAATTCCACTTCAGGAATTTATCATGAAGAAATCATAATGGATATATGCTAAGAATAGATACAAAGATGTTTATATTGTTTATTAAAATACTGAACACAATCTAAATGTCAACAGCATAGCATTGGGTAGTAAGTTCTGGAATATTATTTGGGTATAAAAGATGTAGAGGATGGAGATTTACAGACATGACAACAGGTTGAAAATATATTATCATCTGAAAAAATAAAACGGTTTAGAAAAGCCTGTAATTCCATTTTCACTGTACTAAATATATATGTGTACAAACATTCGGGGGTCTGGAAGGATACATTCCAAGGTTCTAACACGGATTAACTGCAATGGGTAGGATTATTGATTTTGTTCCTTCCTTCCTTCCCTTCTCTTTCCCTCCCCTCCTTTTCCTCCTCTTCTTTTTTGCTTATTTCAATTTTTCACTTAAAGTTACATGTGTGGGGGGGGGAGGGTGTGTGTGTGTGTGTGTGTGTGTGTGTGTGTGTGTGTGTGTGAAGACATTTATTTTAAAAATTTGTTCAGGGATTATGGAAGCTCACCAGCCACAAGATCTGCAGGGTGACTTGTTAGCCTGGAGACCCAGGAGACTAGGGGTATAAATTGCAATCCTCTTCTGAAGACCTGAGAGCCAGAAGGACCGAGGGTATGGTTTCTGTCCAAAGGCTGGTTTGCTTGAGACTTAAACAAAGTAGAGGTTTCAGTCTGAGTCAGAAGGCAGGAAAAATGTGATGTCCCATCTGGGACATCAGATGTCCCAGGACATGTCCTGACTAGGCAGGAGAAATTCTCCTCTACTGAGAAGAAGGCAGCCTTTGTGTTTTATTCAGGCTTTCAAAGGATTGGATGTGTCCCACTCACTTAAGGAGGATCATCTCCATCTACAGAGTCAAATGTTAAGCTCATCCAGAGACACTCCGAGACACACCCAGAATAATGTTTCACCAAATACCCAAGTAGCCCCATGGTCCAGTCACGTTGACATGTAATGTTGGCGATAACAGGGGAAAAAAATTCCATGTAAACCCCAGTTGAGAAAAAGGAGAAATCAAAAGAGATTGAGAATTTAGTCTTTTCTGAGGCTCTTAGATTATTTGTCAAAAAGTTGCCCCTTGGGGCACTTGGGTGGCTCAGTCAGTTAAGCGTCCAGCTTCTGCTCAGGTCGTTATCTCATGGTCTGTGGGTTTGAGCCCCTGGTCAGGCTCTGTTGTGACAGTGCAGAGCTTGGAGCCTGCTTGGGATTCTGTGTCTCCCTCTCTCTCTGCTGTGCCCCCAACTCTCACTCTGTCTCTCTCTCAATAAATACATACATACATACATACATACATATATATTTTTTAAAAGTTGTCCCTTGTTTTAGAATATTGTTTCACTTGATGGGCATTAATGTCTTTAAGTGTTGGGGATGAGTAAAAGCATGTGAGGTGTACCTGTCTCCCATGTTTTACTGTATTTGTAATTCACAGCCTACACTGTTAGGAGAGGACTCCTTCTTCTCTGTGTGCTCCCGAATCCCTCAGTGCTGACTTCTGCCATGGCGCTTCATCTTAATGTACTGATTCACGTGTCTGGGTCCTTCATTCAGGTGCGCAACCCCAGCCAGAGCATAGTGCTGAGCCCCAGAGTTGTGCTCACTGCGTTGGCTGGGAATAAAACCGTTTCATCCAAGCCACCGATGGAAATGCTCAACCAGGCAGGGCTGAGTATTAAGCCTTGCTGTTCATCACAAAACACTTGCTTTCATTTTATGACCCTCCCTTTAAAAGAGCTGCCTTTAAGCAAGATTTTCTAGTTAGATACTATACCTTACTTCCAAGTTTTAAAATATAGAATTGCACACTGTCACCCTTGTCAAGCTACTGACTTGTACCACTCTCCAGACCGTTTTTCAAACTGCAGGGTTATGACTGATACAGTCTGTGAAATCAACTGGGTGGGTAATGTTAGTCCTTAAAAGTTGGACAGAAATTATCAGAAATTAATTTTAAGTATTATTGCAGGAAATGTCTGCCTCAGATATATATAGATATGTGTGTAACCTGAGTCATGATGTCAAACGTCCTTCTTTTTACATCTGGGATCAAATGCCTTTCAGTGTCACTGATCTAGACCTCATTTTTCCACAGTTCACATATGTCTTGCTAAAATCACGATACAGCCAGGGTCGAGTTGTTCAATGTGAGACCCATTCAGAAGGCAATCGTTCTGTGGTGCTAGGCTGTCACCATTGTAGAATTCCTAGTTCTGTGAGTCCTGCTGTGAGCAGGGAAGATACAGCAAACAGCAGTGAGCACACACACTCCTGTCTAGCAGGAAGGGTGTGCACGGACACCAAGCACCCTGCAACTGACCTGCTCACCTGACACACAGGACCTGCCTCAGGGTCATCCAGGGCATCACGGAGCCCTAAGGGTTTGGCTGGGACACAAGTGAGACTGAGATCTCTGGCAGCAGCGGTGGTGGTGGCGGCAGCAGCAACACAGGCTGTCACAAGCCCAAGACGAAAGAAGAGGCCTGTGGTGGAAGGCCAGCTTGCCCAGTGGTCAGAGTCTCACCTTGCTGTGCCTGGGTAGATACAAACGTTTCCACCTGAGCAGGGCGGGGGGTCACAGCAACATGGGGGCAGTAAATGTTGGCAGTCTGTTATTACAGAACAAAGTATATACAGGGACATGGAAATAAAGCCTAACAGGGAGTTCTTAGAATTCTTTAAAGAGTTTAGAATCTCCAACTTTGGAAATTGCTGCAATATTGCAAATGAAATACCTACAGGCTTATAAACACAAGTTAATGGAAATAGTGTAGCATGGAATAAACCCTCCCCGCATGTTATTTTCATATGAAGCTTTAGATGAACTGATTAATAACAAAAACAATTTTAGAATTCAAATTTTACTGTAACTGAATATATGGCAATAGAATGCATAAACATGTTTTGATTTATATGCAAATCATCAAGTCACTTGTAGTGTCTTGTACAATCTGTACAAGTTTACAAGAATTGTCAGAGGAAGCATTAAAAGGCCACTATGTAAATTTACGTATAAAATTAAATTCAGACCGACTCAAAAACTGTTTTTTTTTTTTTTGTGAAAAATTAAATCCTTTTAGAAAAATTGTTCCACAGGAATCGTTTCTAGGTGTGCTAAAAACTTCTAATTATTTTGATATCAGAAATTTATCCTAACATAGTCATGGCTTATAAAATTCTCCTAACTGCAGTAACAGCTATTTCAGATTTTTCTCAAAATTAGAAATTACAAGAAATATTTTCAATTTTTTTGTTTATTTTTGGGAGCAAGAGAGACAGAGGAGGGGAGGGGCAGAGAGAGGGGGAGACACAGAATCTGAAGCAGGCTCCAGGCCCTGAGCTGTCAGCAAAGAGCCTGAGGTGGGGCTCGAACTCACAGACTACAAGATCACAACCTGAGCTGAAGTAAGACACTTAGCCGACTGAGCCACCCAGGTGCCCAGCACAGTAAAAATTACAAGAAATATTTCAGCCCTAAATTTAAGAGTGGCTAATGTCTTTGCACCACTGGCTCAGTTGGTTATGCCTCTGAATTCGGCTTAGGTCTTGATCTTACAGTCCGTAGGTTCGAGTCCCACAGTGGCTTGCTGCTGTCAGTGTGGAGCCTGCTTGGGATCCTCTGGTCCCCCACCCCCACACCTGCCTCTCTGCCTGTCCCTACTGCACCCTCCTCTCTCTCAAAACTAAGCAAACATTAACAAAATTAAAAAGAAAAAAGATTGAGCTCACTTTAAATATTGCTTAAAATATAACTATTTCAATATTGCTCAGAGTGTAAGTTCAATGACTTAATAAATGAATTTGGAGAAGTTAGGTAATAAATAATTTGTGAACAGTCAAGATCACGTTTGTTGTATTTATCGTATTGTATAAAATGACAGCATCAGAAAGACTTTTTCGTAATGTCTAAGTTTGTGTTGTTACTCCAATATTATCCACATTATGTTTTATAACAAAATATTTTTTTACATCTTTATATTTTCGTAGGTTTAATAGCATCTTCTTTGTTTTTTAAGTTTTTATTTACTTAAGTAATATCTACACCCAACACGGGGCTTGAAATCACAACCCCGAGATCATGAGTCACACGCTGTCCCAACCGAACCTGTCAAGCATCCCAGCACTTTCTCTTTTTTGAACATGGACCCGGCGTTTTCATTTTGCACGAAGCCCTGAATATATAAATGGTCCTGGATACAACACTGCATTCAAGTCAAAAAACTCAGTTGTTGATTATATGAATCAATAAAAAGACTGATCAAGACAAAAAAAGAGATGCATGGACCATCAAGGAACTTCCATTCTAGGACTGTGAGTCAAATCATGTTAATCCACAGCAAAACATGACATATAAAGAACCAAAGTATTATAAGAATATAGAGGGAGACTGAATTAATCCTTTTATGGATGATGTGCTAGGATTGCCAAGTAGCTTTAGGGAATATCTTAAATGTCTACATCCTAAATTGATTTCTGACTTCTTCAGAAGGCTTAGGCCTGGGTCTCAAGTTTCAGCCTGTTCCCTGACAAATCACAAATGGAGGGGGATTCGGTGAGAAGGGGTAATGCCGTCACTGAGCCCTCCTCCATTAACAGCAGCACCAACATGAACTGCGGAATGAGTCTGCAGCAGCTCTACTCCATGCTACAATATATAAGTGTACAATGTACTAACACCCTCCCATTCCAAGTCATCCCTCTAATTTAGGCACCATCTCCTATCTGTCACTTACTTCTATTTGGGCCTTAGAGGATCAACACCTGTGCTAACAGAGCCAGGTCCCTGCTGCCTCGGCCACCACCAGTGACTGAAGAGCATGCGGACTCTGACCTTGAGACCACTCACAGGCACAGCCCAACGGCACCTTGCTACAGCCTACACCACAGCCCTCCAACCTCGTGTCCCAGGATTTTCTGTTGCTATTGAGACATGAGACATCCTAGGACCCACTTAGCACCCACATATGGACAGCCCAAAAGTATGGGTGAGTTAGCAGCCCTTGGGATGAATTTCTTTCCATCTGTGGAATGGACTGTCGACAGGTACAGTAGCTTCGTGTGGCTTCTCTAAAGACAACCCCTGAGGCCACATACTAACTGTCCTGGGAGCCATGGGCAGTGTCCCCTTCAATGTGCTCTTCCTCTGTCTTGACTTCCTCTCTTTTCCCACCACTGCTTCTCCCCTAGGATTACACTTCTAAATGAAGTGTTACTATGCACATGTAAGGTTTTAACTCAGGCCTCATTTTTTAGGTGATGTGGACTGCAATATTACTGTTCTGTAGGCGTATTTCTGACACAAGCATGGAAGCAGCAGTGTGAACACACTCAAGCCAGATGCCTGAGTTTGAATCCCAGCTCCTGCGTCGAACACCTGTGTGACACTGGGCAAACTGCTCTGTCTCTGTGTTTTTAGCGCCATCTGTAAAACTGGGTAATAATAGTAGCTGCCTTGTAAGTTTTTTTGAGCTGTAATTTATAACCCTTACCATGTGCTTAATAAATAAGTGTTAAATAACTGAAGGATAAAAGAGACACGGACTATCTTTGAATTTCTTTGCTCAAGAAACTGCCTAGTCAACAGACAGAACTCATTGGCAGACTTCATCTTGTGACCAAATTGAATTCAAGAAATCAAAGATAGAGGCACCTTCAGATGTAAAACTTGGACTGAGGAAAAAAATGAAACTGAGTACCACCTACTATTCACAGTTGTGTGCTGGAGACCCGATTGTTAAATATTCGGGAATTTGTGAGCCAGCTGTTAAAATGTTATTAGCTTGAAATTGGCCACAGTAGGAGTATTTATACCATGGAAATTGGCAAATGCTGCAAATTAGGACCTTACATTTTTTCCGCAATTCTCACAAATGTTGTGAAGAGTAAGTAGAAATATTTGTTAAGCCATAAAATACTACAAAAGTTAGTATTAACATTGGCCTCTCCAACTACTTGATAATGCCTTTGATTCCTGTATTCTTGGCTCCACCTGAATCATGAGCCCTTCAGGCTTCTGGCCATCACTCATTTCTTCTCCAAGTGCTCAAGGAAAACAAATTGGGGATCTCTTTAGGACAACATGGACTCACTGAGAAGTGATTATCTCATTTTCAATCACCTTGCATAACATAGAATATAAATTTCTTCATTTGGCACCAAAGTTTTAAAAAGAAAAACATTTGAAATATAACTTTTATCCCACACTTAAAAATTAGGGGCACCAAGTTGGCTCTGTTGGTAGAACATGCAACTCGATCTCTGGGTTGTCAGTTCAAGCCCCATGATGGGTGTATGTTACTTAAAAAATAAAAAGAAGTAAAAAAAATACATATATAATTTTGAGAGACTTGAACTACATTCAGTTCCATGTTCTCTCTCCCCATCCTCATCCTTGTTCACTAACTTTGCCCATAACTCTTCCATTTGGAGCTCGCTCTCCTCCAAGATGCTAGCTCCCTACTACCCTAGCATCCACCGGCCCAGGATTTTTACTTGACAGATCTCTATCCATGTAAGTTGGGAACTCATTCCTAATATCCAGAGTCAGGGGGGAAGTGCCTTTCTCCATGTTCCTACTGTAGCCTCCTCTGACTTCATCCTATTTCTTATTTCTGTATTAGAAAAGCGAGTGCATGACCACTTAAACAAGTTGACTTCTGAGTATTCCCACAAAAAGATGTTCAAGATCTAAAAAAAAAAAATACAAAAGATCTAAGTGAAAAAAAAATACAAAAAAGATATAGTTTGCTTTAAGTAATACCCATATAAAGTGGTATGTTTGGAAATATAACGAAATCCCAGAAAACAATTGCGAACAGTCATCTCTGAGGAGGGAGTTTTAGTTTTCATTGCACGCTATATTTTACTGTCACTTTTTTTCAGTATAGGGAGAGAAAGGAGCCTTTCTGGTCTCTTTTATTAGGCTATGCATTTCTTGTTTATTACTGTATCGCCAACACAAGTGCCATGCTCATAGTAGGTTAAAATTAAAAATTGATGAATTATTGGGGCGCCTGGGTGCTTAGTCGGTTAAGCGTCCGACTTTCGCTTAGGTCATGATCTCGCGGTTCGTGGGTTCGAGCCCCGCGTCGGGCTCTGTGCTGACTGCCAGCTCAGAGCCCGGAGCCAGTTTCAGTCTGTGACTCCCTCTCTCTCTGACCCTCCCCTGCTCACGCTGTCTCTCTCTCTCTCTCTCTCCTAGAAATAAATAAAACATTAAAAATTTTTTTAAAAAATTGATTAATTATTTTAGAGATCCCCCCCCCCCAATTCCTACATGTATACATTTTCACAGAAGTTTTTCTATAGAAGAGCTTACTGGTGTGAGTTGAAAATTAGCAAATGAATCATGAAGAGTTCAGAATTTTAAAGGCCAATGCCTAACAGATGACACAGATATATACACACATGCTCACTAACAGAAATCACCCACTCAGGATTCTTAAACTACAAAATATTTATTTCCTAATAAATAATGGAAGGGAAAGGAGGCTGAGAGCAAAGGGACCATTTCTGAAGTCTCTGATCACATCCAAGTACAGATGGATCCTCAGAATTCACCATTAATGCTGGATTTAGTCCATGGCAGACATACTCATTATTATCACTTAGGTCCTCTGGTCCTCTGTCTCATTATATTTCAAGGAATATTTTATTTAAAATGTTTCCAGCATAGATGAGCTGGCTATACATACTAGAAATATAATTCAAGTAGACCCCACTTTCATATAGTCCATGGCTTTGAACCAAGAAGTATGTCACCAATGGAAGCTACACTCAAAAAGCTACCTTTAGGTTTGAAACTACATGTATACATTTGAAAATGTTATTATGATACTATATACATATATAAGAAAAAATTATATAGTAGAAAATGTACATATATGTTATATATAATACATAGTATATAGATTATATTAGATAAATTTATAAATATATATAAGAAATTTATGTATATTAAGAAAATCCCAGCTTCTTACTAAGTCTATAAGGGTCTACACAGACTCCCAAGGTCTGACTCCTGCCCATCTCTCTGGCTTATTTCCTTCCATTCATTCCCTCTCCCTAGACCTCCAGTCTTTGTCTTTATGGTTTCTTAAATAAATCAAGCTTATTCTTGCTTCAGTCTTTGCACTTACAGGACCTCTGACTGGAAAGATCTACCTGGCTGACTCCTTTTTATTTGCATCTCAGTTCAGACTAACTTCTTTACCAGTGAGGTCGTCCATGGCACCAGATTGAAACAATGCCCACCTCTGTCCCTACTACTAGTTGCCCTATTACAACATCTGGCTTTTTAAAAAATGCCATTTATCATTATCTTAACTCACCTAGTACATAATTATTTCTTTGCCCTTGGTTTCCATAAGATGGAAACCATGGATGGATAAGATCCATGGATAAGAGCAGGAACTGTGTCTTTCTTATTCACATTACCCTGACCCAAAAAGCACATAGTAGGAGCATAAGAAATACAAATGAATGATTCAATCAAGGCAAGGATATATTTCTACCCACATGACGCCCCCTTTTTTCTGAGAGAAAGAAGGAAATGATGTAGCTTCAGGAGACCAGAGACTGGCTTGAGCAAAAGGCACACCCCACCACTTGGAATGTTCCCAATGGCCTTGGGGTTTAGAATCTGGAGAGCTGAGCAGATTGGAGGTTTCCAGGCACAGAAAACCCCCTCAGTCTTTTGGGTAGGGCCTTTGCTTTGCCATGGAGAATTATTTTTGGAAATCTTATATGGAGGCAAGATTCAGAGTGTCCACTAATTCTATTCCATAAATATCCTCTAGTTTTTGATGAATCTGAGGATGACTAAGAAGAAACAATACCACTCTTAAAAAGTAGTTATGCATGTTTTCTGGGAGACAAGATAAGATAAAGAATCAGAAGGAGGTGAAATGTTTGACATCTACAACATCTTTCCCACATGGCTTTACAGATTCTGTCCCATAAGTATCATTAGCACACATCTGAGAAAACTGTTAAGAAAGAAAGGCCACAGAGAACTGGATTAAACTCCCACTTCATCTCTCAGGGTGGTCTTCAGTACTCTGAAGCCCTCTCTTCTGCTTCATTAAGTTTCTCATGAGGGCCTTCAATTACCGTAAGGACACAGACAAATATACTACTGATGTCTTAGCTCTTGAATCAGCCTAACTATACTAAACAAAAAACGGTTCAAGGGTTTCATTACTATTACTTGTGTCACCATTTTATTTAATTGTTTTTTGGCCCAAACCTCTCACCTCAATGGTATGAATACTCTAGGAGGACACTTTACTGTTCACAATAGCATGTTCTCTTTTATAAAAATCCTGGATTTGGCCTGTTTCCATGTATATTATGACTAGCTTTTATTTTTATGTATATATTATGGTTTCACTCTATTCATTTTTTATACAAGCCACCTCAAAGTCATTGTGAAATTAAGCTAAGTATAAATAATAAGTTATACAGTACATACTTATTGTAGTAGGTAACAAAAATGCCCATAAATTTTCACACCTTCTTTTATCCATGGCCTTTGCCAAATTCCTTCTTAACTCCTCCCAGAAGGTGGTGGAATTTGTCTGCCCATTCCTTAAGTGTAGGCTAGTTTTGGGACTTGCTTTAGCTAAGAGAATACAGCAGCAATGATAGGATGAACTCAAGCCTTGAGGCCTTGAAAGATTTTCTTTCTCTTGGATCCTTGAGATAGACAAATGAATAAGTTCAGGCTGCCTTTCTGGAGGATGAGAGACATAAGGACCACTGGTTCCATTGTTCCAATCAATAGCTAGCCACACCCCAGAATACCTAGATGATCTGTCACTCACACCAGATTCCTAAGTGGCCTCACCTAAAACCAGAAGAACTATCCAGCTGAGCCCAGCCTAACTAAGCTAAATAAATATTGTCTTCTTAACTAAAGAAGCCATACTACCTGATAAACCTGTACTCATAATAGCCATTAGTATGTATGTGCTAATACTGTAATAAGTAATTTGCTTACATAATCCCAGGCATTTTGAGTTTTGATATAGTCTTCATTTTACAGCTGGTCATTACAGAGGTTTTGTGAGTCACCTTTCTTCTTCTATAGTAAAATAGATCCACTTATTGAATTATAATTACACGAAATGTAAAAGCTCCTTAGCTACAAGCTTTAGATTTTCTAATATTTCACTTATATACCTTCCCATGTGACCTCCAATTAAGCAGACCAAAAATAAATAAATAAAGATAGATAGATAGATAGACATAGATATAGATAGGTATAGATAGATAGATATGGATATATATATATGTGAAGCTTAAGAAACTTTATAAATCATTGTAATTTTTGCTTCAAAGTTAACCTTAGAACATTGAATGGGAAAAACAAAGTCAAGTTACACAGAAGGACTAACTTATCAGGGGAGATTTGCCCATTTCCTGACAGACTTTGATTAAGTATGTTGGAAGCCATGTGCCCTCTCAAGAACGCAGTCTGTTCTTGGTTGCCTGAACATCCCTGAAGGTTACTCTGTGTATCACTCCTCAGAGGGCCTCGGAGAATACAAATTACTCACTTGGAAATTTATGGGAAGATACATCTTGAGAATGTCTTTGAAGGTACACAAATGAACATTCTGTTTTCCTGACTACAAAAGTCAGACAGTAGCAAATCACAGGCCAAATTCTATTTCTTCTCCTTGTCTTTGCCCACCAAGCATCCCCTCCCCCATGAACACACATAAATCAGCGTCCCAGTGCCAGAGTCTAAAAACTTCATGAGGGATTGGGGAAAAAAACCAGTGTCCTTTCATGTAGGCTTTGCAGTGTATAACCTGTAAGACTCAAGATCTCCTCCAGTAAAAGAGACAGGTTAGGCATTCCAGTGGCTGGCTGAAGGTTATATTATGTAAGGATGAAATAAGGTGAGAGAGAACAAAATGTTGCTCAGTAATCACATCTGTGCTCAGAAGGGCAAGCACAATGGGGCGCCTGGGTGGCTTAGTCGGTTGAGCGTCCGACTTTCGCTTAGGTCATGATCTCGCGGTTCGTGGGTTTGAGCCCCGCGTCGGGCTCTGTGCTGACTGCCAGCTCAGAGCCTGGAGCCTGTTTCAGTCTGTGTCTCCCTCTCTCTCTGACCCTCCCCTGCTCACGCTGTCTCTCTCTCTCTCCTAGAAATAAATAAAAACATTTAATAAAAAAAAAAAAAGAAGGGCAAGCACAAATTCATAAGCTAAAATCAGCAATTCTTAATTATTTCTACTTGACACCCAAAGGAAAAGACATGCATTCCATTTTTTCTCACATTCTCTCTGCCTCTGGTTTTTACTTGGCTTCTTGTTGTTGCTTCTCGGTGTTTACTCTGTTAGTCCCTTGCTTCTCCCTAGGACTCCATGTGTGTGTGTGTTTGGGTTTACACACATGGGACAATGGGCTTCGGGGACAAGGGAGGCAGGGATGGATGGACCCAGAGAATGAAGGGGACGAACACGTAAGTCTAAGAACTTACGTAAAAGCCATATGATATAAAGATAAACCCAACTGACTAACAAATTCGTTTTTACACAACTTGGGAAGGACTCAGGTATAATGGGCCATGTTAAATGTGATTGTCACAAATTTTCAAAAGAACCCTCCTTATACCTCACTTCCTACTATGACAGTTTTAAGTCAATTAACTAAGAGCTCTCTAGGATCGGCCCTCTGCCAACTCATCCTCCCTATCGTCTCCACTTTTTTAGTATTGAATACAAATTCATACTCTTCACTTTCTGTACTTCGTTTATTAGACTAACCTTCTGACATTTCGCCAACACTCATAAGGTAAAAATGTGTCAGCCTCCTAGGCACAAAGGGCAACTGAGTGCTTCAACTGAGGGTTCCACTGTGGTGCTCCTGATGAAGAGGGAAAGGGAAAGTGACTGGAAATTCAGTGGGGAGATGGTGCTGGCATGTGGGCAAAGCAAATGCCAGAAATTACCTTCCTTATTTTGTAAACCTGTTGTATGGTGTCTTGCTAAAGGAAAAATTTCTCACAATTGTTAGCAGTAACAAGCATTTTATTATTTTATTTAATTATAAAAAGTACTAAACATATATGTGTTTCGATACTATCCTAAAGGCCAAGAAATGTGCTATTAAATTTTATTTTTACAAATTTGAATTTATACGTTTTTATAATTTAATGAAATGGAAGATTTTGTTTTTGCGGAGACTAAATAATCCATGTTGGATCTAATAATACAAACATGCATGTGTATGCTTAATGACTCACTTTTTTTATTTGAATCTTTTACTTTTGAAGTTTTCATTTAAGTTCTGGTTATAGTGTGATATTGCTTTCAGGAGGAGAATTTAATGATTCATTACTTACATGGAACACCCAGTGCTCATCCTAACAAGTGCCCTCCTTAATGTCCCTCACCCCTTCAGCCCATCCTCCACCCACTTTCCTCTGTCAACCCTCAGTTTGTTCGCTATAGTTAACAATCTTAGGGTTTGCCTTTTTTCCTTCTCTTATGTTCATCTGTTTTGTTTCCTAAATTCCACATGTGAGATAATACTGTATTTGCCTTTTTCTGCCTGACTTATTTCACATAGTCTAGTATACTCTAGCTCCATGTCAGTACAAATGGCAAGATTTCATTTTTTTTGATGGCTGAGTAATATAGTAATATACAGGGTGCATATATCCCTTCAAATGAGTATTTTTGCATCCCCCATAGTGCAATTGCTGAGTCGTAGGATAGCTCTGTTTTTAACTTTTTGAGGAACCTCCATACTGTTCTCCAGAATGACTGCACCAGTTTGCCTTCCCACCAACAGTGTGAGAGAGTTCCCCTTTCTCCACATCCACACCAACACCTGTTGCTTTCTGTATTGTTAATTTTAGCCATTCTGACAGGTGTGATGTGGCAACTCATTGTGGTTTTGATTTCTATTTCCCTGATGAGGAGTGATGTTGAGCATCTTTTCATGGGTTTGTAAGCTGTCTGGATGTCTTTTTTGGAAAAGCGTTCACATCTTCTACCAATTTCTTCACTGGATGATTTGTGTTTTGGGTGTTAAGTTTGATATAACCTTTACGGATTCTGGATATTAACCCTTTATCTGACATGTCATTGGCAATTACCTTCTCCCATTCTGTCACCTGCCTTTTAGTTTTGTTGACTGTTTCCTTTGCTGTGGAGAAGCTTTTTATCTTGATGAGGTCCAAGAGTTCATTTTTGCTTTTGTTTCCCTTGTCTCTGGAGACACACCTAGTAAGAAGTTCCTTCCTATGTTTTCCTATATGACTGTGATGGACAAGCTCTCAGTTTTTCCCCATTGAGGAAGTTATTAACTGTGGGTCTTTTTTTTTTTTTTTTTTTTTTTTTTTGAGAGAGAGACAGTGTGAGAGAGAGTGTGAGTGGGGGAAGCGGCAGAGAGAGAAACACAGAATCCAAGGCAGGCTCCAGGCTCTGAGCTGTCAGTACAGAGCCCAATGGGGGGCTCAAACCCATGAACTGTGAGAACATGACCTGAGCCAAAGTCAGATGCTTAAACAACTGAACCAACCAAGTGCCCCTTAACTGTGGGTCTTTTATATATGCCCTTTAGGGTAATGAGGTATGTGCTGTCTATCCCTACTTTGTTGAGGTTTTTATCAAGAATGGACGCTGTATTTTGTCAAATGCTTTTCCTGCATGTAATCAGAGGGTCATATGGTTCTTATCCTTTATGAATGTGGTGTATCACATTGATTGGTTCATGAATATTGAACCACACTTACAGCTAAGGAATAAATCTCACTTGATCGTGGTGAATAATTCTTTTAATTGTTGGATCCATTCTGCTGGCATCTTGTTGAGAATTTTTGCAACCATGTTCATCAGGGATATTGTCCAGAATAGATCACATACTGGGTCACAAATCAGGCCTCAACAGGTACAAAAAAGATTGAGATTGTACCACACATATATTCAGACCACAATGCTATGAAACTTGAAGTCAACCACAAGAAAAATATTTAGAAAGATCACAAATACATAGATGTTAAAGAACACCCTAATAAAGAATGAATGGGTGAGCCAAGAAATGAAAGATGAAATTTAAAAATATACATGGAATCAAATGAAAATGCAACAGTCTAAAACTGTTGGATGCAGCAAAAGCTGTCATAAAAGGGAAGGACATAACAATACAGGTCTACCTCAAGAAGCAAGCAAAGTCTCAAACACAACCTAACTTTACACCTAAAGGAGCTAGAAAACAATTTATTTATTGAGAGACAGAGAGCATGAGTGGGGGAGGGGCAGAGAGAGGGAGAGAGAAAGAGAATCCCAAGCAGCCTCTGCCCTGAGAGCATAGAACCCAACATGGGGCTTGATCTCATGAAGTGTGAGATCATGACCTGAGCCAAAATCAAGAGTCTGATGCTTAACCAACTGAGCCACATAAGAGCCCCCCAAAATTTAATTTTTAGTCATCAATTTATTAGATTGATGGGCCATTTAAAACTGTGTACCCAAAAACAATACTGGGGGAAAAAACATTAAATTTCTTTTTTTTCTTTTTAGAAGGAGAATGCATAAGCAGGGGAGAAGGGCAGAGGAAGAGAGAATCTGAAGGAGGCTCTATGCTCAGTAGAGAGCCTGATGTGTGGCTCCATCCTACAACCCTGGGATCATGACCTGAGTTGAAATTAAGCATCAAGCAAACAGACTGAGCCACCAGGATACCCCTAAATTTCACTTAATAAAAAGATTTGCATGCATTTTTATAACTCCTCATTCTGTCAATGAACTGCTCCATGTGCATGAACACAAAATGGGCACCCACCACCATGCTTGTTAGCAGGATAATCATGGCATGGACCAGTATGACTGAGGCCTTGCTGAGCTAGGCTTGTCTTGGCTGCCATTTGCTGACAGTATTCAATTTTGGCAAACACAAGCGCAAATTCAGACGTGGAAACGGAGTAGCAGCACTCAATTACAAAGTAATTGTTCAATGCCCACAATCGTTTGTAGTAACATGTGTGAACACACAAAGCAAAAATTTTCACAGAAATCCTATAGCTAAGAGAACCCGTCCATGTTTGCAAACTACCTTCCTAGCTTACTGTTTTGCCTGGGACTACCTGGCCTTGCTAATAGATCTGCTATTTAAACACCGGTAGTAACTTTTTGAAGTTTAGAAATGTGGTACAGAGAACTCCCTCATACAGAGAGACTGAGGAAGGAGGAGTTATATAGAGGCAGCTGCTAATTGAAGGTAAAACATTTTTCTTATTCGAAAGTGCTCCTGATTTTGATTCACTTTTCGGCCTTAGATAACACAAACTAAAAAGTTCAAAATGTAGTTACTCTAAGAAACAATAACCCAAAAGCTTTCTATCTGCAAACCAACATTCAAAGACTATTTTCAAGTATATGTATTTCTGATCAAGACAAAGCCTCCTCCCTCGTGGAATGTTCGTACCTCTTGTGGGGAAAAAATCCTCCGTTTCATAGAGAAATAAAATAACAAAATTAGGCAAAAATATCTTGGGTCTTCTTTAAAAAATAACTTAAAAATCCAAAAGATTATTTTGAGTCCTGTTAGATGGAAACTGTCATGGAGTGAATGTAACTTGCTGTAACTTAAGTGTCATTGTCTCGTCCAGTATTCTACTTCTCTGTAACAAAATATGCAGACGTGATAGCCACGGGGTATTGTTTCCTGGCACTAAGTTGAAATAATTCTGGCAACTGTGACCCCAGAGAGATTTCAGAGATTTCACCATCTGAGTGGCTGGCCGAGTTGCTTAAGATCACAGACCAACATAATAGCTCAGAGGATTACTGCAATATTGGGGAAAACATTCCAGAACAAGTCATCAGTATTTACAGTAATAGTTTAAAAATGTTTCCAATATGTAACTCTGTCTACTTGACTTAAAGTATAACTCTATTATGTAAGTATTGACCTATATAAATTGGTGTGTTTGTATATATATCGAGATAGGTAATGATGTGCACTCCAAGAACAAACCGTTTGCTTTACTTTTAACTAAAATCTATTTTTAGAATAGATTCTTGCAGCAGGGGCGGCTAGTTGCTCTCTACTCTCCATTCTCACCTTCTTTTCTAGTAATGCAATTTTTAACAGACACACGGCTGCCCTGATAGATGCCATGTTACCTAGCCTCCCTTGCAGTAGAGCATGGTCCTGTGAGGAAGGTCTGGTCAATGAGAAGTAAACAAAAAAGTCAGAGAGCAGCTTCTGGGAGCCTCGCGAGACAGTCGGCTGACATGTGCCCTTTGCCTTTCTTTCTCATCCCTTCACCCCTCCTGCTGCCTGGGAACGGATGCCACCTTGGACCATGAACATGAGGTCACAGTGCACAGGAAACAGCCCAGTGAGCTGTTTTCTAAGGATTTTCTGGAGCAGAGCCACCTTACCAGCCCCATACTATTTTATCCTGCCCTTTTACTCCAGAGAAAGCCATGCATATTTCTTCAGCTCTTTTGAGTTTCTGTAACTTGAGATTTTTCTGTTGCTTGTAGACAGACCTCAAGTTATAGGATGCAGCTTGGTAGGAAGCAAATTGCTAAGGTCCCAAATGACAGTACTGATAGACCACAAAGTTAGAGAAAAATACTGAAGGAGGCATTAAATCTACTAGGAACAATAAAGAATTGTGAACAGATGCCTATTAAGGTGAAGCATTCTACCATTTAGATAGAAAATAGACGACCTGTCCCGAGTCGACACAGGATAGGATAAGGGTGGATCAAATGTCCATAGCTTGGTTTGAAAAGCTTGGTGGGCTAAAATGAGGTAATCCAGACCCACCGCCTCTTGATAATAAGTTCAGAGGCTGGAAAGGAAGACTGGATGGAAGGGACTTGGAGAAGGTATGTGAGCTAGGCTTATGCCAGCCCAGCTCCCATTCCTTGAAGCTGACGCTGCTTGCTCTAACCTTTGACCCCCTGCACAGCCCCACATGGAGAAAAGTCCTGGGCAAATGCACTCTTGTTACTCTAATGCCCCCACTGCAAAAATAACCCCCAGCTGCTCCAGTAGTGCTGGAGGGCAAGGGGAGCAGCCCGAGTTTATACTCCATGCTCAGAGTGCTGAGAGGGAAGGGCAGCCCACTCAAGCAACCATCAGATGCCTGAAGATTCCCCTTCCTTCTCTGAGTGTGGCAGCTGCAGCCAGGAGGAGACCCAGATCATGCTTGTAGTCCCAAATACTTGGTAACCACAAAGGAATTGCAGCAGAGGAGGTAGCCATTTCTGGGTGCCCAGGCTCCGCTGGAGAGGGAATGAACAGTATAGGGACAGAGACCTAAAAAAAAAAAAAAAAAAAGTCCACAGAAAGCCCCCACCTATGGAGAAGTCAGAGTGTAAATTGAACAGGCTCCTGTCTGCCCCAGCGTCAACACCAGGAAGGGACAGCTGGTGTGACCTGGGCATGATAACAAGAAAACATGCTGGAGCTTAAGTTGCAGGAAATGGAGCCCAGCAATGTCCAATAGATGTGAAAGGCATGGGGCCCCTCTTGAGAAAGGGGTGAAGGCAGGAGAGAGGAGGGAATTGCCCAGATAACCCAGGAAAAATGCAAGTATTTTTAAGTTTACTTATTTGAGAGAGAGCATGAGTGTGGTAGGGATGGGGGGTGGAGAGGGAGAGAGAATCCCAAGCAGGCTCTGCGCTATCAGCGCATACCCCAACGCAGGGTTTGATCCCACAAACTTAGAGATCGTGACCTGAGCAGAAACCAAGAGTCAGACGCCTAACCAACAGACTGAACCACCCAGGTGCCCCAAGATACACGTTTTTAAGTTCCACACTATTTCAAGGTAAAGGAGTTTATTTTTAACAGTTGGTTCAAGACTCTGCTTTCACCATTTTCTTTATAGGGCTCCGACATGTTCCTCTCTGAAGGGATGACATGTTTGTGTGCTCCAGTGCCTTCTTTTAATATGGAGACTTCCCCTGGTATACCTTTCTAGACACTCAGGCTAAGAAGACAAATACCTCTTACAGAGGCAGCCCTTCCCATTTCTCAGCCTGACAGTCTCCCATTAATTTGTACATCGCTTCTGTGAAAGTGACCAGCATCTCTCTGCCTGGTAGGCAGAATAGTAACTAGAAGAGGTAGATGGAAGTGCAAGGGCAACCAGCAAAGTATTGGCGAAGTGCCCAACTCAGGACTCCTGTGTCAGCTTGATAAGTCCTCCAAAGCATCATACTATCATTGCAGATTGAGGACTGTGGGGTGGGCAGAGTCAGGGATGATGCTGATGATGCAAAATGCTGTTAACCTTGACTCACCCAGTTTTTAGATTCATCAGTTTGAATAGAGACTCGCTTTTCTTCAGTCTCTCTCCACTCCTTTCCCTTTGGTCAGCTTTTGTAGCTTTTAAGCATCACACCACCTGGAAAGCAGGCTCCTAGATTCTCTCCTACCAAAGGACTGATGAGGTCGTTTAGTATTAGACCATTTCCTACTACTGACATAATCTGTGCTCCCTCTCCACCCCAAACTAAACCCTCTCAAATTTTCTGAAGTGAAATCACCAAATATTTATTGAGTACCTCCCCTAGGTGTCCTGAACGTAATCATGACATCAGAAAGATACAATGGCTATCTATTGGGGGAGGACACACACACACAGTAACTGTTCAAAGACAACAACGGAAAAGACACAATGAAGGTTTCATTTGTTATTTTTCCAAATGCATGGACAAAAACTACTGCATTATTTCAATGAAGGAGGGACCTGCGTAAAGAAGGCTAAACACTTCAGGAACCAAATAGGACTGTGATAGCCTCCACTATAGGTTAAATTGTGTCCCCCTCCCAAAATTCGTATGTGGAAATCCTGAGTGCCTCAGAATGTGCCCTTATTTGGAGACAAGCTCTTTAAAGAGGTAATTAAGTTAAAATGAGGTCATTAGCATGGGCGTGAATTTATCAGGAGGATTTGTATTCTTATAAAGAGAGTGAAATTTGTAGACAGACACCCATAGAGAGAAGACAATATGAAGAGACACAAGAAGGTGGCCATCTGCAAGCCACAGAGAGTGACCTCAAACAGACATGTCCCTGAGAGCCTTAGAAAGAAACAACTCTACTCCCACCTTAACTTTGAACTTCTAGCCTCCAGAGATGTGAGTCAATAGGTTGCTAGGTTGCTTTTTAAGCCCCTGAGGCTGTAAAACTCTCTTATGGAAGACTGCTGGGAAGAATACTGCTTGACGCAAGGGTCAGATCTGAGTAAGCGCAGGAGGATGAGGAAAGCCTTACATGTGACTGAAACAGCAAAAACAAAGCACGCCAATCAGAAGGGAAGGCATAGTCCAAGACAAGAAATTTACCTATAGCAAAACGTTCATGTAGGACAGTGGCAGAACATACCTGGTCATGTTTACGGAGTCTCAGGTGTGTGTTCTACAGTAAGGGATTTGGAATGCATTCTAGAGGCAGAGGAGAGGTTTGGTGGCATTTCATTGGGGGCCACGTGATAATAGCAATGATGTGTAAGAAGGACGGAGAGCAAGATGGATTAGGAAAAGAAGCCTAGAAGAAGGTTGCTCAGTCCTAAGAGTCATTCCTAAGCATGACTGACAATTTAGAATCACCTGATGTGACTGATTGACTGATGGACCCACCCCTGGATACCGATGGCCTCATTCTGGGAACTTGTGATGTACCTCATGCAGCACAAAAGACTTTGTTGACTTACTTTAGGATCTTGACGTGGGGAGATTATCCCGGCTTGTCTAGGGAGGGGCCCTAAATGTAATCACCGGTATCCCTGTGGGAGAGGGGAAGGGAGATGCAACTTAACAGAACAAGAAGCAGGCAATGTGACAGCTGAAGCAGGGGGAGAAAAGGTCACATGATGTGACCACCTATGAAGGAAGCGAACAGCTTCTAAAAGATGGAAAAGCCAAGGAAACAAATTCTCCCCTAGTGCTTCCAGAGGGACACACAGTTTAAGTCTGGCCCAGGGAGACCCATTTTAGACTTCTGGCAACCGGAGCTATAGGAAAATAAATTTGTGTTCTTTCAAGCCCCTAAGTTGGCGGTAAGCTTGTTACAGCAGCCGTGGAAAACGAATGTACCTGGGGAAAATTTATGCGAGTTTGATATCTGGGCCTTTTTCCAGAGCCACAGAATCTGAGGGTGGTCCAGGCATTTCTAGCATCTCCCTGGTGGGCTGCTAAGTTGAGAGCCTCTGAGGCAACAGAAGCCAGTATCCAAGACCTGGAGCAGGGTCTATGCTGGAGGGAGGAAGAAAAATGCTAAAGATATCATGAAGAACAAAACACCTGGCATCTAATGACTATGCAGCTGCCTTGCTGAGGGATAAAGGCAAGAATTAAAAACGGATCAGCTTTAGAACCTATGTGCACAGAGCACCCAGACCTTTCTGAGACTGGGGAAGGAGGGCAGGCAGATCATGAGAGGTGTGGGCTTGTGCTCAGGTACTCATGCACATTTGCAGTGATAACTGAGGAGAAAGCAGGGCTGGAGGCACGATTTGCGAATGATCAGCAGAGGTGGAAGTTGAAGCTTCAAGAGTGATATTTCCAAGGGACTTTTGAATAGGAAAAAAAAAATGGGAGTGAGGGAGAACAGAACCATGCCTCTCCCACACAATCATCAAGCGTGGAAAGAATAAAGAGAGAGGGGCGCCTGGGTGGCTCAGTCAGTTAAGTGTCCAACTTTGGCTCAGGCCATGAGCTCACAGTTCATGAGTTCGAGCCCCACATCGGGCTCTGTGTTGACAGCTCAGAGCCTGGAACCTGCTTCAGATTCTGTGTCTCCCTCTCTCTCTGACCCTCCCCGTTCATTCTGTCTCTGTCTCAGAAATAAATAAACATTTAAAAAAAATAGTAAAGAGAGAAAAGTGTATTCATCAGATCCTCTAGACAAATAGAACAGGATATATACAGACACATAGAAACATTTATTATGAAGCACTGGCTTACACAGTTATGGAGGCTGAGAAGTCCTCTGACTGGTTATCTGCAAGCTGGAGGCCCCAGAAAGCTGGTGGTGTACTTCCAGTCCAAACCCAAAGACCTGAGCACCAGAGGAGCCCATGTCCAAGAGCAGAAGATGATGGAGACTCTGGCCCAAACGGAGAGCAAATTCACCCCTTCTCTTTTTGTTCTACTCAAGCCCCCAACAGAATGCATGATGCCCACCTCCATTGGTGAGGGCTACCTTCTTTACTCAGTTTTCAGATTCAAATGCTCCCCTCTTCCACAAATATCCTCCTTGGCACACCTAGAAATAAGGGTTTACCGAGTATGAGGGCATCTCTTAGTCAAGTTGTCACATAAAATTACCATCACTAGAAGGTAAAATCAGAGTGGTAGAAGGAGCTTCAGTATTATAATATAAAAGCTTGGTGGGGGCAGTTAGAGTGAGGGTAGAGGAAGCAAAGCATGCTTGGAAGATGGCAGGGAACACAACATCATCACGTGATGCACACACAGCGAAGGGAGGGAGGACTAAGAAATGATGGCTGGTTCAAGCTTATCTATCAGTGACCTTTAAGAAGGCAGTTTCAATGGTATAGAAGAGGTGGGAGCAGCAGTCAGATTCCTGGGCCACAGGAAGGAGTGGGTGGGAGGATGTACAAGCAGCAGTGGAGGCTGCCTTTAGGGGCTCTAGCAATGAAAGCAAGTCCAAAAATGGAGTTACAGCCTAGCAAAGCAGGTGGAGGTAACTTTGCATAATGGACTCTGGGGTCACACAGACCTGGCAACCCCCTCCGCAGTTCCTCCACTGCCTAAAACCTGCATTAAGCAAATTGTTTAATTCTGTGTAGACTCAGTTACCTTATCTTAAAATAGCCACAAGGGGCACCTGGGTGGCACAGTTGGCTGAGTGCTGGCTTCAGCTAAGGTTATGATCTCAAGGTTCGTGGGTTCAAGCCCTGCATTGGACTCTGTGCTGTCTGCGTGGAGCCTGCTTCAGATCCTCTGTCTGCTGCCCCCACTCTCTCTCTCTCTCAAAAAAAAAAAAAAAAAAAATATATATATATATATACACATACATATATACACACAGGGTCAAAAATTGGTATTGTAAAAGATCTCTGGAACCCCACTTTCTTCTCAATGGGCTTGCCAGGTAACATACAAGACTCACAGTTACATTTTAATTTCAAAAAAACCCACTTTTAAATATAAGCATGTCTTAAATATTGCAAGGCCATACTTACACTAAAAAACGACCTATTGTTGGTATCAACTTTCTCTTGCTGCTGTAGCAAAGCACTACAGTGAGTGGATTACAACAACACAAATTTATTATCTTATAGTTACAGAGGCCAGCAGTCTGACATGGTTCTCACTGGGCTAAAATCTGTACCAGCAAGGCTGCATTCCTGCCTCAGGCTCTGGGGAACAATCCATTTTCTTACCTTTTCTAGCAACTGAGGCCCACCCACATTCCTTGGCAAGCCGCCTTCTCCCTCCATCTTGAAAGGCAGCAATGCCGCAGCCCTCTTCTCCCTTAGTCATAGCTCCCTCTGATCACAGCTGGCAGAGTCTCTCCGCTTTTAAGGACTCTGATTAATTGGGCCCAGCTGTATGATGGAGAAGACTCCTCTTTTCAGGCTCAGACTGTCAATCACATCTGAAAGTCTTTCTGTCATGTAACACATTCACAGGCTCCGAGGATTAGGAGATGAACGTTTTGGGGGTAGACATTACTCTGCCTATCACATTGTTTATCTGAAATTCTACTTTGACTAGGTGTCCTGTTGTTTGCTAAATCTGGTGACCATGACCCTATAAAACTTCCTTTAATTGATTGGGGAAAACATAGCTTACTTCCTCCAGCCCTAGAATTCCAACTACACCTTGTATTCTCGCCATTTTACAATCTTCCACAGGCATCTCACTCCATGATGTGTTATGTAAGCAGGTTTGTGTTCAAAATTTTACGAAACAAGTCTGTAGCTATTTGGGGAAAAAATAGAAAAAAAAATCTAAAGGGAAATTCTACTTTATTTCAACTTTCATTATAAAATGAGATTCTGATTTATATAATAAAATTTAGTAAATAAAAACAGAAGCCGTTCTAGGTATTTCAAGTGGGAAAAAAATATTTTAATACAAGGAATTGGATGTGTATAAAGTTCCTGGGAGGGGTGGAAGAGGCAAAGGCAGGGAAAGCCACAAGATTTCAAATACGATGTTAGCTTTCAGAGACAGGAAGTTTCAGGGACTAAAGGAAACTTCTACTGGTGATGTCATCTGCTTTCAGCTCTGAGGCAGATGATTCACAGGAGAATGGTATTCTATACAAACTCTGATATCTCCTGCCACCCACGCACCTGCCCACTTCTGACCAAGAGCAATAATGTGGCTTCTACGTCTCTTCTTCAAAATATCCGGCCTGTACTTCTAGTTATCAGCATATGGCTTGAAACTACTGGCAAGGGATGCTGGGAAATGTAGTTCCCAGGCTTCCAGCCCTAACAATAAGAAGGAAGTGCACAATAGATACAGTTAAAGAACCAGAGCCCAGAGCCCGAAAGAATTGAAAGCGGAAAATTTTTGTCAAAGGAAGAGGCAAAAATCATGATTTTATTATTGTAAAATACCTGAATCCTTAAGTATTTGTACCCAGCAGCAACTTAAAATTTTTTTTAAGTTTTTATTTTTTTAAGTTCATTTATTTATTTTGAGAGAGAGCAAGGGAGCCTGCACAGACTGGAGAGGGGCAAAGAGAAAGGGAGAGAGAGAATCCCAAGCAGCCTCCACACTCTGTGCTGACCCCAATGCGAGGCTTTATCTTCTGACTGTGACATCATGATCTGAGCTAACATCAACAGTCAGATGCTTAACCGACTGAACCCCTCAGGCACCCCCAACTTTTTCTTTTAAAACAATATTTTGTTTATTTGCTGTGGCTGTCCCCTTGTCTTCTGGGTTGTCCCACTCCTAGAATTTCACTGACTACGTACTCTTGGCCATCAGAATTTTGTTCTTCCTGTCTAAGACGGTAACACGTAAAAAGAGGGATCTTGGTAAATATGTTTCTTTCCAGGACTAATTCCGGACTTTAATATCTATTGCTGTGGAACAAGCTGCACTCTAACACTTAGTGACTTACACAACCATTACCTTTTTTTCACAGTTGTGTGGGCTTGGAATTCAGGGAAGGGCTAGGATCTTCTGCTCTCCAGGGTGTCAGTAGTCACTCAGCTACATTCAGTAAGTGGCTGGCAGACTTGCAAGGGACTTCACTTATGTCTGGTACTTTGGTGCCTCTACATATGGCATCTCTCCGTTCATGTGCAAACCTAGGCTTCCCCACAGCTCAGTCTCAGGTAATCAGACTTCACACATTGTGACTGCTTTCCCAAAGGGAGAAAGCAGAACCTGCCAGGGAACAAGTCCCAGAATGTCACCTCTGCCATATTTTATTGGTCAGAGAATGCTGCACTGGAGAGGAGGAGAAATGGGCTGCACCTCTTGAGGGGGAGAAGAGGAAGTGTGCACAGAGAGGGAAGGAATTGACTGGTGGCCATCTTTGGACACTGATTTGATTCTATTCTCTCAACTACTAACTTTGATTCTTACCCTCTTAGATTCTGTCCTCACCTCACAATTTGGAGTATGCTGTTCTGGACCTTAACTTTCACCCTGTTTCTTCTTCTTCTTTTTTTTAATTAAATTTTTTTAGTGTTTATTTTTTATTTTTGAGACAGAAAGAGACAGAACATGAACAGTGGAGGTACAGGGAGAGAGGGAGACACAGAATCTGAAGCAGGCTCCAGGCTCTGAGCTGTCAGCACAGAGCCCGATGCGGGGCTCGAACCCACAAACTGTGAGATCATGACCTGAGCTGAAGTCCGACGCTTAACTGACTGAGCCACCCAGGTGCCCCTCATCCTGTTTCTTCTTACCCATCAGGGGCCTCTTAACATTTTTTGCTTATATAGCCTATAAATAACAAATTAATAACTGCTTGCTTGAGCAAGCAGTTCAGATATATATACATATATATATGCAAATATAGTATACACATGTACTACTGCCATTCTATTTGTTAAATATTAGCTAAGTTTAATGCCTTTGTTTGTTCTCTTTTAATAAACAAAAATATAAACAGAAGATCTGACACTATGTTTTTACACTCCATTCTGAAGATCTTTCTTCCACTTTGGTCTTATCATGGCTTTCTTGAGTTTTCTCATTAATTCCCTATCCAAGCCATTTCTACCTACCTACAAGATGACTTCAAGATCTGGATTCTCTTTTTTATCCTCTTTGCTGGGATATATCAGATATCTAATAGAGTTTGACTTTGCTCCACATTTCACAGTAGGTATCTAAGAAATACATATATGTATGTACACACACACACACACACACACACACACACACATATATACAATATATACAATATGTACTCAAAGCTGAGCATTACCAAAGCTTAAGGTTTATAGTTGGGTAAAACAGATTTGTTGTTTTTCTTCTTCTTCTTCTTTTTAAGTAGATCTCAGTTACTCTCATTCTTCTTTTAAAAAAAAAAAAGTCATTTGGGGGGCGCTTGGGTGACTCAGTTGGTTAAGCATCTGACTTCAGTTCAAGTCATTATCTCATGGCTTGTCGGTTCAAGCCCCGCGTCGGCTCTGTGCTGACAGCTCAGAGCCTGGAGCCTGCTTCAGATTCTGTGTCTCCTTCTCTCTCTAACCCTCCCCGATGCACACTCTGTCTTCCTGAAAAATAAATAGTAAACATTATTTTTAAAAGCCATTTGGGAATTAAATACTGATTAGAATTCTTCTTCTGTACAGAGTGGAAGACAAAATAATCCAAGTTTAATAATCTAAGATGATGTGTGCCTTTTCATCTCTGTGTCCTCAGATTCCAACAAATAGTAGGTGCTCAATAAATGTTCATTATACTAAATGCCGGCCCCTTATGTTTAACTATCCATGTGGAAATGTACACTTTGCTTCACAAGTACTTATCAAGAAATTCTGAGATACACAAATATGTGCTTTTTATAATACAAAAGCAAAACTCAGATCATCCTCAAAGGTATCACACAGAAGGTAAAGCAGAAAAAAAAATAGATTGGACATCACACTTGTAAGTGCTTTATCCTCTTAGTTACGAGTACAAATTAATTTCCTTCTAATCTTTAAAAAAAGCCTGTGGGGGTGTGGAAACAGAAGAGGGCGGGTCTTAAGGCAATGAGCGAGGGTCAGAGGATTTTAAATGATCCCTTGTGATCCGTAGTGCATTTCTGTGCCAGGATTATCTCCAAACAGGCCTCAGAAGAAAAGACAGAGAGAAGGAAGCCAGCTTCCTTTTTAATCCGACACAAAGCCACAGTGCACAGGCCCCAGACGTCCAGGCTGCAGAAGCCTCTGAACGCTTCATCAGCAAGAACGAGGGAGAAACTATTCGTGGAGCAGGAGAACCCGGAAGCCTGTGGGCTGCCCAGGGCCTCCCTTAGGGCAATTCCTGCGCTTCTGGCTGGCAGATGTGACACATACCTCAGGGGCCTGAGTGAAGGCCTAGGGGGGGCCTCTTCCTCTTGAGTCTTGTCTAATTTAACACGGTTTCTTTCTGGCTCCCCTCAAGCTTCAGAAGGGGGACTGAAGCGCTTGCGTACGTGACAGAGTCCTATGGAACTTTCTCAGTCGGTATTTCGAAATAAGCATCAGAGGCAGCCTGTCAGGCAAGTGCTGAGAAGCAATAAAATGTGTGCAGGGGTGTATGCGTGCCTTGGGGGCTGGAAAGGAACCCCACCACTGACTGGATGCTGTTTGTTTCTTTCATTTCAGGCTCCTGTTCTTACTGTTGTTACAAAGACATTTTTCTTACCCAAATGCATAGCCCATCAATCTCTGGCCATTTATACAAGCAAAGTCTGGACTCACTATGGCGAGGAAGCAACAGCTCAGCTCCCTCCAAAGGTGCTGACAGTTTCCCGCCAGGCTCCCTTCCCCACCTGCAGGGGACGCCTGCTCTGAGACAGTGGCTTCTAGAGGTTCTGCCCTAACGTACAGAATAGTTACACCTATTGAGACTTGAGGGAAAAACTGAAAAAAGAAACCAGGATAGCGACAAGCAGGTTTCAGGCCTGCCTATCAGCCATTTACTGGGAAGACATTCCTATTTGATTTTCCAGTCTATGCTGGGCCCTTCTCCCAAGTCTCTGGGCCTCAGCCCATCATAAGTGAAATGAAAATGCTGGGCTGGAGGGTCTCCAGTGCTCCCCTGCTGCTCTCACTTCCTCTGATTCCATGACCTCCTCATTATCAAGGGTGATGGAGACCAGCAGAGACCTGGAAAATCCAGAAGAATGGAAAACCCTCAGATCTAAATGTTTTCACCTTAGAGTAGCATGCCTTTTTTTAAAAGTGTATTTATTCTGAGAGAGAGACAGAGACAGAGAACAAGCGGAGGAGGGCACAGAGATTGGGAGAAAGAGAGAATCCCAAGCAGGCTCCACGCTGAGATTTCAGAGCCTGACGCAGGGCTCAACCCCACAAACTGTGAGATCATGACCTGAACCGAAACCAAGAGTTGGACACTTAGACAGAGAGCCACCCAGGTACACCTAGAATATAATTTCTGGAGTTGAAATGTACACGTACTAAATCACGGAGCCACACACAACAAAAGGTCTGACTCCAGTGGTTTACTCTTTTCTCTATCCTGCCCTCTGAAATCCTGAAAATGCCTCTGCTCACCTTTCCAAAGAACTATAACTGACTGCTTAAATTTCAGCTGCTCTCCTTTCCCGCACCCCAACTTGTCTTTCTCATTTCTCTCTTGAATCAGCACTGTCCCACTGGGAGACGGGGTGGTGCTGTCTTCAAATGCCCTCTCCGCCGTTCATCTCTGCACCCAGTTTTTAAACGCTGGCACACATATATTTAACAATACAGTTTGACACAGAACGCTAAGAGCACTTCTCTTCATATTTTACAGAGAGACATGAAACATATGGACTTTCTATTAATATTCATACCATGGCACAGCCAAATCTAACTCCTAAATAGATACATTACAATTTGTTTAGAGCTTAAAGACTTAACAACAATAATGAAGGGAGGAAAAAGACTAATTTAGTTTACATAACTGAATGAGAGATTGATTCAGGAAATAGTAAATAAAATTTAATATGGTCTTCTGGGCCTTCGAAGTAGGTGGCGCCAGATTTGGAGGGGAGACTGCTGTGTCCAAATAATCACCATCTCACTGTGCCATCTCTCCTTTTGTTGCTTGCATCGCTGTGTGTGGATAGGCTACATGCCATTAAACCCATGTTACAGATGTGAATACTGACTTAGTGAGACAACTGAGTTCTCCAAGCTGTCAAGGCAATTTAAAGGATGAATGAAGGGACTTCTGGGTAGTTCAATTGGTTGAGCATATGTCTGACTCTTGATTTCAGCTCAGGTCATGTTCCCAAGGTCATGGGACTGAGCTCCACGTGGGGCTCTGCACTGAGTGTGGAGTCTGCTTAAGATTCTCTCTTTCCCTCTCCTTCTGCTCCACTTGTGTACTCTCTCTCTAAAATAATGAATGAATGAATGAATGAATGAACGAATGAATAATGCGTGGTGAATGAAAACTTCCAAGTCTTCTGATTCTTAATCTCCCATCCCCAGCACTGTTTAAAATCCACCTGTTTTACCTTCTCTGGGCTCACCTATTCCTGGATGGCATGAGGGTGAAATGTGAAGGAGGGGGGGAAAAGAGGTTAGCTCAGGGTTAAACCTCTTCTCAAAACAATTTGACCCTTGCCCTGCTGTGCTCAAATGCTGCTTCTGCTTCTAGGATTTGCCCAGAAACCCATAATCACAAAAACCATAGTTCCTTTTCCCACACGTAGCTGCCCAAAAGTGTGTGGGCAGAATCCTCTGCAAGGCTCACCTTTCTGTTGTCTGGAATGACAAGCCATAGCATTCATGGGATATGACACTGGGCAGGACACTCCTGAGCAACTTCATCATCTTCCTTGCCTTGTGTCCTTTAGCAGATGTATAAATGTTAAAACTCTTGCTAGCAGCTAATCGAAATTTTTCATGTTTAATGTGAAATGGAGAAAAAACTTACAAACTTGAAGTAATAAGAAAATGAATTTATAAGAATAGAAAATATATTGATGGTCTCATTTATTTTAGTTCAAAAAATTTAAATTCAAAAAATGTTTAGGAAAAAAACATAGTTTCAGCTCTGACATAATTTACTGGTAGTTTTATGGGGAGAGGCCCACTGTGTTTTGTTTCAAAATGCAGTTAAAAATATTGCTTCCCAGTTTTATTTAGGGTTCAAGTCAAGGATTTTTTTTCATGGTGTTTTTTTATTGAGGTCCTGACAAGGTCTGCAAATATTCTGAGTATAAAGGAGGCCTTAGAGAAACAAAACAAAAGAAAAAAAAGAGAAAACCTCAAGAATGCTAGAATTCTTTATGAAAAGTTCTAAACAATGGGCTATCGTATTCATTAAACAAGAGGAGCTGAAATGTTTATCAGTCCACTTTGTATTAAAAAATTGCAGATCCTTCGTTTTTTTTAAAGTTTTCTAAATCATCTTCTTTTACAATGGTTTTTATGCCCAAACGACAGCACTGTGTTCTCTAAAGCCCTCTGACCTGATGTGAACTAAACTTCGGACTGACATGGCAGAAGCAGTTTCTGGTTCTCTGTTTTAGAGGGATTGGTGAGGGACTTTTTCAGGGAGGTCGCATCCAAACGTCTGAGACACCCAAGCACGTGTGAGCTAAACTTCCTCTGTAACTTGGAGACACGTAACCTGAAGAGCAGAATGAAGAGATGTGCAAACAGGAGATTCTGTTTCAAGATGTCCCTACCTTGGACCACACGGTCATTTTTTTAGCACAGTGATCCGGTGATACCACTTTGGCAAAAAAGTGTGGTAGTTTTGAGTTCTTTTAGTGTTACTGGTGATTTTCAATGGTTTTCCCCGTCAACTCAGTATTTTTAATGCAATAGTTTTTAGCCACAAAAGATTTCAACTTCATGTCTTAGAAAATGAACACTTCTCTTTGGTTCTCACCTTCCCTCATTACACACACACACACACACACACACACACACACACACTCCTAGTGGGAAACTTCCCTTTCATTTTAGTCTTCATCCCACTAGACCTGGGGTTTTGGATACTGTCATTAACTGAACTGCTTCATTTTTGTTAAAAAACCATTTAATGTAATCACTGAAGATGTCTATTCATTAGAAGCCTGTTAAAGTAGCAGCTTTTAAATTGAATGGATTTCAAAGGCTTCTCTGTGCCTTAGTTTCCTCATCTGAAAAAAATGGGGATACTAACAAGAGCTCTCTCAAAGGAGACTGTGAGAACTGTAATGAGAAGATTCCAGCAAAGCCCTTATTAGGTGCTCAATAACTATCTGATGTGACTGTTCTAAATTCAGACAGGCATCTTTCATTCTTTGGATCAAGATCTTGCTGGACTAAGGTTGAGGGTACATGGTGCTGAGATGTGCATCCTTGGACAACTCTGAGAAGAGGTAGGGAGAGAATTCAGTCACCTAGTTTATGGTTAGGAATCCTTTGGGGTATCTTCCAGTATCCCTCAGTTCGACCTAACTGCAAAAGTGTACATTTTTCCCTTTAAGATCAAGGAATAAAAAGGGGCTCCACTTCTCTACCAATCCCAAGCTCCATACTGGCCCAGACTATGAGCGGAAAACGGAAGCCTGCTCCTCCATATTAATTCAAATAGCTGCATTAAAGCAGCACACAAAAAGCGGGCTTTTCACTTTGATAAGGTGGCCATTCTTGGGGAAGGTCAGAGACTCAGGAGGCAATTTGCACCTAGAGGGGCACCTGGATGGCTCAGTTGGTTAAGCGTCAGACTCTTATTTAATTTCAGCTCAGGTCATGATCTTATGGTTCATGGGTTTGAGCCCTGCATCAGGCTCTGCGCTGACAGCGTGGGGCCTGCTTGGGATACTCTCTCTACTTTTCTCTCTCTGCCCTTTCCCTACTTGTGTGCTTTCTCTCTCAAAATAAATAAATATTATAAAAAAAGATCGGCACCTAGAAACAGAGTAAGATTAATTGGCCATCATTTATGGAAGTGTTCTGTAGCAGCACAGTCCTGCCAGGTAAAGTGAGACACAGGCCCACTTTGTGATCCCTTGTCATCAGGGGAGAGAAGTGACCGGGATCTGCCAGGCATCCCGGGATGCTGTGTGTGTTTGCAACCTGAAGATGCATTTCTCATCTCCGTCTTGTTCTCTTTTTGTATGCCTACTGCCAAGGCTGCTCTGACACAGTCCACCCGCAACCTCTTCCAGATCTCTGCCATCTTGTCCCCGGAGCTGCTGTTTTCCTTTCTGGTTTTATTTCTTAGAATGTGAAACTTCTCCAGCCAACGGCTTTTTCTTTTGTCATGCTCAAGTTCTCATGTTTTTGTCAAATAAGGAGAATCAGGAAGTAAACTGCTCGCGCTCTCTCTCTCTCTCTCTCAGGAACTCCAACATGGAATTAGAACTCCTGCAAGACTCATGCTTTGTCTGCAAGATTATCCAACTCACATGCAGCCCAGAACTTTCCTGAAATCTCTCCTAGAGTCAAGATATAGCATGTAAGAGGTGAGATCGACATCAGGGTGTCACAGAGGGATCAATGAACTAAATTCATCTCCCTTTCCTTCTAATCTCCTCCTGAAAACTAAAAATCTATTCTCACGCTGAGCTACCGAAGTCAGTGCTAATGAGGCAGATGACTTGGGTATGTCCTTCACTCTCTTCTGGCTACAGACCATGAGCTCAGGACCTCACCTCCCTCCCTCTCGGGGTCCCCCTCTGTAAAAATGACGCAGGAACTGTACATCCCCCTGGCTCTTCTAGTCTTTCGCCTCTTTCTTTCCAGGTCGAGCCCCCCCAGGTGCACGCGGTCGATGTTCAGCGCAGGACTTGTGATGCCTGACCTAAAGAGACCTTTCTTAGAAGCTTCCGGACCTGACGCCACCCCCTTGTGATCACCCAAGTGGAACCTTCGGCAGAGGAGTGCGAGCGGCTGATCCCGGGCACAGGACTGTGAGCTCCAGGAAGCGAGCGTGTACTGCGTGCGGAGGCATTCCGCGAATAGTTCCAGCTGGGGAGGAGGGCGCTGTGACTCACGTCCCCAGCGCACGTCTGCGAGGCAGCGCCGAGTGGGCGGGGACGCTTGCCCGCGGCCCAGGGGGATTACCTGGGGAGGTCAGGCGGGGGGAGGGGGGAAGGGCCGGGAGCACAGACTCGTGCACCAGGGCAGCCACGCTGACTCACAAAGGAAAGCGAGAGAGCGATGACCAAATTTGAGAGAAGCAAGTCGCCTGTGTCAGGGAGGCTCTTAGAGAAACAGGAAGCATGATCAGCTGGTATCAAGCTCAGAAAAGGGAAAATTCAGCGCGCCCTCACGCCTTTGTTGTCGCTGAAGTTTATCAAGATGAGCGTCTGCTGAGCGTAGCACCCGGAGATTCTGAGAAGCAAGGTGCAGCCAGCTCGCTGCTCTAGGCACCTGCAGTCAGGTGTCTGCAGGGCCTGCAGGGAGGGAGGACCCGGTTCAGCCTAGCTCCCAATGCCAGCCTCATCGCCCCTCCCGTGTGAGCTGACATCTGGTGACAGCTTCCCCAGTCGGTTTTATGGGCTGGGACCTGCTGAAGCATGGCCTGCCTAGGGAGACACTCTGCTCCCCAAGATAAGAACCCAGGCACCAGCCTGAGCCGGCCAGAGGAAGAGGCATAAGTTCTCAACGTATCTACCTAAAGGAAGGCAGCTCTTTTTTTTCTTTTCTTTTTTTTTTTTTTTTTTAACACAAAGACTTCCTACATGTTAGCTGCGGTCCGTTTGCCGATCGCTCACTATATGCAAACTCTGTGTTAAAAATTTGGTGCACATTGTCACATTTCATTCCTACAACAATCTCAAGAGGCAGATTCTTTCAGTACCTTTGTTTTATGGATGAGGAAATGGAAGCACAGAGGGGTAGGCCAATCTGCTCTTACCACATACAGCTACTTGTGCCACGTGTGGAATTGGAACACAGGCCGCGCTCCCTCCTAGCATGGTTTTGTTCAGTCCTGATGATGACGATGATGGTAGCGATTTGAATCTTGGGTATTTAGGATGTCTTTTTTTAGCCCGTGTTCTCAGGGGTGTCTCTGTCTGTCTACTGTGTCAGTTGGGTGAACAGGGAATGGTGTAAAGTTAAATTCTTAGAGACATTAGCTCCATCCATCTAGGGCTGGATGTCCCAAGGCCCACACTCAGGGTAGGATGAGGTTAAACTGTCCCTGGCTGAGTAGCAGGTCTGGGTGGGAGTCTTCAGGCAGCACAGTGCAAGGGGCTCTCTTGATGAGCATAGACTTTATGAATGCAGACCTCCTCTGTTCCCTCAATGCCCTGAACATGGTGGACCTTCCTGCTAAGCAGGGCATTTCTACGGAGCTCTCCAGGGAGTGACAGATAGTATAACCTGTCATCGGAGTAGGCTCTCAAGAGAGATAGCAACCTTTAATCCAAAAGTTCTCAAGCACCAGTGCCCTTAAAATCAAATTCCCAGCCCAGAAATTGGCATCCTAACAAGTTTCCCATGCCATTTTAATGTAAGAAGTTCTTAACACTATTCTTCATGAAACATCACTTTGGGCCTTACATGCCTCAAGATGTAGGTCATCTTCCCAGTTAAATAAAACATGGAAAGTGGACCCTGAAAGTTTCTCTGTCAAATGAGAGCCAACAACTTTGGTGTCTCACCTAAACACCATTATCTTTCTAGGTTATTTTTATTTTTAATTTTATTTTTGAGAGAGAAAGAGAGACAGCATGAGCAGGGAAGGGTCAGAGAGAGAGGGCGACACAGAATCCGAAGACAGCCTCCAGTCTCTGAGCTAGCTGTCAGCACAGAGCCCAATGTGGGGCTCAAACCCACGAACCGTGAGATCATGACCTGAGCCGAAGTCGGATGCTTAACCAACTGAGCCACTCAGGTGCCCCGATATTTTTATTTTCGAAACAGAACTAAAAATAGTTTGCTCGCAACCTGCACAGGTGAGTGTTCTTAGAGGGAGTAGAGGTGGGGCAACAACCTGTGATGCTATCAGTCGCCTTGAAGAAAAACCACAGGAAAAGAATATGGAAGTATGAGAGGCACTAGCTACATTTGGTGGGGAGGGGGTGTTTCCCAATGGTGCTCCCAAACTGAAAGTTCTCAAGTATAAAAACAAGTATCTGGAAAATGAGGGCATGTAAGGATTTACGCCTCAGAGGGTGGCTTCTACCTTCAAGTTCAGGATTTAGATGGGGGGGGGGCGTGTTTCAAGGTAGAGGTGGTAGTGCTTCCTCTAATTTCCCACCCAGCCTCCCTCCTGCTTACAAAAGTAACAGGCTTGACCAGGGCTGTGATATGCAAAATATCAGGAAGGCGTGTGGCCCAGAAATTTCTCTCCAATCTGCCTGACACGTTATCCATATATGGTTCTCCTTTGCTTCTGGAAGTATTGGGAACTGTAAGACCACCCACATGAAAGTGCCTGAGAGGGAATGCCTTACTCCTTTGTCATCTGCCATCTTGGTAGGGATTGCTTACACCCCCTGGCAGTTAGCTGAGAGAACGAAGGCAGGTAAGGAAGGACCAGGTGGACAATGGGCTGGGAGGAGGTGGATGAGACCAGGCAGGGCACCTAAAGGGGGTATGTGTGCTCTCCCATGACAAAGCCCAGTTCTGCTCACTCCCTTCATCCATAGGACTACAGCTGGAACTATCCCTGCCCTCCCCACCAAAAACCATGAGCTCCCTCCCCCCAACTTGCCCCATTCCTTAGATTCAATATTCTACGAGTCCATACAGCTGACCATATCACATATTCCGGCTTCTTCCGTCTTCAAGGGAATGGGGCAAGTGTGTGTGTGTGTGTGTGTGTGTGTGTGTGTGTGTGTCTGTGTACACGCATGCAGGAGGTGTACTGAGTTCTTAAGCTACAGAATTCCTTCCCTTTATATGCCCCCCTCCCAGCCCTTTTATGGGTCCACCAGTTTGGACCATTGTAGGAACTGCAGAGACAAAAGGCAGAGGCTGGGAGCCTGTCTCCTGTGGGAAGATGATTCCAAGGCAGAGCCAAAGCTGCAGCCATTTGCCCTCTGAAAGGAGCTGCCTCCTCCTAAGATGTGAGGCCAGAGCACAGTCACCTCACACCACCTGGCAGCTCCCTGCATTCTATTCATCAAGTCAGGAGGGCCACAATGGGCACCTGTAAGAAAGGCACGTTCCTGCTACTTTCCTCCTAGCAGATGTTCACGGTCACAAAGCGTGTGGGAAGCAAAGGTAGACAGTGAGGCTGGGAAAGAACAGCCTCCTGGGGCCTCAGTTCCCCCAACTCTAAAACAAATGGGTTGATCATAGA
The DNA here is from genome assembly GCF_003009895.1 of Hyaena hyaena. Classification (NCBI taxonomy): domain Eukaryota; kingdom Metazoa; phylum Chordata; class Mammalia; order Carnivora; family Hyaenidae; genus Hyaena; species Hyaena hyaena. The sequence goes on along the minus strand of NW_024081293.1, from coordinate 344,650 downwards.
AATCCTTTCTGGTTCTAAAGTTGTAGAATTCTAGAAGATGTCACCACTGTTGATCTGGCACACATTTAGATGTGTGCAAAGCAGAGAGACCTCATATAGATGTTTAATTTCCATTAATTCAATTACATGAGTTCTCTCTTTTACATACTTAAAAATACTGTAAAATTATATTTTGCCTACACAAATGCATTATATATTTATATCAACACAATACTGGACAGGGTTATATGCCCAGAACTTTGTATAACTGTACTTTATGGGAGATTTAAATACTTTAATAATTTACCATTTTTAGCACCTGACTTTAGAACCTAACCCCACAGATGATGAGATTCCACTGAAATTATATTGCTAGACATGGAGAAGGTATAAGGAAAATAATGTGGGTTTGAAGTCAGATTGATTTGGGTTTGAATCTTGGATTTGAATCTCAGCGATGTCATCTAGTGATGGTATAATCTAGGACAAGGTCCCTAAATTCTCCTGACCCCAGTTTCTTCATCGTCAGGTAGGGATGAATAATAATACCTGCCTCGCTGGATTATTGTGGAGATTAAATGAAATAGTATATGTGATGATACTGTCTAGTGTATGTGACTAAGGGACCCAGAACTGTGTATCACTCAATGTATGATTTATTTGTTGTCTTTGTGGTACAGCCCACATACACTGACATATCTAGCATTATTTTATGACAGCCAAATCAAGCACTTTAGTAACCATTCATACACTGAAGGAAACTTCTCTGATGCATCTCAAAAGACTCCTCAATCATATTTTCCTAATATGAGTTCTAATTCAGCAGAGGATTCTATAGTCATATATTTGGAACATTCTGTATGTTATATATTCCTCCTTGAGAATCAGGGTATATTGACACATGAAAGGATTTAAGATGTCCTGCAGTAAAAATACTTGTTTAACTCGGGACATGTTACAGCCTCTAATACTTACTAGTATTAGACCGGGTTCCCAGAGCCATTACCATGGTAAATATTTCCAAAGTGCGCACTTTATGAGAGCCTCGGCCACTGTTGGCATGTGTTACCCTACCTTCTAGGAGCCCCTGGCTGGGCAGATAATTCCGTGCATATTTGTTTCACCAGCACAATGGAAGTCAGTATTCCTGGGTGCCACTGGCATCAGAATCATCTAGGATGCTTTATAAAAATGTAGCTTCCTTGGATCCACCCCAAAGCTGAATTAGACAAACGGGTCAGAAGTGTGCACTTTAAATAGGCATTGCAAGTATCAACTCAAGTTTGAGATGCACTGGTAGGTGTTAGGAGTTAAATTTAAGCTGGCAGTGATAAAGAGGCTTCGCATGCTTCTTGCTCTCGATCTCCAGGTTTGTGGAGCTGATTTAACATTTGGTTTAAAGGACAAAAGGGAATCTTCGCCTACCTCTTCGTGTTGGAAGCTCTGGTGAGCAGATTAAAGGGGCTCCATCACTCACAGTTTAGTGTGGGGTCCTTTAATCTGATGGCTTGCCTGCCCCTGTCCCCCAGGGAAGGGACATCTTCATGTCTGTAGGAACTGTTTCTGCCCAAGGGTGGTGTCCACTGAGAAAACTATACTCCGGGGCCTGACTCCTCAGATAAGGCACTCAGATAAAGGATGGCGAGGAAGGAGAAAAGCAATGAAGGGCAGCACGCAGCCTCAGCGATGGAGGTATGGAAAGAAGAGGATGATATTTAATTATGAGAGGGGCCATATTAGAGGTCTACTCCATAGGTAAGTGCCCTTGTGTTGTTACTATTAGTAGTAAGGGTCTCCTTAAAAAGGGAATGGGCCTCAATCCCTGCTCTAACCTTCTGGAAGGCAAATGGGTGTCTCAAGGGACTAGATAAGCCCAGTCGCCAGTTTTACAATGCAGAGGCATCTTCAAGGTCATGGGCCTCGTAATCTCTCAAGGATAACCACATGCCTCTGGAGTTAAGTTGGGACCCTGTCTCAGGATATACCTATTTCCCTCTTGAAGAGATAGATATTCCATTGCTCTTTCTTCTGCCTTGCTGTACACCTTGTATGTGCTGTCGTGTCTTGTGAGCTACCTATCCGCATGTGCTCCGTTATGCATACTCAAATAATAAATCAGTTGCCCTCCTTTCCACGCTGATCTGAAGGCAGCTCTGTCTGTTGGCTAGACTTTTAATTCCCTAACAGTAGGAAGGGCAGGTCGAACTTCAGCTGTCTCATTCCAAGCAGGAATTCAGGCTCCTTAAATTATGAGAACGGGGTAAATTCTAACAGTTTGCTACTGCCAACGGGAGCTCTCTAGGGGGAAGTGAGAGAGGAAGGAAGAAGGAGCTTTGGAGGCCAGAGCGCGCTGAGCAAGAGCGTTAAGGGTCATGGGGGAAGGGAGTCAGGTCCCTCCTGATGTGGACCCTGCCCCTCCTCTCTTTACTGAGGTGTTTCACTGAACTTCTGTGAATCTCCCTCTACCTCTTCCCCAAATTTTATCTCCTTTTTCTTTTTCCTGGAGAGAGGGATAAATCAACGCAGGAAAGTCCTGATACTGAGAGTCATGAGGGAAATCATGCTACCCTGGGGTCACTCAGCGTGGTACTTAGAGAGCAAGCGGGGCAGGAAGTTGTCTTACTTCCTGTGACTGTACACTTGCAGCCCACTGGGCTTCCCTCCCCACCCCACCCCCCTCACCCCCACCACTGCTACACTACTTCCCCTCACTACTTCCCCTCACTGCAGTACTAGCAAAAGAGCAGTAGATATTTCAAGTTCAGAAAAGTTATTGGTGATTTATGGGAGTTGGATTTCCCTCCAAGGACTATTTGCTTTGTAAAGTGCAGAGGGAGAGGGGCAGTGGTGGAGGCGGAGCCCTCAGACCATTCCCCTGCCATGCACCTCTGGCCTCTTCAGATGCTTGTGGAGTAGAATTTCTGGTTGAATCATATGGTTTTGGTTGAGAAAAAGGAGGCTGATAAGTGGGGGAAACGGCAAGATGATTTCAAAATGGCATCATCACAATCTGATCAAGTAAACCAAGTAACCTTTCTTTCCAAGTAAATGTCTGATGAGATTACTCTCAATTCCTTCTCTACCTCACTCTGCACTGTACGTGCTAGGTGCTGCCTTTCTGCATTTGACAAGACATATGACCACTAGTCAGCTTCCCATATAAAGGAAGGACACTTTTTTTCCCTTCAGCTAACATTTCCCTTTTAAGAAAGAAGCATCCGTGTCGCATGTTTCCTTCCACCGGTGCTCCTGCATGTGCCCATGACTAGATGCACTTTCCATTAGATACCCTGTGCACCCACCAGGCAGAGCTCAAGTGAGTTTCTGACCACCATTGTGTTCCAGCTGCCCTCCATCGGGATAGTTCTGCCCTGAGTTTATCTCTGTTCCTAGGCTATCTGTGACACAGTGACCTGTTTTACCTCTCTCCATTCAGAAGTGGCTGTTGTGGTGGGGAGTGGGATGAATCACTTTGTATCCATAACAATGCAAGCAATCCCCAAACAGCAGACACGTTTTACTGTTCAAAGTCCTTGAACAGGCTTTGAAGGAAACTTCACAAAGCAGTTACGTCTGGCTCAACACCTGGTATGATGCTGCACAACCTGAAATAGAAATTCAGAAACTACCTAGAGCCAGTGGAGAAACAAGTTTTGAACAGAAAGACCATGCCCCTCTAACCACTTCAACATATTTCTTTCCAGGCAAGCACTAAGCCCAGTGTACCAGCGGAGTTCCAGAGACTTCCTGACTTAGCAAAAGCTGCCATTTTGTCATGTCTCCATTTGAGTCCTCCCTAGTCGGCCTAATGGCACCATAGCAAATAAATCAGGTAGAGCCCGGCTGCCCCCTAAAAGATGGATTTGCCTTGACTCTCTGTGCCACATGCAAGCGAGCAGTAATTTATACACTGCCTGGAAACCAGTAGCACAAACACTGGTAAGTAAATGTTCAATTGAAGCCAAATTCCCCCTACTCTTCATGAAAGAAACTTGGATGCTCACTCTCAAGTGTCAATCATCTTGAATCATGCTGCTGTTGAATTTAGCTAACTTTTTTTCAAAGCAGCATCTCCCATTAAGCCAAATGATGCCTTCAGGCACAGTCTTCCTTTAAAATGCTGTACTGTATTTGGGTAGAAAATAGATGTGGAAAAATGTTAAGTCTATCTGGACAATTGGTTATATAGCCAGGGTTAAATGTTTGTATTTCAAGTTACTATTTTTAATCAGAAGTTTTCAAATAATTACAGCCTAAAGGAAACCACAGTAAACATTTTAACCAGAAATTTACTCACTGTAATGGATAATTACCAAAGAATAAATAAATAGCATTTATGAACGGGAAAGAAAGAAGAGTTGACATTGTTCAAAGTTGCCGACTTCCAAGAACAGAATCTCTACTCCACGGCTTCCCTCCCATCTCCATATCCCTCTCAGCTCCCTTCCCGCCTTAACCAGGAGCTCACCCACCTTCTTCATGTTCCCTCCGTTTCTTTGTGGAAACTTGCCCAATGGAAAAGATCTGAGAGTCATTTTCATAATGGTATAAATGACTGATCATCTGTTACATGTTTTCAGATTATTCACTTATTTTAACATACCGCATGATGTTTTAGTCTAAAGAAATAAGCCCTAATGGGAAATTCAGAAGCCAGACCATGGGTGAAAAATGATTTTTGCCAGTAAGCATGGTGGCAGTGGAGGAATGCCTTCTCAACCCAAGTGAGATCTTAATAGCATAGAAGTTTTAGAGCTACTAATGTACATGGAAGAAAATAAAATATTGGACAAGTACAGTGTTTAAAAAAAATAGTTGTGTTCCAAAAACGTAAGTGGCCTCACTAAATGGAGTCAATACAGTGTGTGAGATTTGGGTTTTGGAAAAATTAACAAGAATACATATTGAGAACCCTCCACCCTCCCCCCCACACAAATGTTTTAAAGGAGTTTACTACATAGTCTTACATTAAGTGGATGGAAAAGGAGTGGAGCAGAGAAAGATCCCAGAGGTTCTCAGAGAGAACCTCTGAGTTCTCTCAAAGACTAGAAGACATGGGGCCAAAGGCTACTGCTCTCAGGTGTTCCATACATTTGGGGAGGAAGGAACCTGGGGAAAGGCTGTAAACGAGGTGACTACCATGTCACTGGTAACCTTTATTGAGAATTCTAGAAGCCACTGTTCTCATGACAAAGACCAAACATCTCAAGGCCCTGGATAGTCTGGCCCTGCCAACCTCTCATGTCTCTGCACTACCTCCCACCCTCACCCCAGCTCTAAGTGCACCAGCCAAGGGTCTTGCACTTGCACTTTCCAAGTCCAAAACACTCTTACGTTCCCCTAGCTGTGCTAGTGAATTCTTGCTCACCCTTCAGAGCCTCGCTCAGTGGTTCTATCCTCTGAGAAGCCAGCGTGATTCCTCAGACCAGACAAAATTTTCTGCTTTCACAGTGCCTACTCTTTTCCTTCAGTACCACGTTTCCTACTTTGTAATGATGTGTTTGTGTGACCATTAATGTGTGTCTGTGTCCCCCACTGTCCTGTATATACCACAAAGATGGGCCGTAAGTCATTATTTTACCTTCAGGTTCCCAGTGCATGTACAGTGTTTGGCACACAACGTGTGCTCAATAAATGTTAATAATCAAAACATTTTCTCACCGTGTGCTATGAGTGAATGTTTGTGTTCCCCATAAAATTTGTATGTGGAAGCCTCAACCCCAGTGTGATGTATTTACAGGTGAGGCCTCTGAGAGATAATTAAGTCATGAAGGTGGAGCCTTCAGGAATGGGATGAGCATCCTTTTAAGAAAAGCTCTCTCTCCACCTTAGGAGGCAATATCAGGAAGGCATCTGTCCGCAAACCAGGAAGAAGCCTCTCACTAGACACCAAATTGGCCGGCACTTTGATTTCAGATTTCCCAGCCTCCGGAACCGTAAGAGAGAAATTTCTGTTGGTTAAGCCACCCAGTCTAGGGCATTCAGGTACAGCAGCTTGAACTAAGACACCAAGGCAGCTCAGGAGAATCACCAAGCTGTGTAACCCTGAGTACATGGCTTAATTTCTCCAAATCTCTGTGTCATTTCATTACGGTGTAAATGACTGATAACCTCTCTACCATGGCATCAATAGCAGCACCTACTTCGGAGGACTGTTTTGAGTATGAAATGAAATAATTCATGCATATCATGTAGTACATATCTAGCACATAAAACACTCAATAAACATGTCTTATTGCTGCTGCTACAACTTACCTCTGTGCCCCAGCTATCTCATCTATACAGTGATGGTTCTGAAGATTCCTTCTGGTTTCAGACACACTAGTTCTCTTAAGTAATCCTAAAAGAAAAGTTCTTTGTTATCTGGATTTGTCAACTTGGCAACTTCAACAATCACTATACTAATCTTTTTCTCAGTTACAAAACTTCTGCAAGCCCAAGCAGTGATTCATCAACTCATAATATGCGTGAATTTAGGGCATGACCATTAACTTCATGAACTTGCATCACATGTACCAGAACTCTGCTTTCTTCTCACAAGATTCTAGGAAGTGCAAATAGAAGGTGATACGGAATAAAGAAATTCCATTTCTATCTGCTGTCCTGACGGGGCGGGGGGGGGGGGGGGCATGTTTTTAACCTTTGATGATCTTACAACAGGGTAGATATATATGCCCTTATTTGAAAGAGGATAAAACCCAGAAAACCAAAAGTAAGATATTCATATTACACAAGTCAAAATATTAAACAGAGGCCTGTATGCTACTCTGTGGTTTGCTAACTCGATTATAGATCTTTCTTGATTTCAATCCGCATGTAAGAAGTAATGTTCCTTACCTGGTAATTAACTGTGTACACTGTTTGACTTCCAGTGAAAAACATACTCCATGCTCTTATGTGTCATGGGCAGTTTTATGCTCGTTTTATGCACAAGAAGTTGAGGACCTATGAGGGGAGAGGATTACCTAAAAAAATCACACAGCTAATCAGTCCTGAGACCAACGCCAAATAAGCCCAAAGGTTTAAGCCTCATGATCAGACACCCCACTTCCCTGTGCTTACCTGCCAAGTCTATAAGTGTGAGCTATATTTCATGTTTGTTTCCCATAAATACATCCTTATTGATAATGTCAATAAAGTAAATTTCATCACCCACTTGGAAGGGCTCTGTCTTCATCCTGGCAGTGTTTTGCCTTCCAGAAGAACAGAACAATGCACCATAGTTTCCAAGTGTCTTTCATTTGTCACTGGGACCTTTGCTATTTGGATTATACTTCCTCCTTCCCAGACCTTAGCAAATATAATACTTTGGTCCAAATAATTGTGTCTGTAATAAAGACAACTTCAATGGCAAGCACCTTTTCCCTAAACTCCTTTGTCTTTTTAGTGTTTTATATTAGGCTAATCCATACTATCTAAAAATGTTTCAATAATATCTGAAGCTAGAGGGGGGCACGGTGACAAGAAAAAAAATTATTAAAACCAACAATCAAGGTTGGTATAAAGTTTTATAGTTTACCAAGTTTCAAAGCTGACAGTCATGGGACTCTGAGCAAACCTTGTGAGGTAGCTAAAGCAGGTCTCATTATTCCCATTTCCTAGGTGAGGAAAATGAGTTCATTCAGATATTTTGACTTCAAATTCTATGCTAGAGCTACAGTTACAAAAGACTCTTGAGTACTTCATTATTATTGTTATTTTTTATGGCTCTTACCATTCAAAATCAGGGAGGCATTTGCCTGAACTTTCATCCACATGAGCAATCAGAGAAATCAGAATTGGAATCATCCGCCAAAATTTACTTAAAATAAGTTTATTTATTATTTTCCAGATATGCCTTGGACAAGTTATTTTTAAAACAATTGTACATCAGTAAAAGTCCATAGGAACAATGAACACTCCATAGACTTCTGATGGAGAAAGTGAATTCAGAACAGACCTTGATATGGTGTCAAAATTAAACAATGCCTGGGTACGTTCCATTACTGTTGCACAAACAAAACCAAGGAAATGGGAAAAGAAAGGAGAAAAGTAAAGTATATTTATGTCCTGCAGGGCTGGAGCTTTGGCAGGAAATTCCAAGTGAGAGTTCTCGTCAGTGCTCCACCACTTGACCCTGGGATTGTGCAGTCTTTGCACGGTCAACTCCAGCCAGGCACGTGGTTAGCCCACAGACTCCAGAGGCTGAAGGGGCCTGGGCCTCCCTTACATTTCCCATGCTCCCCCAAACCTGGACACTCCATCTATAGGGTAGCTTCCCTTCTTGCTCCTACAGGACTCGCACGCTTCAAGTTTAAAGCAGGAAGAGCTGCCTGTCTCACCTCACCCTTCACACTGCTCCTACATACGTCGTTTGTCGATCCCTGTCTCAATAAATCTTCGATTTAGTGTTTGACGCCTCTTAACTGGGAAGAGATAGCTTAGATAACTTGAAGAGGCTTGCTATGTAACACAGTAGATATTCTCAAATTGTGTTACATAACAGTCACTTTGAAAGCTCATTTTTTCAATGTTTATTTTTGAGAGAGACAGTGTGAACAGGGAAGAGTCAGAGAGAGAGGGAGACACAGAATCCAAAGCAGGATCCAGGCTCTGAGCTGTCAGCACAGAGCTTGACAGGATGCTCGAGCTCACCGACCACAAGATCATGACCTGAACCGAATTCGGTCACTTGACCAACTGAGCCACCCGGGCAACCTTGGAATGCTCATTTAAAATGCAGATTTCTGGGTCCTATCCCTGGGGATTCTGATATAGTAGGCTTGAGACGGGGCCCAATATCTGGATTTTCATCAACACTCTAGATGATGTAGGGAATCTAGGATCACGCTCTCAGAAATAACATAGCAAGTGCTAAATAACTGAATAAAAGAAAAAATGTATCTTGAATATCACTGATTGAACAGTGTTTCCTACATTTGTCTTACCATAAGAATTATGGGAATACTTATTAAAAATACTGATTCCTAGACCTATCCCCAGTATTCACGATCTCCAGGGAAGGCATCTGGGAATCTAGATTCTTAGAGTTGCCCCAAAAGAATCTTCTGATGAGGCGCCTTTGAGGTATACTATCATATACTATGATTTCTGCTGTTCCCTCAATACTTCTTGTCCTTTGAAGCAGTGACTTGGGGTGACCACATCCAAGCAGGTAACCCAAGCTCCTGTTGTCCTACTGAAATGGCTCCTTCACTGGAATACAATCTCAGAGCAAATTAGACCCATCAGCCATATCCCAGATGATACTTCCAGTAAACAGCCATGCTTAGCACAGAGCCTGATGTGAGGCTCAATCCCACAACCCCAGGATCATGATCTGAGCTGAAATCAAGAGTGGGATGTTCAACCAACTGAGCCACCCAGGTGCCCCTCAGTCCCTAGTATTTAAAATGATAGCTTTTCAGTTTGTGTAAGCCTAATAATGCTTGGGAATACTGATGCATTTTCAAGATGCCCTTCTACTTTCTCTCTTGCACCCCTTTAAATGGGGCTTGAGAATGCTAAGTATGTTCAAGGTAGTGCCTGGTAATTTTGCCCAGGTTTGGCTAATATATCTTTCCCTGTTTAATCTGTGCATGCTCCATGTCCTGACATCTATTCCTTAGCAGACCAGAAGTTTTTAAATGTGCAAGCCTATTGTGCCTGGGGAAAAATGTTGAACTTTTGCCTTTGTAATAAGATATGCTCCAATTACCAACTTTAGCAATTTAATATAGTTGAATAATAACTGAATGAGACACTTTGTCACTCAGTCATTATTCAAGCTCCTACTGGGGGTGGAGTGAGATGTTGCTGGAGGTCAGCCTATTCCTGGGGGAGCTTAGCCGCACAAATCAACTGAGAGAATTTTTTAAAAAACAATGTTACAAAAATGAAAAATTCCCAGAAATAGAAGCCAAACTATAGATTTTCAAAATACTATAAAAGCTCAAGTTCAGCTTTTAAAAATGGCATCATGCTTGGTGTTAATTTAAGATATTTATATATACATGGATACTATGTTGGAGAGATGGAGCAACCACCTGGATAATTCAATATAAGAAGTGCTTTGTAGGTGGACAGGAGCCAGATAGATGAGATCATTTTCACATGGGCTAGAGAGACGTGAAAATTTCCCCTCACCCTACACTGCATGTTACCTCGGATTCCAGGATCCATTACAAGCTTTAAACTCTTGTACCTTGCTTTGATGTGTACAAAGACATCTCTTTTGAAAATTGCAAGGTCTTTATATTTATATGTGAACCCTGAAGCAGCCAAGGATTTTTGTTTATTTTAGTTTTTTTTAATTTCAGGTGTACTGTAAGTCAACTTATTTCTTATATCTGGGACCTAGGCTTCATTTGTCAATGAAGAAACTATCATATGCAGACTTTTAATTTATGTACTTAGTGTATATAATGTGTTCTAGAGTCTCATGAAAGTTAATCAGGAAAAACCCAGGTGGCCTGGCAGCCTTAGGGAAATAGGGTGTGATCATTTGGGAAGGCTGCCTCTCCCTCTGGAAGGACACCTGGTTGGAATGAGGTTGGGCCACAGAGTGTTGGGTCAGTAATGGCTGCCATAGCGTAGGGATAAAAGATAGCTCTCAGGAGAAATATGGCACTCTTCTGGGACATAGGAGTCCTGATTCCTGCAAACTCATAATGCTCATTTTACTTTGTATGTAAGTATCACTACTAAAGAGGTAATAAAAGTTTCTTGATTTCACTTTCTACAGCAAGGAAAGACCTCACCTGTGCCTAGCCCAGGGACATTTCATTAGAAGGCTGAGGAGAGTTGCAGGGGTTCCAGGAAAAGTTCTGGAAGGTATAGAAAGCCCAGAAAAAGAGGGACAGAGATCTCATGGGAGTAGCACCTCATCATTCACCTCCTCTCCTATCCCTGCCTCACTGTATGCCAATCCCTGGGGTTTTATAAGCCACTTTCCAGGTTGAGGGACCAACCCCAGGTCTGAGGCGGACAACTTATTTAAGGGATCTCAAAGGGCTTTTACGATTATTTATAACCTGTGACAATGATTCCTACTCATTGTTAACAAAAATTTGAATTCTTTCTGGGGTATTATGGATAGAAAAGCTTACAGTCAGGTAAGCATTCATGCAATAGATTGGTTTTCTTGATGGGAAAACTAACCCAGTGATATTGTTCCTGAAAGTCACCAAAGATATCAATCTTACATGGACACAGATGGAAGTTAAAAAAACACTTTGCCTAAAGCATTGCCTAAAGCATATACATTTCTTCAATTTTATCCATGCTCTGTGAACAGATGGAGAAAATCCTAGTCTTTGCTTCAGATTTCAGCTCAGGGAACAGAACTGCTTATCTAAAAAGATACAGTGGTCCTGGCCTGAAGAATATTCAGCTTTCATTCCAATGGAATCTCCCCTTTCACTGTCTTAGTCTACCCTGAACTGGTTTTTAGAGAGAAACAGATTGATTGCCCTATAGTGGAGTTGCCAAGAGAATTCCTAAGCTGCACATTGGTAAGCTCCATCAGCATCACATGCCCCTTTGGAAGCATCTGGAATGATCTTGGTTATTGTCTTCAGTTGTGTCCAAGCTACGGCCTTACCTGACTACCCATCTTCCCTCATATGAGCCTGATCTGATGACCACACCCCATCTCTACATCAACACCAGTTCAAGTTCTTCCTTCTGACCCATTCTTTGCTATGTCAAGGGCCGCTCTCAGCCTCTGTTTCAGATTTTATCAGCTTTAGTCTACCAAGTCTTAGTCTAAGCTGTCATAGTGGATTATTCAAGCTCAACACATACATGTCTGCTAGCCCAACTGAGACCCATGCACATCAGGAAGACCTAACCTCATCTGAGGCCCCTGCTCTGGCTCAGTGCCTCTGGTATCTGTTGCAAAACTGGGTACCATGGGAAGCATGGTTGCCATCCACAAAGACCAAGATGGAAAATATAAGCCATTCATTTGGCAACAATGTTGGCATCTTCTTTAATTCATGCTGCCAAGCCCTGACCAGAAAGATCTTGGCCTGTTTATTGCCCAATGCAGTCAGTCCAGACTCAAGGCAGCTCGTCATGGTGAGTGGAGCCAGGTCATGGAGGGCAGAGCCAGCTATAATGAGATTTATACATTCAAGAAAAGGAAAAGAGAAGGGGATTCAGACTCCATATCAGCCTGCACCCACCAGACCCAAGCTAGAGGAAAATCTAGAAAACATAATGAAATTAAACAGGAAAAGTTTTTTTAAATTACTATTATTTAGAAAATTACCAAAAATATTCTCCTCTTTAAATATTTTGATTTGGTTTTCATAGGAAAAGCTGACTATGTTTTCTGCCCATCTAAGGCTTGTGTGATCTTTTTCCAGGAATAATGGAAACAGTAAAATAGACGTGGAAAATTAAGCAATTGGAGTAGCAGCCATGTTACAATATAGAGAAGAGCTGTGTCATTGCTGTCTACAGAGTGATAATCCTGTGTCCCAAGTGATTTCGAAAGCACCGTAAAGAAGCCAGGAAGAAAAACAAGCGCTTGCATATATATTTTTCTCATTTTATCTTCTCCCCAAATCCTTTGAGTTAAGCGTTATTTCCTCCACCTTGCAAATAAGGAAACTGAGGCAGCCTCACAGAAGTTAAAGCACTGCTCAAAGTTGCAAAATTAACAAGGGGTTATGTTGGGAGGTGAGCCCAGTCTACCAGACACCAAGGCACATAACTGCCTCCAATTAAGGATTGTCATTAACTTAGACAACTGTCTTCTCCCCCAAAGCGTATGCCAAAAGAAGTTTACCAACATTCCAAGCCAATGTCATCAGGGAGAGCATGGTCAAGTTACCAGTGAAGAAGTCCTTCCAGTACATTTCCCAAAACTAATACTGGAAGTGTTGGAAGGTGAGTTTGGTAATTGGTTGACTTTTAATAGATGATTTATTTTAAGCTGCCTGGCCTGATGATGCAACAAGCAAGGGAATGAGCTTGGTTTACAGACAGATTTCTGATCTTCTGGGAAGTGTTTCTGCTTTAATAAGCTTTGACTCTCAAAGTAAATTCCTAAGGACACTCAGTCATAACCTGCTGAGCTGCCAGGGCTGTAAATACACACCTGTCCATGTGCACACAAATGTACAGGAATAGATAATTCGGTAGTCAGGGCAATGCTGCTCTCATCAGTGAGCAGCCCATTGTAAACAGCAGGGCAGAGACTGTTGAGGGGAAATCTTTTTTTTCTTTCAACTTGGGTCAGTGATTGGAAACTGCAGATTAATGGCTGTAGATAGATTAATGGAGAAAAGACAAGATTTACTTATGTCTACACGTGGTACTACTCAGTGATGGGTAACTCACTCAACAGCCAAGGATAAGAATGGGCTTTCTGTGAGGCTTATTGAAGCCGGTGGGAATTCACAGCAAACTCCCGTCAGAGTGGGGTTAATGGCAGCTGTATACTGTGAAGGCTCTGCTTTGGTCAGACAAGAGGAGTTAAAGTAAGATTAATTCTGTATCTTTTTTAGCTCAAAGGTTTTCACTTTAAAATCAACTCTGGGGGTCCGAATGGCTCCCCACATTCTCCCCATCTGAAACTTCCCTAGAAGTTTCCTTTAAAAAAAAATTAAGAAGAAGCTAGGTTGATTGCTGTGGAGAAAAATTCCAATTAGAAGATTCAAGGCAAGATATATAGAGGGAAAGAAAAACAAACAAAGAATAATGGTTGGAGCATACTATGGACCCAGTATCTGAGTCAAGAGGGAAGCCAGTCAAGATTTCTCAATGTTGGGTTCAAAGCATCTTTTAGTGAGGATGGTAATATCATGGTCATGGTTACTTCCTGGAACAGAGCATGGAAAGTGTAGGTGTTCTGGTATTTATGAGTAGTCTACACTGTTGTGGTGATAAATCCTTACAAGTTATATCAAGGTGTCTATCTTCAGCTCACAGTGTTTCAGGAAAAAGGCAGTTATAATTCCTTGCGATACCAAGTTAGAATGGGGGAAAAATTACAAACATTAATTACCAACAAAATTTATAAGACAGAAGGGTGAAGTGAAAAACAGCTCAAAAACAATGAATAAGACTCAAACCTGATAACACAGAAAGATGCATTATTATTTTTCATTGAAACATAAAATTTTTCTCTACAATCACCCCTTTCTTAATCAAAGATAATCAAAGTAAGATTAGTCATGTTTACAAAATAAGCCTAGTCTCCTCAAATTTGGCCTGATCGTTTACATAAATGCAGCAATAGTGAGTGGTAATTGACCACACAGGCCTTTTTATGCCTGTTTTATTGGAACTGTTGTAAGAAACCTCAGATTAGACTTTTAAGTTCCTCTTAATTCTTATAAGCCAAGCTAGGAATTTATCAGACTTCATCTGTAGTACCTATAGATTTGGGTGATTTCCTCTTTTCTTAAGATCCCCCAAATATTCTAAATTTCCTGGGCCTGCCAGAGAGTGACATTCTGCACTCATCTATAAGACTAGGAAACATATAAGCCAGGTAACAGGCCAGTTTTTTCAAGAGGGCTTTGTAAACACTGACTTTGTAATGTCAATCTTAATTCCTTACAACTGTCTAGTCATATCTGATTCTATCATACTATTCTCAAGTACAACATTTCAATTAAAGCCTTGGTGATAAAACCAATTTTCTCAGTTATGTCCTGTTAAAAGGAGAACAAATTCTTACTGAACTTTCAAAACATTATATTGCAACGAAAATAAGAATATACAATAAGAGTTTCCGAATTCTGGAAGGAGAAAAAGATAAATGTTTCACTTTTATTTACAAAGATACAACCTACCAAACTGTGAATTACAGACAGCTTAAGAGAAAAGAGAAAATATCTAGAAAATAGAAAAGATAAATTATATCCAGAAAATAAAACATTAAAGAACCATAAATGTTCCAAACAAACAAAGCTATAAAAATTACAATCATTCTTCATCTGTTCATTCAGTCCCATGTAATTAATTCTTGTTCTGCTTGATCTTAGGTTAGAAATTTGATGAACTCATCAGCTTGTCCCCTAGAGTTCTGGAAATCCTCACTTAGTCCAGCACTATGTTCTCAAAGGTACTTAAGCAATGCCATGAGAAGCCTGTACCCCAGAGTACCTGTTATAGACCTTTCTACGATTCTCTGAGATATCCCTTTTCTTGAAGACAAAGTATTGTGGCTTGTAGCTAATTGTAAGAGTTTTTACAAAAGCACTAGAATGCAACAATCACTATCTGTGAATGAAAAAAAATTTAAATGACCACAGTTAAAGTTTGACGAAAGTTCATTGTAAAAAAAAGTAATGCAATTGACAGAGAAATTTGGTTATGTGACATACAACATCTTAAGACAATGACTGGCATTATGATTCATAACATTATATCAAGACATATCATGGATATGCAGGGCATTAGCAACTTTCTAAGAAGTTAATTGATAGCTCTCTTTTAACAAGGTAAGAGGAAACATCCTGTGAGATTTTCCAGGGACTCTCTGAAGAGTCTCAAAGTCAATTTGAAGTCAAGGAGACTTCATTTTGAATTTGATTGTAGGAAGTTATCCAAAATGTCAAAGATTTGAACATCTGATTAAACAAGATTACAGGTCAGTTTTTTGAGGAGAGAGAAAAAGAGACCTGGTCTTCTAAAATAATCAAAGACATGATAAAGCACTGGAAATTATTTCAATAAAACACAGAATCTGTGTTTCCTAGGTAGGTTACTTAAAAGCTAAAGAATCAAAGGGGCACATGCACCCCATGTATATAGCAGGGCTATCAATAATAGCCAAATTATGGAAAGAGCCCAGATGTCCTTCAACTGATGAATGGGTAAAGAAGATGTGGTATGGGGCACCTGGGTGGCTCAGTTGGTTGACTGTCCAAATTTGGCTTAGGTCATGATCTCGTCATTCCCAAGTTCAAGCCTCACATTGGGCTCTGTGCTGATAGCTCAGAGTCTGGACCCTGTTTTACATTCTGTGTCTCCATTTCTCTCTCTCTCTCTCTCTCTCTCTCTCTCTCTGCCCCTCCCACATTCATGTTCTATCTCTCTCTCCTAAAAATAAATAAGCATTAAATTTTTTTTTAAAAAAAGATGTGGTATATTTATACAATGGAATACTACTCAGTGATCAAAAAGAATGAAATCTTGCCACTTGCAACAACATGGATGGAACTAGAGTGTCTTATGCTAAGTGAAATAAGTCAGTCAGAGAAAGATAAATATCACATGATTTCACTCATATGTGGAATTTAAGAAATACAACTGATGAACATAAGGGAAGAGAGGCAAAAATAAGATAAAAACAGAGAGGGAGACAAATCATAAAAAAAACTCTTAAATACAGAGAACAAACTGAGAGTTGTTAGTGGCGTGGTGGGTGGGGTATGGGGTAAATGGGTGATGGGCATTAAGGAAGGCACATTTGGGGGTAAGCACTGGGTATTGTACATAAGTGATGAATAACTAAATTCTACTGAAAGCATTATTACACTATATGTTAACCAGCTTGGATGTAAATAAATATACATATTTCTAAAAAGTAAAGAAAAGCTTTCACAATCTCTTATTACAAACAGACTAATAGTCTGACAAACTTTGTCTTTCTAAGGTAGAAAACCAAACTCTGGCTTTGCATTGGTACATACTGATTTTAAAACTCATTTTAAACCTTACAAAAAATCCATTCAGTCTTGGCCGGCTTGACCACATGAGATATGATTCTCTTTCTGTGCACTGGGCCAACCGTCAGTTCCCAACCTTTTACAACTTTCTAAATCCATTCATATGTTTTTGTCCCTAAGTTTTACCTTTCTCATTCTGAAACAATCTTTAAACATTTACTTTAGGGCAGAATTACTCTTTTTTTTTCTCTTAACAAAAACAATCTGACATTCCCTGAATACTTTGCAGAGTTTTTATTTCTTCATGCTTATTATTTCTGATAGCTTAATTTACATATATTGATTATAATTTTCTATCCTTAATAACCTTTATTTTGCAGAGAAAACTAAGAATTAGACAATTGTAAACTGTCATATACCAGCATTCTCTAGTTAAATTAGAATATTTATCAACATATTATCCCACTGTTTCTAGAGCCATATGCTTCCTCATAGTACAATTTCTCAATGTGCCAAAAAGATCATGGTTATTAATAGATTCAAATATCTTTAATCTCTCCATATAAACAATAAGCCCAAAGTAGATCAACTTAAAGTTATATTCAGTAATTAACAGCTCGGTATTTTATCTTATCTAAAAGTGATATAGATATTCAATGAATAGCTGTCATTTAACATAACTTAGTAGAACTTTAAGGTTTCAAATTACCAAAAAGATTTTGGAAACTACCTCTAAGCAGTTATACAATGAAACACAATTTTTATTGAACTAAAGGTTATAAGAGCAATGATTAGATTTGATTGAAGTTTAAATGATTAGATTTGATTAAACTCAAATCTATAAAGTTTTACACGCTTCAACATCTAATAAATATATTGGCTTATTTAATTAATAAACTTAAGTAGCCTAAAAATATATGCTCGTGTCATAGGGCTGTTAACTCAGAAGACACAGTCATTTTTGTTAAGCCAGCAATATTACAATGATCTTATTTACCAAAGATTTACCCAGATGATGTGAACTTGAAAAATATTTGGATTCGTGTCTGTGTTTCTCAGTTTTAGGAATATTTAATTTACTTAACTATTTATTTTTCTCCAAGCCAATTAAAATAGGGTTCTTTTAAGGAATTTTATAAATGAATTTGGCAATACCATCCAGAGGTAAGAAAATAGGACATTATATAACACTCATACCTAGGCATACATAAGCTTACACACAGGTATAATAGAGACCTTATAGCACACAAACATACAAAAACTCACTAGTTCATAAGAGTTCATTTTCATCTTTGCCCCACTTTTTATTCAAACTATGTTTCTGGGTGGAATGTTATTTGTTCAATATAAGGGCTAAAGCTTTTTCTTAATATTTGCAGGAGAGATCTTCAAGTTCTTTCTCTCTGCCCTGATGTGTAATCACATAGAGGCTGCACGCAGTTTGCCCTCAGGTGACTGTTTCAATGGACTGAGACGTTACTTTTTAGAAGCCGGGTGTGCTAAGGAAATGGCATAGTGGGTTTGTTAAGGGGGGAACAGTGGTGCTTATCAGGAGAAGAAATAAATTTCTCACATTTTATGACAGGAAGCAGTAGTGCAAGTAGAAGCAAAGCACCCCTCGGCTGAGAACCAGAGTTATTTCCTTGGATGTTTGTGTTTGAAAGAGATGGCTTTCAGGTCTCTGAGAAGACAGTTCTGGGGTGTAGAAGATTTGCATTCTCAAAAAGGGAGAGGGAGAATGTAACTTTTTAAAGTAACTGCTCCAGGGGTGCCTGGGTAGCTCAGTCCCTTGAGCATCCAACTGTTGGTTTCAGCTCAGGTCAGATCCCAGGGTCATGGGATTGAGCTCTGTCTCAGACTACACGCTGAGCATGGAGCCTGCTTGAGATTCTCTCTCCCTGTGCCCTTCTCCCTCACTTGTGCACTCTCTCTCTAAAATAAGAATAAATAAATAAACAAAAGAAGAAGGACATCTGGGTGAATCAGTTGGTTAAGCGTCTGACTTGATCTCACGTCATGATCTCGCAGTGCATGAATTAGATCCCCACCTCAGGCTCTGTGCTGACAGCTCAGAGCCTGAAGCCTGTTTCAGATTCTGTGTCTCCCTCTCTCTCTCTCTGCCCCTCCCCTGCTTGTACTTTGTCTCTCAAAAATAAATTAGAACGTTAAAAAAATTAACTTTGTTAAAGGAGTGTTTTAAGCCAGCTAATCTTTTTTGGTGTCCTTTTAGTATATTCGTCCCATGTTGGTAATAGAATATTTTTTTAAGGTGAGAGCTCTTTAAAAACCCTTTCAAATACAAAAGTTTTTATTTTTTTTAATTAAAAAAATTTTTTTTTACTTTTATTTATTTTTGAGAGAGAGAGTGAGACAGAACGTGAGCAGGGGAGGAGCAGACAGAGAAATATAGAATCCGAAACAGGCTCCACACTCTATGCCAAAGTTCAGCATAGACCCTGACACAGGGCTCAAACCCATGAACCATGAGATCATGACCTGAGCCAAAGTCAGATGGTCAACCGACTGAGCCACCCAAGCACCCCTACAAAAGCTTTTCTAAACCAAAGGATCTGCTTTCTGGCCAAGGGAGATTTAAGATCTCGAAAGGGATCCTTGTTTCAAAGCATGACTCAAAACCAATAAGCCTTTCTATGACTTAGCAATGGATACAAGAGCCATCCCTTGATGAAGGGGATGGAGAAGATGAAGCCCCGTGATCCAAAGTCACTTCCGATGATAGCCAAAGAGAAAGAAAGCAAAGAATCTCATTCCAACAGATGATGAAGATGGTGTTTGTGAAAACTTGTGTCTCCAATTCTGTACCCCCTGCCAAAATGAGACCCCTCCAATCACAGCCCTTCCTATCTGTCACACCAGGCAGATGATGCTGGAATGGGACTTCCCAGTTCTAGCAAGGCAATGTAGGAGGAGGCAGTATAGACTAAGATCCTTTATTTGGATTTAGAGAAACCCTCTAACCAGCTGGCAATGGTTAGCCAGACACCAGCAGCAAATGGAGTCCTCACTCGTATTCGTGCCTGCAGACCACAGATTCCCATGCCTCCAACCTAACAGCCTCTTCTGAGCACAGTTCCAAAAATGTGCGCTCCCAGGCAGACAGAAAATCAGAGAGTGAATGCCCTCCCTAGGTGCCAACCAAGCTCTCAGGACAGAAAATAAGACAGACAGGACACAATAGCCATCCCTGGGAGGGTAAGAATCCACAGGAAGAACACTTAAACCAAGAGTCACAACATACAAAGAGTTAGTTTGTATAAGGGTTTGCTCCTGCTAATTTGCGTCTTGGCAAGAAAGGAAAAGGAGAGTTGCTTTTTGACTTTGCTTAACCAGACCTTGAGCCACAGTAAGGAAAGGTACCCGTCAGCTGGGTCAGAGGTCCTCAGATTTCAGCAGCAGTCTCTGCATCCCTGAAACTGGCAGGAGGAAACCTTTTCTTCTTCCACCTTGTGTCTAGTCATTGGAAACCTGCAAATTAACTGACAATTGATAATCTAGAGAAAAGACAAGGATAATCTATGCACGCAGGTCGAAGTACTCAGTGGTAAGGCGTCCAGTCAATAGCCAGAGATAAAAAGTTGATGTACCAAAATTTCCACAAAGGGGTGGTAGTGGTGGTGCTCAGGGCTTTAATAGGAAGACATGGAAAGTTCTGCTGTGCTTTTTGGTGCTACTGGGAATGGGCAATCTGTCCCCATGGCAGCTGAATTTGCAGGAAACTCCCCGGGAGGGGGATTAACGGTAGTTGTATTTTCTGGAGGCTCTGCTGTAGTCAGATAACAGCAACTTAGATAAGATTTCTTTCTGCATCTGCTTTAGCTAAAATGTTTGGTCTTTGACATTATCTTTATAGCACCCCTGGGGGTCTGAGTGGATGCTTGTAAGATTTAAGACTCATTATCATTACAAGAACTTTAAAAAATGAAAACTCCCTGGGTCCTTCCTGAGGCAAGTTTTAAGACAGGCAGTACTTCTATGATGGGCTTGTGAGCTTTGGGAAGGTTCACTTGGGCTCCTGGTGACAGAGACTTTGCCACCTCATACAAAGTCACTGTGGGGTCATCAATACAGTCTCCACTGGGCTGAGATCATCCTGGGCCTCACTCCAAAAATGCAAGTGCTGGCTTCTGTGCCCACAGTGAGGACTGGTATTTCACTTCCTTAAGTCCCCAAGATCCAAGCCCATTACCACTTGCCTTCAGAAAATTATTGCACAATATCTGAACACTTAAGTAATACCAGTTTTTAAACTGTTTATATATATATTGTTTTCTTTCTTTCTTCCTCTCTTTTTTGCTTTTGCCTTTTACCCAGCACAATCAGGAAAAGCATACTATTCATATTTTGGGGTCACAATTGATCTTATAACCCTAAACACAGACTTCCAAGGAAATACTATTATCAGTGGAAATCCCTAGAAGAAAAGGTGAAGTTCAAAGTCCTAATTTCAATATTCTCCATTGCTTTGAATTCGTGCTAGTTGGCTGCAAGAAGAATATACTTCCTGTTTGTGAAAGCCATGTTCACAACTTCAGGAACTCTGCAGTTATTAAGATAGCCAAGGAGGACTTGTCCGTAAACAACTGTGGTCTCAAATTCATCAATTCAAACTGCTTGTACAGAACACAAAGAGTAGAAATTAAAGATAAATGAACCACCAGGTGATCTTTTTTTAGGAGACAGAAAGCCCCATAAAAAGAAAGGCAGGTATATGTCTGTGATATAGACTCTCAGGATGAAATTTCTTAAGGATGGGCACCATGGATTTAGAGCTCACTAGGGGCGCCTGGGTGGCTTAGTCGGTTAAGCGTCCGATTTTCGCTTAGGTCATGATCTCGCGGTTCGTGGGTTCGAGCCCCGCGTCGGGCTCTGTGCTGACTGCCAGCTCAGTGCCTGGAGCCTGTTTCAGTCTGTGACTCCCTCTCTCTCTGACCCTCCCCTGCTCATGCTGTCTCTCTCTCTCCTAGAAATAAATAAAAAACATTAAAAAAAAAATTTAGAGCTCACTAACCTGCAGGGACACCAGGAATCAATAGCACTGGAAGATAAGAACGTAGACTGAATGGTTCAGAGTTTGGGAAACTTCTTTACAGAACTGACTTAGATATTGCTGGCTGCTCAAAATATTATCATAATAACCTATTGGTACCAGATAATGCTTTGTCGGGTAGGGAGATTGTCCTATACATTGTAGGATGTTTCACAGAAATCGTGACCTACACCCTCTACATCCAGTAGCACCCCAGTCACGACTATCAAAAACATCTTGTCCCCTGGGAGGGAAACATCAGACCCAGTTGAGAACCATTTCTTTACAGGTAACAGAGAACACCACTTTGACAGTTTTAGTAGGGGCTTAGAGTGGGGCAGTCAAGGGTTAAGAACATTTTGAGATTGTGAAGTCTGGTTCCTTCAACGAGTGTGTTTCAGTGATGGGGGTTGGGAGGTCTGGTTAGGGTTGGGCGAGGAGAGTAATATAATCTTTAGGATTAGTGAACTCAACAAGGTGAAGATTTTGAGGGGAGGGCTTTGAAAATGCTCAAATTGATATAAAATTGTCCTGGGATGTTTTCAATCAATGGGTCTGTGGGGAAGTCCTTGGAATGGACAATAAAGTTATTTGTAACTATTCTCTTCCTGGGCAATAGCTTTCTGGAACACTAAACTTATGCTGATGAATATTCTAGAACAGTAAAGCCATGTCAATGTAAACTGCATGGATTTAAACAGTTTGGGTCAGTGGTGGATTTTTTTAAGTTTCTTGTTTTCTCCTCCCTCAGGCTGCTACCTGCCTTTTTGCCTTTGATTACCATATGCAGAAAGAGCCAAAACAGAAGAGATCACAGAGGCAGAGGTGAAGTCCCTGTCAGGGCTTTACCCCGGTTTCACTACACTACTAGCTATGGAACTGGGGTGAGCAAAACACTCCCTTGAAACCTCGGCTTCAAACATCTTAAAGTTACTAATAGTATCTCTCCATCCAGCTGTGGTAGAGTTAGAATGAAATAATATGTCTAGTGCTGTGAACTTAATATGCATCCGGTAGGTGTAAACCGACTATGCAAAACTATGAAGAAATGCCACAGCAACTGTACACCCATGCAGAGACCATCATGCTTTGGGGTCCTCCCTCAATGTCTTTCCCATGAGTGCTAAGAGAAGACTGAGTTTAAAAATCAGCTGAACTGCTCTCCCTGCACCCTGGAAATATCAGGGAGTGAGAGTGGCTAAGTGTTCTAAATTCCTCTACCCATATTCTTAACTGAGCATGCTCTTTGATCACCATAAAGCTGTGTGGGGTGACCAGGGCTGTAGTTTAGTAATGTCACTACTGTGAAAGGTGATGGACAATAAGAGCACCATGGCACTCGGTTGGGGTCACTTTTCTGAAACTCGTCCACTGGAATATTCATCTCATCTCTTCCCCATGGCATGTTTTATTCACTTAACTTTTTTATTTTTATTTATTTATTTTTCTCCATGGTATGTTTTAAAGACAACACCTTGCTTTAATAGCAATGACCTTGAATCCATGACACTGTAGACTTCTACTCTTTGCTCTCTCTTAATTTAAAACAGGTCATATTCTATAAGTGGGAGACTCACTTGTACCTTGCCATGTGCTGAAGGAGGCATTTAATATAATTTTCTCATTTAATCCTCACTCTATAAGATAAATACTGTGATAAGAAATCTGATACTCATAGAGTCAAAGTAACTTGCTGAGGAGAACCCACTGATACATGAATGGAGGCAGGATTTAAACCTATGCCCACTGAGCTCCAAAGTTGATAATTCCTGTACTATAGCATGATGCCCTTATATATCTGTTTCTCAAAACAGCAACAAACAGAAAGACCCAAAGATATCAAACACATCCTAGTCATGGTTTTACAGAGCCTAGGTCCATGTACAGTATTTGACCCAAAAAACACTGTTTTTTGGAATAGATGGAATAGAAGAGATGGTGAGGAATAGATGATCTGGCAAAGTGTTAGATCTAATCTGACCGTTGGAGGACTGAAGTAACTGAACACCAACCTGAGGAAACCACAATGTCAGTCTAGTAGCATAATCTTAACAAAGGAATGACGCAGATCCAGCCTACTGGTTAACAATTAATTGCTATCTATGGAACTGGGTGGGGGGAAAAAACCTTACACACCCTCCTGTCCCCCAGTGCATTTTGAGGGCTATGAACATTTGGCAAAGAAATATTAAAATAGCAAAGGTTATCAGGGCACCTGGATGGCTCAGTCAGTTAAGCATCTGACTCTTGATTTCAGCTCAGGTCATGAGCTCATGATTTGTGAGTTCCAGCCCTGTGACAGGCTCCATGCTGAGAGATTGCTGAGAAATCCCAAGTTTGAGATTCTCTCCTCCCCTCTCTCTGCCCCTCCCCTGCTTGTGTATGTGTGCATAAACTCCCTCTCTCTCAAGGTAAATAAATAAGCATTTAAAAAAGGTTATCAAAAAATGGTAATAGACTAAGGAAATTTCACTGGATATCAATGTCATTGAGGAATGATATTAGAATGTAATATCTTCAAGACAAGTATCTTCAAGAATAGGTTTTCTGGGATAGTGTCTTTTTTTTTATGGCAATAGGATGTTATTGTTTTTAGGAAAGGTGATTCAGTAAATGAGCAACTAATGCAATTCAATTTTTTGGTCTCCATAAGTTTTTTGTTTTTTGGTTTTTTTTAGCATGAATCAGAATTTTCTATTCTACCTCAGCTCTGCCAATTTTATCTGTGTGATTCTGTGCAAGTCACCTAATATCTCTGGGCCTCAATTTTCTCCTCTATAAGAAAGAAGGACTGGATATATGATGTAGAGCAGGACCCTGCCTGATCTTGAGTCAAACTGATTCAAAAAGTAGATGTTATTAACAGACTAGTGCCCTCTACAGGCAACTTGTTCTAAATGTGAAACTCCATTAAAGGGGATGTTAGCAAAATTCTCATGGTGTATTTAACATTGTGACTTGGTATCCAACAATTATAGTTTGTTATCCAAAAAACCATGGTTGTGAAGCAATTAAAATTTCAGATTTTGTTTAGATCTCATTTCACAGAAAAGGTATATGAGGACTATTATGGCTGTGAACTTTTCCAATCCCTTGGAGTAAGGTTGGGGCTTGAATACAAGTCTCTTGATACTCCATTCAATAGTGTCCAGTGGTGACCTTCCGAATCTTTTACAGATGTCTTCAAAATGCTCTTCCCTCCCCTTGTCAGATAGCACTGGAACTCAGTATTTTCTAAATATTCTATGTACTTACTACCTTTAAGAGTTGATGAACTGTGGATTTTTCCATTAGAGCAGGAAACGGCCGCTTCAACGTTGCCTGGTAATTATGTGAGCACCTTGTTGTAAGGTTGCTTTCTTGCAACTTTTCTTGCTACTGATGGGGAGGTCGCTTACTGACATTGCCAGCAGAAAATGTATGCATGCTCAATATTGGATTGATTCACTTTCAGTTCAAGGACTGCTAAAAATTTTAATCCTTCCTGCTGAGAACTACTTGGAAGTTGGGACACACTATTCACTGGTAAGGTGGAGGACACAGAAAAAAATGTCCTGGACAGCTTTCACTAAAAATCTAAGTCTGCTTAAGCCTACTTTAAATATTTTTTAAATTAATTAACATTTCAATTTTTATTATTTCATGAGCAATGTTTTTGCCTTATAGAAAGCTATAAATTCAGATGAAGAAAAATGAGAAAATTATAGCACCATCTTTCTACCAGCCACTGGTTACCACTGTTAACACACCTGTGCATATATTCTGAAAGCTGTTTCTATGTATTAATGGGGCTCAGGGATATTGAGCCAGAATGTAACATTTTGGCATGTGGCTTATTTGAACTAAAGGCAATCAAGAATTAACACACTCAAGAAGAGCTTTTTAGGGGTGCCTGGGTGGCTCAGCCATTTGGGCATCCAAGTCTTGATTTTGGCTCAGGACATAATCCCAGGGTCATGTGATCAAGCCCCACACTGGGCTCTGTGATGGGCATGGAGCCTGCTTAAGTTTCTCTCTCCCTCTCCTTCTGTCTTTACCCTGCTTGCATGTTCTCTCTCTCTCTCTCTCTAGTTCTCTTTCTCTCTCTCCCTCTCTTTCTCTCTTTCATAAAAAGAAAAAAAGAAAGAAGAGCTTTCAATCTCTCCTTTAACTTGCTAAAAACATTTAGATAGGGAGCCTATACCAGGAAGAGAGCTACTACCAAAGATAACTTTTTACATCAGAAACACTTCTCTGCATGGCATGGCAAACACTTGATTACCAAACATAATGCTCTTCCAATCTTCCTGTGAATCATTTCCCTTCCTTTTGAAGCCCTGGACTCCTACACCCTTCTCCTTAGCTCATGATGGCATACAAACTTTGACTTGCTTCACTGTCTTTGACCATCTCATGTGTATGTGAAGCTCCTGTACATACAAAATTAAATGTGTTTTTCTCCTATGACTCTGTATTATATAGATTTAATTATTAGGCCAGCCAAAGAATCTAGAATCTACACACATATAAATATATAAATACATATTTTTACAGAAAGGAGATCATGTGCTGTCTGTAACCTGCTTTTTTTAGTTAAAGATATCAAACTTTCCTTCCCAATACATCTTCATCTTATCTAAAATTCAGTCTGTATTCAAATTTTTCCTGCCTGTCCACAAAAATGCCCTTTACAGTTAATTTATCCAAACCAAATTCAAACCTGGGACCTTGCATTGTACCTAGTCATTATGTCCCTTAAAAATCTTCAGTCTACTGTGATTTCTTCCCTCTCTTTACTATTATTTATTTATTTCCATTAAACTTTGTTAAAGAGAACAGGGAAGGATGAGATTTTTGTGTGTTTTTCATTCCTTTACTCTTTCAGATTTTATTCTTTACATACGTCAGACTTTTAGGAAATCACTCCACTCTTGTCTTATCTTCCCCTACAGAGATACTGCTTTAAAGGCATAATGGACGGTCAACTGCTTCAATCTGAAGTTTTTAGCCTAAAATGAAATCTGTATACCTGATCAAACATCTCTATTTTTCTTTAATTTCTCCCTCTTCTCCCATCCTCCCCCCCCCCCCCCCCCCCCCCCCCCCACCTCAGAACAGAGGAAATCAATTAAAATCATGTCAGGCCCTGTGATAAGCTATAGTTGTAAACAAAATAAGCCTGGTCTTTATTCCTAAGTAATTTATAGTCTAGTGGGGGAGTTGGACTGTATGTGGATTGCTCACATTAAATGCTTAATTAAATGATGACAAATACAAAGGCTAAGAAAGCAAAGTATGGAATGTGAGGTGTTGGGGCATGAGAGATGGCTCAGGGAAGAAAATGGCTTGGTTGGTGTTTTTTTTTTTTTTTAATTTTTCAGTGTTTTACTTACTTTTGAGAGAGAGGTAGAGACAGCATGATCAGGGGAGGATCAGAGAGAGAGGGAGACACAGAATCTGAAACAGGCTCCGGGCTCTGAGCTAGCTGTCAGCACAGAGCCCGATGCGGGGCTCAAACCCACTAACCATGAGATCATGACTTGAGCTGAAGTTGGATGCTCAATCGACTGAGCCACCCAGGCTCCCCAAAAGTGGTCTGATTTAATAGGGAAGACTTCTCCTGAGAAATGACATTTAAATTGTAATTAGTTAAGGGGAGTTCAGGGGGAAGACTGTTCCAGGTGCTGGGAACAGCATTTGCAGAAGTGCTGAGATTCAAGAGTCATGACCAGCCTCACTGGCATGAGGGGAATGAGTGGGAAAACAGAATGAGACCAAGCTGGAAAGCCTGGCAGAGGCTAGCCCATTCAGAGGCCACAGGCCACATGACTTAATCATATGGGCAAGAGGGAGCAGTGAAGAGCTCTAAGTAGGGAAGGCACATAATCATATTTAGTGTTTTACTAAGATCACATTGACCATTGTGAGGGCAGTATACTGAAGAGACAATTGGAATGCCACTATGATTGTCCAGGTGAGATAATGAATGCTTTGGCCTAGAATGATGGGTGGAATTGATCGCCAGATGAGTGATTTCTCAGACATTTAGCTAATTAGAAAATGGAGTATAAAAGTTCTGAGGACTGATTGGATAGCGAGAGGGCTGTGGGAAAAGGAGACACTAAAGGTACTAGGTCTGTTTCTATGCAGTGATTAGAGGAGCCCAGTTCAAACTAGCTTAAGTCTGAAAGGAAATGGATTGATTCAGAATGGGTAAAGTCCTAGAAGTAGATCAGATGCTTCAGACATGGGTGGATCCAGGAGTTCAGAGGATGCCTATAGGAGCAGGTCTCTTTCTGACTGTGTATCTGCTGCTTAGGCTTTGCTCTTTTCCTCATGGTAGCAAGAGAGCACCTGGCACGTCCTCATAGGGTAGTAACTCCAGCAGAAGAGAACCTCTTAATATTTTCAGGAAATATCCTAGAACTGAGCCTAATTGGCTAGTCTCTAGTCTCTAGTAACATAAACACTCTTGGAGCTAAAAAAAAAAAAAAAAAAAGGAAAAGAAAAGAAAGGCAGAAGCTATTCCATCCAGAGCAAATAAACCCAGGATGGTGGAGGACATTTGAGAAGCTATCACCAGCACAGTAGGGAACGGATGCTACGCAGACAAGAATGAGAGCACTTATGACAGGTAACAACTAGGACTTTCACAGCCACAACTGAGTGGATGGTGGGGTCATGTGCTACAGGAAGAATAAAGTGCTGAGAGTAAAGGTCACAAGTTCAAGTCTGCACATGTTCCTTTTGAGGCCTATTAAACTCATACATGCAGATGACAACCAAGTAGGCAAATGGGTACATGGGCCTGAAGTTCAGTAGAAAGTTCTTGGCAACAGTTCAGTCTGGGGAGTTATCAGTGCACAGGATATGGGTAAGATCATCTGAGAAGTGTGTCAAATAAGAAAAAAATTAACAGATGAGTAGAAGAAGAGGGAGAATCTTCAGAACAGAACACGAAAGGTCTGGTCAGCCAGTTAAAATGGAATGATATTGTAAACGTCTGGAATGTTTCCTGAAGATGAGTACAGAATGTCTAACTCTGTGTTATACATCTGAGAGATAAGACAAAATTTCATAGTGTCCATTAAACCTAAGAACCTGGAGATCATTGGTGAGCTTAGTCAGTGGATCAGTTGTTCTGGATAGAGGGATGGGGAAGGGAATTGGATTTGATAAAAGGTTGAAGAATGAAAAGGAATTTAAAAATATGGCAAAGATGACAAGCTTACTACTCTGAATAGGTGGAGGCTGACAAAATAATGACCAGAGTATGAGATGGGGAGGGGTCTAAGGAAGGTTCCCTGTTTTGTCCTTTTTTTTTTTTTTTTTGACAAACATCAACTTTTTGAGGAGTAATGTTGGAAATACACACACTAAAAGACAAGAAAATGGGATCCAGAGCACAGTGCATGGTAAGACCTTAGAATAGAGAGGGAGCACATAATTCAAGAACACATGTATATCTCATGGTCAGAAGATGAAGTTGTTGCCATCTGATGGCTTCTGTTGTCTCTATGAAGTAAGAAGTCACCTCCTTCTAGTGAGGAAGGGATCGGAGTTTTGAAGGGAGTAAACTTGAAACAGCGTACAGAAAAACAAACTGAAGATCAAGCAAGATCTCAGATTAGTGCCTGGGGCCCAGCTAAAGTTGACTTTGGCATTAATTTGACCAATTGGTGATTTCCTACAGCAACTCCCCGTAGCCTGGGTGCAGAACCCGAGGAGATGGACATCTGGTCAGCCAACGTGATGGAAGAGCGCAATAAAAAGGAGTTGATGGTACAGCAAAATCCTACCATAACATTACAGGCTTCAAAAATTCAGTTGTGCACAATGGAGAGAGCTGCTATGCCTCTGTTAGTGAAATGCCAATGGGGGATGGCTGCATGGAGGATGTCAACTGAGCTCACATTACTATAGGATGTGTTCTCATAGGCTATTATTGAGTGTACAAGAGAATGACTGTAAGAATGACTGTACTATGGAATCCATGTTGGGTAGGGAGGCAGGGGAGGAGAAAAGAGCACCAAAAACGAGGTTGACAACAGGGGGACCCAAAAGTGGAAGAATGGCTTTGGAAAACAGAGAGAGCTGGCCATCAGCAATACAGAGATAGCCTTAAGAAAGAGAGAAAGCCTTGCAAGTTGAAGCACACTGCACTAGGCTTTGTAAGGTGTCAGCTCCACCACTTATTAACCACATAGCTTTGCCTCTGCTTCAGATTCCAGATTTTAAAATTGGGCATAGTGGTATCTTTTTCTGCTCACCTCACCGAGCTGTTGTCAACAATCGTATGAAGTGTTATAACAGTGTGAGCTGTATTAGAAAACAAACTCAAATGTCTCCTTTTTTTCCATTGTGGCAAAGAGAGGCTATGTGCAAAAAGGTGGTTACCCAAGAACTCACCACTGAAGAGTGCTGGGCTCGCAAGTGCACTGTGCTTAGGGTTGGAGAGGAAAAACAAACTTCGCATACTCTGCCCACAGCTGTTGCTATTTACTAACAGACTGTTCTTCAGCAATGCTGTGGTTCTATTTTAATTTTTCAATTGTTTGTTTTTATACCATAACAATCTAACTTTCCTGGATCATTCAGACAGAGTAAAACATTAGATCAGGGCACACAGCCGGAGTACTGATGCGTCAGACTGATACTGTTGAGGTTACTCAGTCTCTTCTTGATGCAGCCACTGTATTTTTAACCCTTTATTCCTATTCTCTCTTGTCTTTTTCGTATGAATCTCCTACTCTGGGAAAAACAAAACAAAACCCTTTGTTTCCTATGATTGTCTCTATTTCAGTAAATGGCACCACTACTTACCCAGTTGTTCAAGCCAAAACCTTGAGATTCATTCTTGTTTCCTGCCTTTCCCTGATACCCATTCCACTGGCAGGTCTGGTTGACACTGCTGCCAAAACAAATCCACTCTTCGTGGTCTTTACCATCATAGCCGAAGTACCGCGATCATCATCTCTCACGGGGACAATTGCAGTAATGCTTATTTGTCTCCCTCCTTCCATGTTTGCCTGCCTATAATCTATTCTCCCACAGTCCATTCTCTAGAGCTCTCTTTTTCAAAGCATATGTCATATATCGCCTAGAATAAGATCTGCCCTACCCCCACTCCCACTTCACTCAAGCTACCCTAGCCTTCCTTTGAGTCCTTGAACTTGCCAAGCTTGTTTTAGCTGTAGGTCCTTTGCCACAGCTGTTCTTTTGCCTTGGAATGTTGTTGTTCCTGATCTTCACGTTGGTGCTTCTTTCTTGTTATTCAAATTGCAGATTGCCACCTCCTCAGACACTCCTTCCCTGACCATTCAGCCAAAAGAGGAATGAATGATTTCCTCTGTCCTACAGAAACATATACTTCTTTTTCCCTGTCCTTTCTTGTCTACCCTTCTTTTCCTTTTCACTCTTAAGAAGTTCTCTTCAACCCATTTTTTTAAGTTAACTTTGGTTTATCTTAAAGATCACTCAGAATTCCCCCAAGCAACACTTGTATGGCTAAATTACTGGTGCAAACATCACCTTGGGGGTCAAAGTTATTCCTCCTTTTCTCCTTCTTTCTTTCTCTCCATTCCTCCACCCATCTTTCCCTCCCTTTTTCCTACCTTCTCTCTTCCTTCCTTCCATTACATAATTACCCATAGGCTGCCATGATACATCAGAGATACATTGCTATGCATAAAGGCAGCTATGGCATGAAGAAAGGAGTACTTTATCTGAAGTCCAAAGACTCACAAGAAATTCTATGTTCCTCCTATTTATTTATTTCTCAGACTCAGTTTCCTTATATTTGAACTGGCAATAAAAACTACCATTTCACAGATTTTTGTCGAGTGAGATGCTAAGTGAGACTGCCATAATAATGCTGTGTAATAAATCACCTCAAGGCCCACTGGCTTTAAAAAGCCATTGGTTATTTCTTATTCTTCTTTGGGTCAGCTGGGCAGCTCTGCCTGTCTAGTCAGGGCTCCTGCATATATTTGCAATCAGCTGTCCATTTGGCGGGGCCTAGCTGGCCTAGGATGGCCTTCAGCTGAGGTAACTCATCTCTGTTTCCTATGATAGCTTGTCTCCCAGGCTAGTTTAGGCTTGTGTTTCTGGTGGTGGCAGGGCTCCAGGAGAGGAATAAGAAAACACATTTCAAGTTTTGGCCTGCATAAAGTTTGCTGGTATCCCATTGTCCAAACAAGCCACATGGCCAAGACCACTGCCAAAGAGCATGAATATAGAGAACTCTAAAAAAAACCCATTATTAATAATGCAACCAATTCACCACAATGAGAATGAGTCATGATGACATATAGTCTCCTCCTCTGGGAAGCCTCTTCTGATTTCCCTCAGCACTCTTTAAAATGCTCCCATCATAAATATTATTCATGAATATTTATTGACTCTCTAACATCCTCTAGACTCATATGTGCTGGGGTGCTACACACACAGCAGGGAAAGTGACAAAGTCCACTGCATGGCAGTTGTCACGGACAGAGTGAATAAGTAAATGCACTAAAATATACATAATTCCACATACTGACATGTGTTTTAAAAATATTGCTTTGTAGCTATTTAAAGCATGTCAGTATTGCCCTGCATACTGGGATCTCCCTACAGTAGGGACCTAGTATTTTCATTGCATCTCTAGTCGTTAGCACAGTGCCTGGCCCATAGGTGTTCAGTAAACAAGAAAGTGCAAGTGGATCAAAGAACCCTGCAGAAGGCACAGTAAGGAGAGATGTGAAGGCAAGAACTTCACCACAGCCAGTGGCTATTCACTCTTAGGCTCTCATTCCTTTCAAAGCTTCTATACTCCCATGGGAAGACACAGGGGTTACCCTGACCATTCTGACATGGACGTCTATCACCCAGCAATGACTCTGACCAATGGCTCTGGCAACATTTGTCCAGTCTTGCTTCTTTCCTAATCCAAAGAGATGTTTGCACTCCACGTCTCAGCAAATATCTCAACACAGACTGTGGTGGTGGCGAAGTCAGAGAGGATGGGGATATGTGGACCTGGGTGCTTGCCTCTTCCATTGGGAATTGTGAAAATGGAAATTAATCTTTTTGAGCAGAAAGTTTCCACATGTGAATGAGAAACAGACTTGGACTCTAATTTACATGTTTTAGCATTAGTCATTAGAGTTCTTTCTTCACCTGGCTTGGTTCTAGACCCTCTATTTAAATGTTATTCAGAGCCTCTTTCCTAAGACTAATATGCCTACTTGAAAACACTAGTTGGTTTGAAAAGCACTGACATGGCTACTTACCAGGTTTTTTAGGAACTCAGCCATTTGAGACATCCTCACAGCATGAGTCTTGGTAGAAGGCATCCCATCTAGAAACTGAAAAGGCCATATTCTAGCTTTCCTTCAGCTCACTGGCAGGGGTCGTATGTGCATGTGACCAAGCCCAGCCAATCAGAGGTGTCTGCTTGGATCAGTGGCCCATTCTTCCCTCATTTACCAAGGTAGTAGGGGGAAGTAGCATTACCACTGGGAAACAGTATTCTATAACTCGTATCCAGTAGAACTCTCTGTTACAAGTTGAATTGTATTCTACAAATTCTTATGTTGAATACTTGACCCCAAGTATCTCAGAATGTGACCTTGTTTGGAGATGGGATCTTTACAGAGATAATCAAGTTACAGTGAAGTCATTAGGGTGGGCACTAATCCAACATGACTGGTGTCCTCATAAAAAGGGAACATTTGAACAGAGAGACATGCATAGAAGGTAAGACAATTACAAAGAGACATAGAGCGGGACTGCCATGTAAATAGGAAGATGGCTATCTATAAACCAAAGAAAGAGGCCTAGAACAGACCCTTCCCACACAGCCCTCGGAAGGATCCAACACTTTGAAGACCTTCTAGCCTCCAGAACAGTGAAACAATAGAATCCTGTTGTTTAAGCCACTCAGTCTGCGGTACTTGGTTATGCCAGCCTTAGCAAATGAATATACCATTCTCACCAGAAAATTCCTGCAGTGTGGGTTTGGCTGTTGCTGAACCCTTCTTAGATTTCTAGTTCTCCATTTTAAAGGCTTTTCTACAGCAATTATATATCCCTTCAAGAAACTTATTTTTTTATGTTTATTATTTACTTTTGAGAGAGAGAGAAAGAGGGAGTGGGGGAGACAGAGACGAGGACAGAGGAACCGAAGTGGGCTCTGTGATGACAGTGCAGAGCCCAATGCAGGGCTTAAATTCATGAACCTTAACATCATGACCTGAGCTAAAGTCAGATGCTCAACTGACTGAGCCACCCAGGTGCCCCAAGAAATTTTTTTTAAGTTAACCAAAACTTATTGTTTCCAACTAAGAAACCCAACTAATATAAATACCATGTTCTAAAGAGTTGTCCCTCTATAGGTAACTCTGGGTTCTTTTTTCCACCTCTGACATTAAAATGGCTCCTACTTTGGAGCTCTGTGCTCCGACCAAAGTTTTATAGGATTGGCATATCTGCCTTCCTCTGTGGCTGGTGGGCTTCTAACTAATCTAGTCCCACTCCTCCCTTCCTTCAGCTACAAATGCAGTGTTTTGTTTTTTTTTTTTTTTTAATCTCCCTTCAAAGTTAGCTGATCTGTTGACCTTCTTCACTTAAAATAACCAGCATCATATGGCTGAAGTTATACTACAGAGGGAGATGTGTCTCCTGACATACAGTGTTCTATGTAAATATCAAGAGGCTACTCCCCAGCCCAGCACCTCAGAGGTATTGACATTAAATGGGACATTCCAATTTTACTTCTGCTCTAGGATGTGTTGTAAGTAAGCTCCTCTGTTGTCTGTACTTTGGGCTTAGTCACATTAAAACTGGAACTTGAACTCTCGGCTTGGTAATAGTTTCTGATATAATATCCTGATTAAATCTACAGCAATTGTGTTCCATTACTTATAAATATATGACACTGAGGCTATGTTACCAGCGGTTGGGTGAAACCGTCTTCTCTGAACATAGGTTTACAGAGGCTCAAAAGGCTGGCGAATTAAAAATGTATCTTGTTGGTTGCTCTGATATTTCACATTTCAGGACATAAAGGGGGGAAAATACAAGAAGAGTGGAAAATATCTCTATTTCAAGTTCAAGGTAGAGAAGAGGAAAAGAGAAAAAGGCTGACAGAGTAAGGTGCCAGATAGTTTTTGCCCCTATTTCTAACTTCCCTCAAAAGAATAGGGAATTCGCTTTTGTTGGGAAAGAAACATCTGCTGAAAACAATGCTGACCCCCCTCACAAATGACCC
Organism: Hyaena hyaena; assembly: GCF_003009895.1. Taxonomy (NCBI): domain Eukaryota; kingdom Metazoa; phylum Chordata; class Mammalia; order Carnivora; family Hyaenidae; genus Hyaena; species Hyaena hyaena. Next base: position 309,783 of record NW_024081293.1, on the reverse strand, counting down.
CATTAAGTTCTTGCAACAGCCCTCCCAAATCACTCCTATAGTGGTCATTCCCATTTTATAGATGAACAAATATGTTTTCACAGTTAGTTGGCCAAATCGGGATCATATATATCCAAAGGATGTTCTACCCACTACACAGGGAAAAGAAGAACTTGTTTTCAGCACCCCCCAAGAAACCCAGGAAGTAAGAGAGTTCATTTGCTCAGAGCCGCCATTAATGAAATAGGACAGGAAAGTCAAGTTGCTCCTCAACAAAGCTGGAATGCATTATCACCTCTCGTTGCTCTCTTCTCTCAACTCATCTCTGACAACATGGACAGAACAGCTATCTTCTGGGGACCATACCTGTTCAACATCTAGGATTTGATTTGTATTATCCGTTTTGAGTACTCAGAAATTTTGTTTCTTTTCTACGCTCCTTCTCTCTGGCTGCCTCTTTTACAGTTTATAGTTGGGAGTATTTGGTGTATATTCCCTAACCAGTGATGGCTGTGGTCCCTGTTCTCTCTGGAGAAAAAGATAGCATGGATGACATATAAGGAAAATAGCCATTTTCTTCCTTTCTCCTTTGTTCTCTCCCATTAATAATGATCTGGGTGAGTGATCTCCAGCAAACCACTTAACCTCTTGAAACCTGCTCATTTTATTCGTAGAGACGATGGTACCTTATGTATCTGATGGCAGAAGCGTGACCCAAAGCATGTCTTGAGTCTCTATTCTTTTCACAAGAACTATTAAAACAAATATACTATCTTTCTTATGATATGAATAATTAATTATCATTCCAATTACATGCCATGAAGAGAGACATATTCTAGTGAGCGTTCATCTGGAAGGCAGTTATGACCGGTAAACGACACCAGTCTTGGGGCAGTAGGGATCAAACATCCCTGACGGTGGTCCCCCAAATGCTGTATTTAAGAATTAGTTTCTCAAATCTTTTTATTTTCCAAATTACATAGGGAAAATGTTTTGCTTATAGCACCGCTAATACAGGGGCACAAAGCACACTGTGACCCAGAAGGGAAGGGCAAAGTAACTTGGGAGTGGAGACTGACCTGCTCTCCTTCAGTTTTTAATCAAACACTTCCACGTTGAAATTCCAAAAATATCATGGGAAACTCTTTATGAAATTTTCATGGTTGAATATTTGAACTTACTGTTGAACACAAAAAGACAGAAGTTATACTTTGCCTCTCTTGCCAGAACACAGTAATGGCCTTTCCACTGGGGGCACATACTTGGAGTATGAGTTTGAGACTGTGAACATGGGAGGGTCTCTGATGGGGGTGAGAAGGCTCGCAAATGCTGTGTTACCCTAGTGTGTACTTCCTTTTCTTTGCATGGAAGAAAGGAGGTGGAGCCAAATGATAAATGAAGACTTCCTTATGTAGCAAGGGGAATAACCTACTGTTATGATTGGAGCTCATTCTTGGACCTTTAATTGTGGGGGAGCAATTAGAGGGGCTCTAGGGCTTTCATGGATGTACTAACCAGAATTTTTAAGCCTCCCATAACGCTGGGTTTCCTAGTGAGAATGTGTTATTTTTTTTTTTAATGTTTTATTTATTTCTGAGAGAGAGAGAGGGAGGGAGAGAGCATGAGTAGGAGAGGGTCAGAGAGACAGGGAGACACAGAATCTGAAACAGGCTCCAGTCTCTGAGCTGGCTGTCCTCACAGAGCCTGACACGGGGCTTGAACTCATGAACCTGTGAGATCATGACCTGAGTCCAAGTCAGGCGCTTAACCGACTGAGCCACCCAGGTGTCCCTGTTATACTCTTTTCAAAGAACATTGTGGTAGTAGTCAGGGTAGTGTTGCCAATAGCACAATAAAAATTCTTACCATGATTAGGCATTCATTATGTTTTAGGAATCCTTAAGTGCTTTATGTGTGTTAACTCGTATAATTCTCATAGTAACCATATGAGTTAAATGCAATTATTATCTACACTTAAATGAGAAAACTAGTTCACAGAGACTTTCCACATGGGCACACCTTTAGTGGAGTCAGGATGTGAACCCAGGAAGTCTGGTTCTAAAACTTATATACTACACTCTAGCCACTACACAAAAATACAGTGATCTCCACCTCCCTGGGATCTCCCTAGCACTGTCTCTGACCTGTGACTCTGAGTGGCAGCTCTGAGGGTCATTCCTGCAGGGAACACTGAAGTTGCCCCTAGTGATTCCTCTCCTTGGACACGGTCCTGTCACAGGGACTCTCAACGCATGCTCCACTGGGGAAGTTTCTGTGGCTGGAAGTGTCTTCCATCACAACCTGTTGTCATGGCTGCTGCCATTGAATGGGGGTTTCTGGCACCCACGCCGGCCAATACCTTTTTAAGGGTCCTACTGGTACCTGCTGCTCCTATAGCAATGTCCCTGTCTCTCAGTCTTTGTTAGCACCACCTCTAAGGTATATTTTACTGAATCTATAATTGCACACAGCTCTTTCAAGGAACTTATTTGAGTACTGTAGTATCTTAATTTGGTTAAGCTTAAAATGTAAAGCTTTTGAGGGGCGCCTGGGTGGCTTAGTCAGTTGAGCGTCCGACTTTCGCTTAGGTCATGATCTCGCGGCTCGTGGGTTCGAGCCCCGCGTCGGGCTCTGTGCTGACTGCCAGCTCAGAGCCTGGAGCCTGTTTCAGTCTGTGACTCCCTCTCTCTCTGACCCTCCCCTGCTCACGCTGTCTCTCTCTCTCTCTCCTAGAAATAAATTAAAAAAAAAAAAAAAAGATAGCATCAAGAAGCAAGTCTACCTACCCCCTCAACTCCTTTTTGTTCTTTGAGTGCTATGTCTATATGCCACTTGGCTTATAGGACCCAATAATTACATTTACTTGTACCCGTGTATATATGTTTGAATTTACCAAGTTCCTTTAAAATTCATTATGTCATCTAATCTTCACCCTAACCCTGTGAGACTATTCTGTACTCCATTTCATGGGTGAGAAAATTGAAGCTAAGAAAGATTAAATGTCTATCTGAAGATTTTATACTGAAGTCAGAGCCAGGAGTAAATCTAATCTTAGATTGCTAATGTCACCACACCATTACCAACGGTACTAAGAGTCTTTTAACTCTCTGACTTTATGGACAAAATGGTATCTTGTTGTTTTAATTTATACTCGTATGCTTATATCTGAGGCTCTTTTGTAGTTCTTTCTTGCCTATAGTGCAAACCAATTTTTGCTTTTGGGAGTTTATCTTTTATGAATTGACAAAAAGAACTATTGCCCTAACGGGGATGTTGATTTTAGCACATATTTGACAAATATGTTTTCCAGTTTGTCCTATGTCTTTAATTTTTATTTTTTAGTATGTACAGAAACATAAAATCTTTATGTTGTCAAATTTATGCACTTATTTCTTCAGAGTTTCTCCCTTGGAAAAGGCTTCTCAATCTAAAATCATACATTTTTTCCTACCTAGATAGCAGTTTCAGTTTTATATTTAATTTTTTAACCCATTTGGAATGTATTTAAATGTATAATGTAAGCTAAGGTTTCAACTGGAAGTGTTTCATATGAGCAAAGTTATCCCAGCGTTAGTTATTAAATGTTTCCCCACCATTGATTTGATCATCTTCATATTTTAGGTACAATTTATATTTGGGTTTGATTCCAGGCTTTCTATTTACTTCCTGTGATTACTTCCTGCTAACCCTGATTCCAGTCCTGCCCTGTCTACACCATGAGCACCCCAGGACCACAGATGGGATAGCCTGTACTCCTGTCTCAGCATCTCCCTTGGCTACCAAGGGACTTGGCATCAGCATTAAGTCCTCATCACTAGTTCCCCTCTGGGTAGAAAAGCTATGATTCTGGGCCCTAAATCAGAATGCACGAACTGCAAAAAGATGCTTCCTGCAATTTTGTGTGTGTGTGTGTGTGTGTGTGTGTGTGTGTGTGTACACAAATGCGCATGCTCACCCATGCTCATGCATGTGTGTTTCAGGGTTGGTGCGCTACATCCTGTGGTTCTCCAAATCAGACAGCCATTTTCTACTTGTGTCTGTTACTGAATATAGAATCCAGAATTTGAGGCTGATTTAGTGGCTGTTCCCATTCAGAGAACTCTTCCTTATTCAGGAAAAGTTTTGCTCCATTTAAGGTGAGGTTTGGTGGAGAAGATTTTGCAACCTTCATTTTCTCTTAAGGTGCACAGGTCATAAGGAATGTGGAAAAACATGAGAACTCCAGACGTAAGCAACTGCAAGTGTAGAAATTTAACATTAATCTGGGGAGTCAGAGACTGAATTTACTGTTCTTTTAAATCCCTGTGAAATATTCCTTTCTGCGCAATTTATGGTCTGGTTCGAGTCACTTAACTATACAAAATGAAAGAGAAAGATTTCTTTTATCATAAAATATTACATCTGAACTGGACCCTGGACATCTTCTAGTCCAACCTCCTTGTTTTTACAGATGTGGAAACCAAGCCTAGAGAGCTTACATGGCCTGCTCAGTTGGTCAGAGCCAGGGTTAAAAGATGTGTCCATGGACTCCACTCTGTCCTCCCCTCATTCTGCACAATATACAGAAGTTAATTAAATCAAGCAATGCCATCTATGACAGTTGTATGAAAATCCAAAACTCAAGCAAGGACCTAAGCTGAAAGTGGGACTGTTCTTCTAAGTCATCAATTTAAGAACATCTTGGACTGAGAAAACATATACTATAAGTAGCTATGAACAAACCCTCCCCCAACTCTTCCTTTCTCTTTCTGTTTTACTTCTTCCCTCCCCCCTTCTTTCTTCTGCCATCTTCCCCCTTGCTCTGGAACCTCTCCTGCCTACCAGAAATAAACTTTGCCTCACAGGCATCTTATTGAAACCCCCATGGCACATTTGGCCGCAATGGATACTCCTCTCCCGGGTAGGATGCCATCATTAGCAAGCTGTGGTTCTGAGTCCCAGGATTCAGGCAGCAACAGACCAAGCGAAGTGGGTAAAAGAGAAATGGGACATGGATGTGCTTATAGACACAGAGCTCTACCCAGGTAACCCAGGACTTCATATAAGCTTGATTCAAAGTCCTCTCCTGCCACACAGGCTAGTTACCTCTGGAAAGGAAGGCAGTGATGACTCCAGTGGCTCAGGCAGAAAAGGGGACCCAAGGGGCTTCTGTGCACAGCACGGGTTGAAGGTGAATCCTTGCTTCATGTACCTTCTCGTATTGGTCTTTGCATAGTCTCCTTTTACGTCTAGTTCCTTTATCAGTTATTTTTAACAAGGTAACAAGTAAGTCCCCAGAACTGGCCCATGGAAACAAAATCGCAGACACTGATCCACTTGTAACCTGCCCCTGCCCACGTGCAGTAACTACCACCCCACGTGCTGTGCTTTTTCTGGCTTGAATTTCTTTTTATATGGTTTTACTGCATCTCTATATTCATGAAAATGCTATTTTTTATTTTAGTTATTTTTAACATCATAAAAATGGTATTCTATGATGTCTGAGCTTTTCTTCAAAATAATAAGGGAGGGGGAAGGGGCTAAGACATACAGAGGAAGCAAGACTAGCTAAGACAGAAGCCAGATAGTAGGTACCTGGAGGAAATCACACTATTCTTTCTGTTTCTAGATGTTAAAATGTTTTCCATATGAAAAATCGCTAAATATTATATTGCAAAGAATCATCCATGTTGTTTACTTATTTCAATTTCTGATAATATTTCCTGTTGTGAATACTTCACAATGTATTTGAATTATTTTTGAATACAAGAAATGAAGCCAAAGGAGATTTTTGATTCACTAAAAAAATCCAAAGCGACAGTATTTCCTTTTTTTCTCTAGACCTCAGTTACCTTGATTTTCTTCATGCTTCTCCCCAGTTCTGCCCCCAACCTACCTCCCCAGTATTCCATGAAGCAGATCCACCCACAGTGAGCTCTCTGGGCACAACTCAGGCAATTCCACTTAGGTCCTGTTGTATCTGGTTCTTAGTCACCAAATCCTTGACTTCCCAAGGTGCTGCTGTCCTATCAGGGTTCTCTTCCTTCCCTGGCCTCAGGCAGCAGAGGACCCAGAAGAGCCCTAAGGGAGGAAGGGAATGTGTTATTTGTTTGTGTTCAAGTCTCCAGAGTTGCTTTTCCCCTTCTGCTACGAACAGCCCCACTCCTCTAGGGCCGATGCGTGAGGGCCCCCTTTCCAGAAGCTGGGCCCAGTTGGAGCTCTACGTTCAGTCTTTCATGTCAAGACCACGCTCAGGTCAAATCTGGAGAAAATGGAGTATGTGTCTCTCTTTTGCCTTGGTCACTGACTTTTCCACCCTTTGGGGCTTGGATCCACAAATCGAATGTCACTTTCAAATGCACTTCTAGGCTGCACGGAGACTCACTTGTCTAGAGATTGAGCAGCACCCTTCTTTCCAGGGCACCAAGCATGTTGCTTGTAACCCCAAAATGCTAATCATTTTTTTCATTCATCAAATATTCATTGGTTGCCTATCATGTGCCCAGGCACCGTGATAGGCTTTATGTGCCCGATGGCAAACCAGATAGAGTCTCTTTTCCAAGCCCTCCCCATTCACTAGGGATGCAGCAAAGTACATGAACAAATGTAGCAGAAGCACCTGTACTTAGGCCACAGTATGACTTCCGTGAGCTCTAATGCATGTGCCTTTGTTGGCCGTCTTGCATAAAAATATCAAAAATTTTATTTTTAACTTATACTTACAGCATAAAGATAAATGTATTAATATTCCATATGAAAATAATACTTCTAATTTTAAATGAATGTAAAACATTTTTGTGACTTCCTAAAAGTATCATGGGTCCTCGCCTCTCTGTCTCCTGTGCCTACTGGGTAAGCTGGCCCTCTTACCATTTGTATTTTCTTCCCGATTAGGACATAACTAAGCTCCCCTCTTTATTCCTTCCATCTCTGACAATAAGAATTCCCTTATGATGATAATTTTCCATTTGGTTTCCATCCATTAAAACTGTATATATTGACAAAGATTAGCAATGAAATCACATTTAAAAGAATGTATTGTTTAATTTATCATCCCACAAATATGTCTGTCAAATAATAATAGCTAAAATTTAGATTGAGTCTTTTTTTTAATGTTTATTTTATTTCTAAGAAACGGTCAGAGACAGAGGGTGAGCAGGGGAGGGGCAGAGACAGTGAGGGAGACACAGAATCCCAAGGAGCCTCCAGGCTCCTGGCTGTCAGCACAAAGCCCAATGTGAGGCTTGAAGTCACAAACCATGAGATCAGGACCTGAGCTGAAGTCAGAGGCTTAACCGACTGAGCCACCCAGGCGCCCCTAAAAGTTTATTGCATCTTAACTGTGTGAGCAACACTAGTTCACATGTATTAACTCACTTAAGATGACGACCCTATAGAGGGAGTCGTATTGCCATTGCCTTCATTTTACCGATGAAGAAGCAGAAGCACTCAGAGGTTAAATGACTCATTTGGGGCCACACAACTAGTAAAAGACACAGCCAGCATTTGAACTTGTCCAAGGCCAGAGCCTTAACCACTATGCTAGGTAACTTAGGACACAACTGTGTGATGCATCTCTCACACAGGCTATTTTCTACACAATTGTGAGTTTTCCACCCTCTATAAAACTACAGCCCGCCAGGAGCCACTATGTAGCCCCAGGGTTGGGAACCTGCACTTAGGGTAAACTTTCTAACTTTTTATAGCATTAAGCTGCCAAGGGGACTCCTTTAATATGTGAAATATTCACATTTCAGGGACTGTCTTATGGGAACACAGTAGCCACACTTTCCCTCTGTGCCCTTGAGCGCCTTCTGGTAGTTGAACATGAGCCAAATGAATGGGAAGCTGTGACGTTCCCACCCTGTCCTCCTTATCTCCTAAAATGACTAAAGAGATTTGAGGTCCCCTTGGCCCCCTGCACTGTTCACTGACTTTAGGACTGGAATTACAGCCAGCCGGCACCTCCCCGGGTTGTGCCTTCACCAACAATGCAGACTCACAGAAAAAGAATTTAGGTTAAAAAAGATGATACGTTAGATCCCAGGTCCACAAAGCCAGAACACCCTTGTTTGCCAAGCAGAAATTTATGTAATCACAAGACTAAAGACACTTTTAATTTCCAAAATGGTATTGCAACCAGCACAATCATCCTGCCTAGGTAAGTGCCAAAATACTTCTTCCCTGAGTCCTCCTAAGTGCTTTGAGTTGATAGAAAATAACCTCTTGAAATTACACAGTTAACTCCAGAACTGTAGCTGTGCCACCGGAGAAAGAAAGACAGGAAGGAAGCATTTCAGCTGAGATGTACATCATGGGGGACGGGAAGAGATAACATCCTGACCCATATATACAGTTTCTGGCCCAGAAATACTATCTGCTTAATGATAACTGTAGTATACACTCAAAAGCAAGCACGGAAAATTATCATGGTTTTTTTTATATGGAAGAGCAAAGCCAGAGAGCTTGTGATTTTTTTTTTCCACTCATACAGCTTGAAGCCAACAAGCACGCTGTGACTAGATAATATCATATATACTTATGGAGGGGAATATATGAAAGCTGACTCAGAAGAGCCCATTAGACTGCAGCATTGAGTAACCAGTAATGAGTGAACAAATAAAATATCGTGTGACCATCTAATACAACATTGACTCTTTTCTTAAAAAGAACCAAAATATTATCTGTTTTTAAAAATAAGTCTCAATTCCATGGCCATCTACCGTAAATCACTGCCTTTGTGTAAAGAAGTGCCTGATCACTTCGTCAGATTTCCTGGAACGAGATTCCAGGCAGAGGCAAACGCTTGGATCAGGGCATGTAGATAGGTGACAGATGGTGGATTTTAGCCTTTCAACACATAACCGTAACCTTATGCACTGTCTGAGTTTATTTTCAATCCCATACACAAGGGCTTATTGTTTATAATAAGCTCTCCTCCAAACCCATTTCCAGGAAAAGATTCTCTGTGTGTGTCACCCTGCCTCACTTCCCAGGCTGCAGAGTGAGCATGAGGGCTTCAGGACCCGGGGCCAAGTGTCAACTGCCAATAATTGGGGGGTGGGGGGTGGGGAGGAGGGGCTTGAAATTTCCAGTCCTTGCTACTATTTATGTTAGTGTCCTGTCTAGTCTAGTCTCAGATGCATCTTAGATGCGTTACTTAGAATTTGCAGCCTTACTTCTATTTTCTCACCTGGAATGAAAACCAATGCACATTTCACCAAGCCATCTCTACTTGTTAGAAAAAGAGGGAAGAAAAGAAAATTTTGTCTCACAGGTTGGGTTTCCATCTCAAGGTGGGAAAGCTCAGTAATTTAGACTCAAAAGTAAACAAGCTACACTCACCCCCAGCCTAGGAGATGTGTAAACACTAAATGGGCAATGCTAATTTTATTCTTGGTACCGTGTTCATGTTCTGAGTCAACTCTTGCCTTCTCTTTACTCTGAAGCTAATGAATGCAAGCCCCTGATTCCATCTGAGACCATGTAATTCCACTGGGCTTTTTAGAAGGCTTGGGGTCAACATAGGGACATGAATTTGAAAGAGCACAAATTCTAGCTATATGACTCCAACTAAAAATGTGAGGCAGAGAACAGCTCTGAGATTCGTGAACATCAATTTACTTTTGGGAGAAGCTGGATAAAACTTTGAGTTTGGTCTCAAAATAGCCTGGACAATTTTAGTTTTCTGACAGCATTTGGTGGCAAGCCTGTTAAAGAACACCATCTTGAAAATCCCCATTTGTGTGCTGTAGATAGCATATCATCTGGACACACCCAGAGCGTCAGAAGCATTAATCACAGAGGCACACCTGGCATGGAACAGAGGTGTGAGGAGAGGAGGAGATAGAGTTTTAGATGGACCCCAGACCTTGTGTCTTCTCCACTTTTGCCTATTTGATTAGTTAACAGCTTGCCTGACTGCTCACTCAGAGAGGCCCTAGGGTACAGTGGTTAAGAGCACAGACGCTGCAGTTAGGAGAACAGGCTTCTGAATCCCAGCTCTGCCAGGTAATGGCTCTGTGACCACGGACAGGTTCCCTAACTTCTCTGAGCCTTAGCTTTGTAGGGTGACAAGTATGCCGGGACTGGCACAGGGCCTGCACATTTGGGGGCTCAGAGCTCTTCCTCTTGTACCCTTCTCTGTTCGCTGAGTGTTCATGTATGTATGAAAAGTACTCAGTCAATGCTCACAAACCATTCATTTATCTTTAGTACTTGTGGTCCAATGATGACGGAATTAAAATTGTTATTGTTATTATTACCCTTGGGGAAAGGCCGTTCAGAAGTTGCTGTTTCTCATTCTGGTTATCAAGTCACTTCAACGTAGACAGTTTTGCTGTGGGCTGAGCTATCTGGGAGGCTCAGCAGAGGTAAAGCTACTGCTCACCCTTTGTTCTCACCTCAGAGTTGAAACCTAGCACTCTCTGATTTGACAAGGCATGTTTGGCAGCAATTGACAACGGTGTTGGAAGGTGTCACTCCTTCATGTACCAGTCCCATATTTATAATGGGATTTCTTGAGAGCTGATGAGAAACAGGAATCAGAGTCCTTATTTCAGATATTCCAATTATTTGAACATCTCCAAAATACTGAAATCTTTTTCACTGAACTGAGTTAGTAGGAAAGTGGGGTGGGGCCCAGGAGACCTTCCCCATCAGGTACCCCTGAGTGCCTTAAGCTTAAGCATAGGATCAAGATTATCCAAGAGGAGAGCTGGTCTGGCACTGATATTGCCCCTTCCACATTCAGTCACCATCACACCACGCCCATGCCCAATGGCAAATGGCTGAGTACGTGAGAAAGGAAGACTGATCACAAAGACTCATCTTGCTGGAACCCAGCTTGGTGAGGCACAGGGTCCCATGCACATTCCAGGGGCAAGCACTCTGCCCTGCCAGCCTCTCCTGGCCCTTCTGCCTGCGCTAGACCTATGGACTAATGTTTTCAGTAGTGACAAAGCAAGAGTAGGCATCTTCTCCCATGAGTGACTGTTCAGGCGGTGTGAACTTAGAAGTCTGTGACTCAGATTTCTCAAGGGCAATGGACAGGAAAGAAAGAATAGACTTGTCTTCTCAATGAAAACAGGGAATTGGGATTATTATAAATTGAACATTCAAAGAAATGGGAGGTTATTTCATATTCCAAACTGATGAAGCAGGATATATTAGTTATGCCTAGGTACATTTGAGTTGACAGCCTTCGTAACATCTGTTCTAAGTCCTTCTGCAAATCCTTAAACTAAAGAATGTGTGAAAATTGAAAATAGCCATGAGCTTACATCTTAGGAAGACTTGTATCTCTTTACCGTATTGCCTCCTAGTCCAGATTTCCAAATGAAGAATGTACTAAAATGGAGGTTAATTTATCTTTTGAGCTGGACAATTCATTTCCCTTTGGTGACTAATTTCTAATCCCTTCCTCCCCCCAACTTGACCTTTGGCTAATTTCAATTAATTATGAAAACTTGTATCAGTTTCAGGTTCCTAGTCTTCAGAGGCAAAAATGAAGTTGTATCAGAATGATCTTGTCATAGTATTCTTAAAGAAAAATACAAACTAGCTCATTAGAAATAAATATGGTAAATATTCTTGGGGTGCCTGGGTGGCTCAGTTGGTTAAGTTTCCCACTTCCGCTCAGGTTATAATCTCACGGCTCATTGGTTCGAGCCCCACCTCGGGCTCTGTGCTGACTGCCAGCTCAGAGCCTGGAGCCTGTTTCAGATTCTGTGTGTGTCTCTCTCTCTGACCCTCCCCTGCTCACACACTCTCTCTCTCTCTCTCAGAAATAAATAAAACATTTAAAAAAAAAATAAATTCTTTTTTTCTTTCTTTCTTTTTTTTAAAATATTTTCTATTTATTCCTGGGAGAGAGAGAGAGAGAGAGAGAGAGAGAGAGAGAGCGTGAGCAGGGGAGGGCCAGAGAGAGAGGGAGATACAGACTCTGAAATAGGCTCCAGGCTCTGAGCTGGCAGTCAGCACAGAGCCCCACGCGGGCCCGAACCCACGAACCGCGAGATCATGACCTAAGCGAAAGTCGGACGCTTAACCGACTAAGCCACCCAGGCGCCCCTGGTAAATATTCTTTCAATGATATCATGAACACATCAAGAACCAAGATCTTCTTTCCAGTTTTGCTTAAAATAGGCTCAAAGATACCATCTCCACTGATTGATTGTAATGCAAATTTGTCAGGTTTTGTATGACTACAAATAAAAGACCCAAGGCAGGGGAAAAACCTTTCTTGTTACAGAGAAATATAATAGTAGAATTGGAAATTTTATAATCAGATCAGTATAGCATTTTTTACCTGATAATCTCAAAGCCATTCTCAACATCCATATTGAACTTCATGACACTGTCAGTGAGTGGAGAAGTGTCAAACATTTGCTCACCCATTGTGTACTTTAGCTTCCATCATTTGCAGAACTTGAATTTAAATTCCTATCTCTCAATCTACCATTCCCTCCAGCACCTTCACATCATTCTTCTTGGCTGGGTTGGATGGACAGAGTTTAGGGGAGGGTGTGCATTTGGGTGACTTGTTTGGTTGGTTCAGAGAGTTTGGCCTGAAACTGGGCTTCAGACTGAAGGGACACTTTCCCTCTGTGGGCCTGAGGAACTGCAGCATGGTTAAACTCTCGAGTCTGTCAGACTTGAATGAGACCATTGGGTAGGAAGGCCAAAATGGCCACAATGCCATCAAGACATTGGACACTCACCCATTTGCCTACTAGAAAGTCTTGAGCATGTGGAATTTAAGAAATAAAACAAATAACCAAAGGGGGAGTGGGGGGGAGAGAGAGACAGAGAGACAGACAGAGGCAAACTACGAAACAGGCTCATTACTATAGAGAACAAACTGATAGTTACCAGAGGGGAGATGGGTAGGGGAATGGGTGAAATAGGTAATGGGGATTCAGGAGTGCACTTGTGATTAGAACCTTGTGTTGTATGGAAGTGCTGAATCACTATATTGTACACCTTAAACTAATATGACACTGTAAATTAACTAAGTAGAATTTAAATAAAAATTTTTAAAACCTCTTGAGAATCATGCCTACTGAGTACCCTTTTTTTAGGGGATTTAGGTTAGGCACATAGATCTTAGCAATCCTCCAAACCAAACCTTTTGTTTTTCTGACCAATGAACTAGCCCAAAGTCATTTGAATGGCAGGTCCATGAACAAGATCATGGTTTCATCATTCCTGATGTTCTTTCTATAATCCAATTCTTCCTTACATAAAAATAAGTAGGCTGTGATTTTCTCCTGGAGTGGTTCACAATAATGGGGGGGGGGGGGAGAATGAGATTTTGTGCAACTGAGCAGTGGATATCTCAACATGAAAATGGAATAGGGATGGAACATTAATAGATGCTGAGCACCTGCAATGTACAAAGGATCTTACTATACGTTTTCTCACCTAATCCTTACATCAAATTTATGATAAATATATAATCTTCCATTTCATTGGAAAGAAAACTGAAGCTCAGGTTCTGCATTCTTCATTAGCATGTGCATGAAACTGTACCTATCTTTATACCTACTCCTCTGAGGACCCCAAATCAGTGGACTCCCAAAGACAAGCAATTTAGTCAAAGGCTGCTTGGAAACATAAAGCCTGAGTTGGTGCATTGCACCTGCTTAGGCGCGGAGAAGTCTCAGCAGATGGAGGCAACACAGATGAACCCCTTCCCCCCCCCATAATTCTGTCACCACCAAGAGAAGGCTGGAACCAGTTACACACCCACTTACTTGGAATCTCAAATATAAATTGCCTAGAAAATTGAGCATACTAAAGAGGAACTTTGCATCTTAAACCTGCAGTGGCCCCATGCATAGATGGTATATTCTGGGCAAAGATAGTATATAGTGTATAGCTCCACACAAGGAGCAGGGAGCTCCTGGGTGTGTAGAAGACCCTGACACCCATTTTGTGAGTTTGATCTTTTGAACCAGTACCAGCATCAGTACAGGAGAGTGGTGATGAATAGCTAGACATAGCTATATATAAGTGTTGAGGGAGGCAGGAAGGACAGAGTGAGGACAGGTAAGGCAGTGGAATACATGGTGAGTTTAAGAAGTATGGTTTGAAGCAATGTAGTTTAAAGGACATGGCTTGACAGAGAGCAAGGAAAAACTCTTTAGGGAAGGTGTGAGGGTGAGGGGAGGAAAAACCCATGCTTAGTTGGAATAGAAACCACAAAACAGAACACAGTCGCTGGAGAAGAGACAGTTTAGTAAGGAATTTATGTTAAAAGCATTATAAACTCATAAACTCAACTGCATTAGCCTTGATCACCTATGTACAGAACCCTCAAACTCCTCAAGGATCCCATTCCACCTTGAATATCTTTACATATGACTCTGGTATTGTCATATTCTCTTTGTGTATACGATTCTGAGTCAAGCAGGAAAGAGAAAAAGATCTTGTCAGAACTGAGATTTTACCATTCCTTTCCCCTAAACAAAGAAATTAAAAGCAACAGATCGAGCAGATTCACATAAACACTGAATGTGAATTTTATGAAGGAGCTTCAGAATGCACACAGACTATCAATTAAAATGTGCTGGGGAAATTAGGCCACTAACTGTCAATGGGCATGAATTGCTCCCTGAGGAATTTCCATTAGATTTAAGTTTGATGAGCTGTTCCAACACTGGATCCAAAATTTGTTTAACTCTTGGTTGCTATAAATGTGGAAACTGGAATTGGCATTTAGTAAAATCTCTCGTGCAGCTAAAAAGGTGAAAACATTGTTCTTGAGGAAGCTTTGAACAAACAGAGTGACTTAAAGGCAGGTGCTTCACAGAGAGGGCACATATTCTGTTTAACAATATAAGAGACTTGGAGTAGGCAGCAGGCTCATTTTGGCAACAATAATGTTTGTTGCCTGTTTTTCTTTTTTTTATGATTTCTTCTGGTAGAAATGGATAGACAGAAGCCTGGATTCCTGGAGAATGATCAGAGTGGTCACACACAATGGTGCAGATTGTACCCTGCACAACGGTGCCCAGAGACCAGACAACTCTGAACTAAAATCCAGTTTTCCCCAAGATTTAAGTTCCATGAAGGTAGGGGCCTTGAGATCTTGGTTCCTTCCATATCTTTTATGTCTGCAACAGTCCCTGACATACAGAAGCTCCACGAAAGTATTTGTTACCTGAATGAATAAGGAAATGAAGTGGTCTCAGCAATATGGCGTCAGGCTGGATGGTCAGGAAGAAATGCTCCGGAGGCTACTTCCTCAGGAAGATGCAAGGCATGTGTATCTGGTACATAATGTTAGGGTTCTGCCCAATAGCTACGAAGTGTCCAGACATGGCCAGTGTGGAGAAGCCAGGAGCGGTGACTTGGCGGGGCAGTGGGCTCAGTAGCCATGCTCCCCTTTTTCCTTACCAACCGTATTCATGTTTTGTTTGAGGTAGGAATGTGTCTCTCTAAGATCCTTGCTTTCCCGGACTATAGCAAATGCATGGACATTCATTTCAGGCCATTTAGACATAAACAAAGGCCTGCTAGAGATTTCTGGGAAAGTTTTGTTTTGCTGTTTCAGATGTTATTAGTCCTTTTTTTTTTTTTTTTTTAGTCCTTTAGCCCCTCAGACATCCCTTCTTTCTGCTGAGAGCAAAGACAATGAACATGGAAAAGGGGGCAGCCATCTTGTGACTGTGAAGCAACAACCATGAGGCAAAAGCCCTACGTTACAGATGGAGGAAAGAAATATTGAAGGGGACTGGAACAGTAAAGAGCTTACAGAGCCCTTGGGATGGCTCACCTCCAGACATTTAATGTGTGAGAACACCACCCCTCTTTCCACTTGGTTAAACCGCAGCAGTTAAATTTTGGTTACATGAAGCTGGGCCCAATTCCTAACTGATACAATAAGCAACCACCAGGAATGTAAGCCATCTAGGGATACTCAGAAATACTTGAGGAGGAGACAGGATTTCTCGTATCCAATATGGAGACTTGGAATAAGATTGACGGATATTCGGGAACATAGTGGTTTCTCGTGAATCAGGAGGACTTGGGTGACAAAGTAAAGAATTTTCCAACTGTGAAGATTTTGACGTTACTGAAATATACTATGAAGACAGTCTGTGGACTCTCAAATATGTGTTTTTGGGATTTCCATTCTGACAACAGCAGAAATGACCTCCTAGTTGAGCAATGCCTGAAAGAGCCATCTGTCCAGAACTTCACCAAGCTCGAGCTACAAAGATGTGGTACAAACCAGTTTGAGAACTTCACATTCCTTCTGTTGCCTAATGCCACCGAGCCAAAATGAACCAATTTATTTTGAATGGGCTGCTGTTAATTTAATCTCCAAATTACCGGTTGGTAATTTTCGTGTCCACAATCTAAAAGCACCTTATGATTGTAAGGAGGAACAGTTGATATAATCACTGTCATCAAAATAACAACCTCATTTTACATGCTAACACCTTGAGTTTGTTGACACTATTGGTAACTGTGCTACATATCTATTCTGCTTTCCACAACACTGTGTGAACTAGTGTCCTGAAGATCTGTGGGCTCTTTGAAGTATATTTGGAGACTTTTTCTGCCCTTAGCATCCACGTAGCTAGAAACAACAGGGAGGTGTTGATTGGTAGGTATATTTTTAGTCGAATTACTTCAAGCCCCAAACAGGGAGTGCTTCAGGCAGTAAGTAGTGAGATATATCTGACTAGGACTCATAAATGCTGTTTAGGACTACTCCTATAGCTAAGTAGCTAGCATAGCATGGCATGGCTACAGCTGTGTATGTTTTGGTGGATGCCCTTAGGTGACCCACTCTCATATGAAAAAAATAGCACATTACTGTGGCAGACTACCCCCTTTATTCTGTGAAGCTTCAAAATCTATTTTCCAAAAGATAGCTTTCTCTGTTCACATCTTTGTGAAGTAATTAGATGTCCTATACTAACCAACCCAGCCCCCACCCACTATCAACATAACTACACAGCACGCACACACACACACACACACACACACACACACACACACACACAATACACACAGAAACTGAAAGTCAACTTCACTATGAGGCCAGTCCTCAATTACTTTCATAGAAGGGTCAGAAACTTATGAATTATATTCAGGTGTGCAAAAGTCAATATAGATTCTTTATTTTTTTTCTCTCTCAGATCTTTTTGTATTTGAGAAGGCTTTATTTCCACGGGGAGCAGAGAAAAGTTAATGTTGCTATTCCAAGGTTACCGTGTCTTAGTTGTTCTTTGGATGTTCTAGGCCTGACATGATGTGAGTGTTCAAATCTTCTCTCTGTTGCCCATTCTTGTCTC
Source organism: Hyaena hyaena (assembly GCF_003009895.1). Classification (NCBI taxonomy): domain Eukaryota; kingdom Metazoa; phylum Chordata; class Mammalia; order Carnivora; family Hyaenidae; genus Hyaena; species Hyaena hyaena. Next base: position 292,513 of record NW_024081293.1, on the reverse strand, counting down.
TAGCATGACGCATCTTACCTCGTTTGCACTTACTACTTGAGGCAGAAGTTGTGATTTCTGCCAGAGCTCCTGACATGAGGACCCAGCACCATAAAACAACCTCCTTATTCCCTGTCCCTCTGTGGTTCGGGGGTCTATAGGACTTCCTGACTCTTCTACTGAGACATGCAAGGGTTCTGCAGCTCCATGTGGACCAAGAAGGGCACCTCCAGGCTTTCTGAACCATGCTCCGTGCTGCTCCGGTGCTAGGCTCAAAACAGGGAGCTCTTTCCTGAAGGGCTTCTGACTCAACTAACATTTATCCTGAGATGTTTAGGTTGTGTCAATTTGCTGAGAGAGTTTCTCAAGCCTTCTTCCACTCAGAATTTTGATCTTTTAAAAAAAATTTTTTTTAACGTTTTACTTATTTCTGAGAGAGAGAGAGAGAGAGAGACAGCGTGAACAGGGGAGGGTCAGAGAGAGAGGGAGACAGAATCTGAAACAGGCTCCAGGCTCTGAGCTAGCTATCAGCACAGAGACTGATGCGGGGCTCAAACCCAGGAACTGTGAGATCATGACCTGAGCCGAAGTCGAATGCTTAACCAACTGAGCCACCCAGGCGCCCCAGAATTTTGATCTTGATGGTAAGGTTATACTCCTCAATTTCTGGAATCTTGCCTCTCCTTCCTCTTCCTTCCTGGACTCCTCTCTCTGGAACCTGAAGGGCTTTCTTACTTTGCCTTTCAGTCAGATGAAATTTATTCTTACATCATATCTTCCTTCTTCTTTTTTCTAGGTCTTATAAATAAAGCTCTGGAGTCCAAATTTACCAGACTTGACTCTAGATAAGTAAAGGGAAGCTTTACAAAGTAGAAGGCTCTTTTTGTTTTTCCCAAACGCGTGGCTTTCAAGGCTATTGTCACACTACTGACTCAAAACGTTAGCTTTTCAACTCAAAGGGAAATTACAACCTCTGAGTTTAAATGTCTACCCAGGGGTCCCTGAGTGACTCAGTCGGTTAAGCATAGGACTTCAGCTCAGGTCACGATCTCACAGTCAGTAGGTTTGAGCCCTGTGTCAGGCTCTGTACTGACAGCTCAGAGCCTGGAGTCTGCTTCAGATTCTGTGTCTCCTTCTCTTTCTGCCCATCCCCCACCTGTGCTCTGTCTCCCTCTCTCTCAAAAATAAGTACACACTTTAAAACTTTTAAATATATATATGTATGTGTGTGTGTGTATATATATATATATATATATATATATATATATATAATTTTTAAGTGTCCACCCACCCTCTCTTTCCCCATGGCAATCAACTGTAAAGGTCAAAGGAATTTAAGGAAACAGTATTTGTACCCATTCATATTTGAAGGGAGGAGGAAGAAAGACTAGTTTAATATGTTAATAATATTCTCTGTTGGGCTTATGGGAGAGCTACTTGTTGCATATTAACAACAGGCCAGGTGCTGTTTAAATGTTTCTCTTGCTTTTCTTCATGTGGGCCTTACAGCTCCCAAAGAGGACTTTGCTTATGAAGACAGATAGGCCCGGAGAGGTTATCTATCTTGCTGAAAATCACAAAGCTAATCAGCAATGGGGCCAGGATTTGAGCCCATGGGTTCTGCCATAACAATCTGCAGAATTAGTGACTGTGACACTTTGTCTCAGAGAGGACAGAGAGGGGATGACAAGGAAATCCATACTATGTCTAAGAGCATGTACCACATATTTCATTATACCTTGCTTTCTCGTGTTTTTCACTAACATTCTCATGTCCTTTGAAACACATCTAGCAAACCCAAGTGTTGCTCACTGGAAGAGAAAAACTGGCAAAAATTTGGTAGAAGACAGAAGGAGGAGGGCAGAGAATGTTCACAAAATACCAGTTCCTGGGAAATGAACTTCATCTTCCTGAGTAAGTTCATTAATTTTTTCACCCACACCATTTTTTGAAAAGGATTTTAACGAGCCATTTATTGGAAGTTTGTTAGGGGCCTACATAGTAAGTGCTATATTTTTATTGGTTTCCTTTTTACGAAAAGGCAAAACCAAAGTACACAGTGTTCAGATGACTTTCTTAAAATGGGAGGCATCTGAGTCACAGAAGTAAAGTTAAATTCTCTAAGCTTCCGGTCCCATAATATCTTTCTTTAAATACACTTTTGTCCTGTAACTTCACTTTACCAAGATCACAGGATGATTCTGTAGGAAGAAGAGAATCCATCTGACCTGCCTACACCAGCCTCCCTGGAACTTGTTTCTTTTCACACCCCAAAGGAATCATGTTTGAAACAACAGAGGTGGCAGGAATTTGGAAAAATGAGAAAGTCCAATGTTCTCTTTAAAAAAAAGTACCGGAAGCCGTGTATCTTAAAGTACAGATCAATAGTGTAAGCCCCTATTTCAATACTGTCATGTTTTTCTCACCCATACCATCTGTATGTTAGTATGCACTATTAGGAAGAAAGAAAAGCAAATAGTCCAACTTTTCTGAAGATCAGTGGCAAAATGTTCCACAGCAGTAACGAAAACCATTAAGATTGGTGGTTGATGCATATGAAAACACCTTAGATGACTTAAGAGAGGTTCTTTCATAACATCAGAGGTGATTTCAAAAAGATGAAGACTCCAAACAGAAACAAAGAAGGGAACTTTAAGAGAAAATGGAGCAAGAATAGTATACAAGGAAAGAAGAATAGTTTTAGATACATAAAGTAGAGGAAGATGAAAGAGTCAAGAGGACTGTTAGGAGAGAACACAAGAATTTTCTTTCTTTTTTTTTTTTTTAAGTGGGAAAGACGGCTTGAGAAATGAAATGACTTCTTTGTCTCTGTGTGTGAAGCAGGATACATGGGGACAGATGCCAGAAACAGGCACATTTCCCAAAGGAGGAAGAAACAGAAAAGAAAATTGGTTTCCTGCCAGAACAGGTGGCGTGTTGACATGTACACATCTGACAGGCAGGATACTGAAGTTTTCCAAGGGTCTGACCAGGCCAGTCTGAGGTTGTCTCTAAGACTTCAGGGCAAAGCTCCGCGGGGGAGGCTCAGTGAGATGGTTTCAGATGCTTTTGGACACATGAGAAATAGCAGTGGTGGGTAAGAAAAACCATGGAGTGGCCTGCTATTGAGCACAAGGCTGAAAGTTGGGCGAAACTCATTCAGTCCTCATGGTCTGGTATTTTTAACCATCCATTTTGGGAAAAGAGCCAAATGTCTGGTTAATTTCAGGTGGCAGCAGATATTAACTCACTAAACTCCCTTTGACCTTCTCAAATACTATGAAAGCTTTATCAGGATCTTTCTTTCTTTCTTTCTTTCTTTCTTTCTTTCTTTCTTTCTTTCTTTCTTTCTTTCTTTCTTTCTTTCTCTCTCTCTCTCTCTCTCTCTCTCTTCTCCTTTTTCTTGGTAGTAGTGGTACTGGTGGTTGGGTGGGTCTGAGACAGGGAAAGAAAGTAGGAGGTGTGGGCGAAAAGTTGATGTAAAATGTTCCTACAGAATTAAGAATTCTGTTTTGTTTGTCTAACCGATTTTTATTATAATCTGTGACTGGTACTCTGTAAATAGCACACTTACCCAATCATAAAAATGTATAAATAATAGTCTAAGCTAGATCTGGGATAAAATCATCAAAACAAATAGCAAAGGCTTGAGAATAACATTTCTGGCCCTGCAATAACTGTGAGGCAGTAGAGAGTTGTAGGTACAAGCATGGGCTCCCATCATCCTACTTATTGACTCTGAAATTGGGTATTGATTTATGTGATCTTGGATATTGAACCTTCCAATGCCTTCATCCCCTCAGCTATAAAGCGGGGATAATAATAGCACCTTTTTGTGGCAGATCTATCATTATGCATCTATCACACTCTTTTCCCCCCTGGGAACACAAGAAAACCACATTTCCCATTCTCCTCTTTCATCTATGTGCAGCCCTGTGACCTGTTCTGACTATTGGAATGTGGAAGAGGTAGAAATGACACTAGTGAGCTGACCCCTAAAGCCTCCCATAACATCCTCTCTGCTCCTTCTCTCCTCTCTCATAGTCTGCCTGCCAGTTGCAGAAGATCCAGGATAAGATTCTGAGTCCCCTCCAGCTGCTGCTGCCTCCCCAAACCATGGTGTGAAAATCTGCCTGCTAATCATGTTATTGACAATGATGTAAGGAAGAAATAAATCTTTTATTATGCAAACCACTAAGATTTTAGGATGTTTGTTATAGCAGTTAGTCAATGTTAATACTATCCCAAAATACCATGACAAAAAACTATAGCATAAAGTTATTATAAAGATTAAATGGAAGAAAAAAAGATTAAATGAGTTACTATAGAGGCGCCTGAGTGGCTTGTCGGTTAAGCATCCGACTCTTGATTTCTACTCAGTCATGAGCTCACGGTCATGAGATCGAGCCCCACGTCAGGCTCTGCACTAGAAGTGATTTTATAGGTGCACCTGGGTAGCTCACTCGGTTAAGCGTCCCACTTCAGCTCAGGTCATGATCTCACGGTTCGTGGGTTTGAGCCCCATGTCAGGCTCTGTACTGACAGCTCAGAGCCTGGAGCCTGCTTCGGATTCTGTGTCTCCCTTTCTCTCTGCCTCTCCTCTGCTCATGGCTCTGTCTCTCTCAAAAATAAATTAAAAATTAAATAAAAAAGTTAAGTGAGTTTATATCCTGATGCAGCTGTGGCCTTGCCTATTACATAATGTCATCTTTTCTAACATTTCATCTGATTTTTCCTTACTGCAGTTTAAGGCCATCACTTGTTCTGAGGCTTGCTCGACTTAATGAGGCTAATTGGTCCCTGCCCTCTTTATAACATCCTTTACTTATGTGCCAACTCCACACTTGGGTCTTATTGAATATCATGGATTAGATGTGCAACATCGCACAGAGATCTCAACAACAATTAGGCACTAGGAGGTGATTTTTTTCAAAAAGACATTAGTCTCAGCTCTAAAATTCCCCTTCTTTATTAGGTTCAGGTCAAGAGATAAAGACCTTAATGTTCCCTTAATGTGGAGATGAGCAAACCTGGCTGCTTTCAGGTTTGGCAAACTGGATCTGGCGATGTTTCAAGCATTATATGGCTGGCAACTTCTCAGCTGTATTCTGCCAAACGCTTTCTCCCCTTAACCTCCAAGGGTGCCTGCATTTCGAAGGGAATTTAAACATAAATTTCCGATTTATTCTTACTTAACTGATCAAAGTTGCAGCACCTGTCTTGATCAACACTTCCAGGTTCTCAATTCTGTTTCTTTGACCCGGGAAACCCGCAGAGGCCGGCAACAATCACCTCCTAGAGATGAAACAAAAGCCGATACCTGGGGCTGGGAAGCAGCTAGTTCACATCTGTCTTTCAGACAATAGGTAACGTGACTTTTTCCCCTTTGAATTCTCAGGGAAGGGTCAAGAAAAAGATACAAATGTTTCCAAATCTCTCTTCTGATATCAACGTGAAATGAGAGAAGCCCCCGAACCTCTCAATGAGAGTGATGTGGGGGTAGCAATCTGGATGGAAGGGTGTAAGTGAGGAGTCAAGTTGCAAGCTTAGTTTACGGCACTTTACATAAGACTAAGAAAACACCAACTGTCCATATCAAGGAAAAGGCAGGGGTGATGGGGGGGGGGAGCTTGCGGGGCAGGGAGCGGAGGATGGTAGGGGGGAAGATGGTGGCAGTAATGAGTAATGGGGATTATCAGTACTCCCTCCAAGCCACTCTCTGGTGACTGCCTGTGTCCTGACAAAACCACCCTTGGAGTCTAGTATCTTGAGGGCTCCAATTTCCAGAGGCAAAAGGAACCACTAAAATACTGGCTAGGCAAAGAGTGACAATAAAAGGCAAATATTTCCTAAAAGGGTATGGACATCAGGCATACCAAACTCAGGCTGGTTAAATGCTCCGGTTATTTTGCTGTGATCCATTTTTTTCACTGGCAACTTTTCACAATATTGGCTCTCCTCCCAAAGATGACAGAGCATCATGTGAGTCTGCACAGAGGACGTTCACTTGGCAAATATTCCCGAGAAGGCTTGTCTCCTAGAAAGGCACGTTGAAAAATTCAGTCGATTTATTTTGGCTGCCTATTGTATAGAACAGGATGAAGTCAGCTTACCTCAAAAAGATAGGAGGTGGCCTTGGACCGTCATAAAAATCATGAACAGTGTAGACATTTGTCAGTTTACAAACCAGTTTTTTTTTAATGTTTGTTTATTTTTGAGAGACAGAGACAGACAGACACGCAACGTGTGAGCAGGGGAGGGGCAGAGAGAAGGGGAGACACAGAATCTGAAGCAGGCTTCAGGCTCTGGGTTGTTAGCACAGAGCCCAATGCGGGGCTTGAATCCACAAACCGTGAGATCATGACCTGAGCCAAAGTTGGACACATAACTGATTGAGCCACCCAGGTGCCCCTACAAACCAGTTTTAAAGTAATGTTTAAAAGATGTACCTCCCCTTCTACCCCCAGAATAGACCCATGGAGAACAAAGTTTAAATTTATAAAAGGAAAGTGTTTAAGATGTCTGCTTATCAGCAACCACTGAAAGTTATTACATTAGTTATAATTTCCAAAGACAAGTATTTCGTTTTGTTTTGTTTTTAAATAAAACCAAGTATGATAGACAGACTCTAAAGATGGCCCCATGATTCTTAGTTCTATATTCCTGGTGTGGCAGCCCTGTGTAATCTCTTCCTCTTGTGCATGGGTCCAACCTAGAACTTGCTTCTAACCCAACAAAATACAGCAAAAGTGATAGGTTATCACCTCAATTGTTACGTTGTAGTATGAAAATCTCTGTCTTGCTGGTAGATTGGTCCACATGCCAAGGGGTTAAGGGCATTCTCTAGGACAGCTTCCAGCTGACAGGTACCAACAAGCCTGAGGCCTCAGTCTTACAAATGCAAGGAAATGAATTCTCCCCAAAACTTGAGTGAGCTTAGAAGCTGATTCTTGCTCAGTTAAGCCTTCAAGTGAGAATGCAGTCTGGAAGACACCTGGATGACAGCTTTCTGAGACCCTGAGGAGGGTACCCTGCTAAGTTGCGCCCAGACTCCTGACTCACAGATTCTGTGAGGGAATAAATGTGTTTCATTTTAAGCTGCTAAACTGATAGTAATTCGTTGTGCAGCAATAGATAACTAATACACCAATGGTCTTTCATAACTGTTTCTACTATTTAGAGGCTTCCTACTGAAGCAGTGAGAAACAAAGCTGAGTTCTGTAGTCAAATGATGTTATAAAGGGCTCCAGTAGCCACAACTCCATCACTGCCAAGTTACCACCAGAGCAACATGAGATAAACATTTTGTCAGGAATATGCCTTTTCCCACCTTTCAGCACAGTTAGAGAAAACCCACAGTGAGGCACCTGGGTGGCTCAGTCGGTTAAGCCTCTGACTCTTGATTTCAGTTCAGGTCATGATTTCATGGTTCTTGAGTTTGAGCCTCACCTTAGGCTCTGAGCTGACAGCACGGAGCCTGCTTGCAATTCTCTCCCCCACCACCCCTCAAAAATAAATAAATGAACTTAAGAAAAGAAAAGAAAAGAAAAGAAAAGAAAAGAAAAGAAAAGAAAAGAACCCATAGTAAATGATGTATCCCTTAGCCATTTGAACACTGTGTTGGGGACATGTTTTATTTGAAGAGAACCCAGTACACTGACGCTTTCCCTACCCTAGAGGTCACTAGCAGAATTTCCTTAGGCCTCCCATCCACATACATGAAATAATTAGAACAGCCCACATATATGTCATTTGCATCATCATTTGACTGTGAATTGTAATTCTCAAAAATCTTATTACGCCCACCAAGAAAGATACTGATACGATCTGAAAAGACTCACTTATGGTTTATATATGGGATAATTCTGTCTTTCAGTAGAATATGATTGCCACATAAGAGATGTTCAATATTTTCTGAATACATAAAGTACAATTATTCTAAAAGATTGCCAATACCAGATTTATCTTTCTTCTTTGTCCCTTGCATACTCTCTCATAGGTTTGAAACCCCATAGTAGTTTTGCACTAACTCAGCCAGCATTTTTCATACACCTGCACACACAGCAGTATGCGAGGTATCTTTGGGGAAAGAGAAGTTGGAGAACACATAGCTTTGCCCTTAAGGACTATACAAATTAACTGGGTGGGAAGATGCGGCACACATCAGTTGATCAAAATCTAACGATAAGGCATCCTCCACACCAACATTTGGGCCAAACTAAATACGGGATTTCTTAGGGAGTGCTCAGGGGAGTGATTAGAAAACTTCTGAACAGGCGTGGATTCTTGAAACGCGTGTGTCTGTGGGAGAGAAGGCTGGGCATTCGGAACAAGGTGGAGAGACGGTGGAGAAGAAATTGAACTCCGAGAGTTTATGCATCTATTTCCCAGAAGAAAATATATCTCCAACTCAGAGCTTGCCTGAGCCTTGGAATCACTTTTTCAAAAAACCAAACAGTGGGCTGGACCTAAGCAAAGATACCAGTACTCACCTCAAGTCCAATTAAATCAGACTCATTAGGGGCTGGACTTGGGATTAGCATTTTTCAAAAGGTCCCTGTGAGTCAATGTACATCCAGGGCTGAGAGCCTCTGCCAGCCTGAAATGCCATTACCGGGTTCAATTGATGAGAAATGTTCCAGGACAACAAGGGGAGGCAGCAACATGTAGCCATTAAGGTTCTAAAATAGAATAGTCCAGGATCAAGTAGAAGCCCTGCAACTTACCTGCTGGGTGAACTTAGGCAAGCGACTTAACCTCTCTGAGCCTTGTTTACACTTCTGTGGGCTAGAAATAAGAGATGTAGCTACTGCCTAAGCTTGATGGAGAACTAAATGAGATAAGGCTTATAAAGCATCTGATCCAATGCATGGTACATAATCCAGAAATCAAACTTCTTCATTATCATTATGATCTGCACCCAAGAGTCACAATTTTTCATAAAGGTACTGGAAAGTCCAATGTCCATTTCTGAAGTCTTAGCTTCCATCAGCTTAACAAATTATCTTAACTCTGACCACAGTCTGAACCTACCACACTGACAAATTCAAGCACATTTAAGCAGGACCACAAAGAAGTAAGACAGAGCAGAGATAAGTCAAGCTGGGAGCAAACGAGCATCTTAATGGAAAGTGAAATGACGAGTGATAGAGCCAGCAGGCTTCTCTGATGAGGAGACCAGGAGTTCCCTACGTTGGAACAACCCATTCCGTAAAAAAGTTACAGGGCATTTAAGTGAATGATGGCAAAGATTTCCCACATTACTTGGACGAATGGTGCCTTCCTACCCCTCGTTAGTGTGGACGCAGTCCTAGCATCCACATCGCACTGTGAATCACTCCCCTCTACCTCACCCTGGTTCCCATCACTTTATTCCAAAGTTTCCTAACATGTGGCCTACTTCATATTTTTCAGACAGGTCATTTGAATGTTTCCTCAACCTCTCAAAACTAGCAATGTGCCAAGAATGAAACCATTCAGATCATTTCTACTTCTCACAGAGGAAAGTTATTCCTTCAAGTGTATAGAATTCATGGCTTAACTATTTTCACATTTCTATATTATGTTTAAGATGCATGTCTCATGATGGCATAGAACACAAATTTGGAAATCTCGGGCAGAGAGATCTCAAGTCCCATAACAGAAAGCTTTAAGAGCAGTAGTTTCTAGAGAGTGACCAGGATAAGGGCTGCGGGAGTGGGAAACTGACAAGAAACAGTAAGATCTCAAAGAGACATTTGGTCAACAGTTTCAAACGCTCTGGGAAGTCAAGTAAAATAGACATACAGAGGTGTCTTTTCAGCAAAGCAACACTGTGGTCTTTGGTAATTTTAACTTCAGTTATTGTAGTTTCAAGTTCTCAAATATACATTTGGGGTTTCTTTTATAGTTTATAAAACACATTTCTTGTATATTGTTAAATGCTTAGGAAAGGGAGACTGAAAGAATACCCTCTGATCCTTTCATGGTGGTCAATGCCAGAGTAACATTAAGGGTGACTTTAAGTCTCTTTATTAGTCTCTTCAGTGGCTTGTGAAATTTGTGTAGTGAGCATTTATTATTTTTGTACTACTGAAAGATAATTACTAGATGACATACAATGTGTGTTTTACAAAAAGACGCTGGCCCTTTTGGAAAGAAAAAGTGGGTTTAGAAAATACCAAAAATCTGCTTCTTAGTCAAGAAAGGGCTGTCACTGAGTATGATTTTTAAGTAATCAGTGGGCTGGGAAAAGGCTTCTGCCCTGGAAAGAGAAGACTCCTGGTCAGAAAAGCACAGCCCTTATGGCTTCCCCGGGTGGCTGTGAGCTACTCGGCTGGCCTCCCAAAGCCTCCCTACAGAGGGGACAGCGGACGCCCCACTGCATGCGTTAGTGCCGGGCAAACCTCTGAGGCCAGCCGGGAAGCATTCTCCTCGGCAAAGATTTAAGTCTGTTTCAGAAATTCAATCAGGGCTTTTCATGATTCCGGAGGACTACCATTCACCTTTTTTTTCCTCTTCCATCATTCAACTCGGAAACATTCCTTTCTGTGGATTTTCATGAACTCCTGCCCAACACCAGGTGCAAATTGAAAAACTCCCACTGGCCAATTTCAGCATAGGGAGGACTACTGTTCTTTCAACAGAGCCCTCTTTCAGGCCAGGGGTTCAGATCTTTGCCCCTGGGCACACAAGTCAGGGGTTTCACTTTGATCCACAAGCATCACTCATGAAAAACTCCCTCTCTGTGGTGGCTGCCTCTCCAGACCCCCGGCCTAGAGGCTCAGCTACATCTGCCTGTGCGGATCTGGGCATTCATCGGGGAGGAAAGCTGGAGGGATTCCTTGCTGATGTGAACCTTTAAATGTACAACTGTCCCTGGCTCAGACGTGTAATTTTCCACCAGAGGAACATATGTGTAGGTGACGTTATCATTTGGCAAATACTTCACAGAGAGTTACTCTCCTTGCCTTGCAATTCAGAGACTAATGGGTGGTCTTTCTCACTTGGGGCACTCCACAGATTGACCACAATGTGATCTGGGCCACCAACATCCAAGGAACGACATGGGTGTCTTCAGAAACTGGCTGCTTCAAATGGGAATGCAATTCTGGTTTCAGGTCAGCTCTGCACAGTACTCATGATACCAGAAATCATCCAATTAAAAAATTTTGGCAAGCCTTTAATGAGCATCTACTTTGTCATTTCAGTTGCTATAATTAATCTAAATACCTCTTATATAATTGAATTGCCACCTTCATAATTTGTGAAGGGATTGGAAGAAGAGCAATATTAGTTTTTTCTATTTGCTTCCAGCTTCTATATAAATATTTTATCTTCTGCTAATGAAACTAGATCATTTTCTCACACCATGCACAAAAATCAATTCAAAATGGATAAAGGACCTGAACGTGAGACAGGAAACTATCAACACTCTAGAGGAGAAAGCAGGAAACAACCTCCTTGACCTCCACCGCAGCAACTTCTTACTTGACACATCCCCAAAAGCAAGGGAATCAAGAGCAAAAATAAACTGTTGGGACCTCATCAAGATTAAAAGCTTCTGCACAGCCAAGGAAACAACCCAGAAAATTAATAGGCAACCAACGGAATGGGAAAAGATAGTTGCAAATGACATATCAGATAAAGGGTTAATATCCAGAATCTATAAGGAACTCACCAAACTACACGCCCGAAAAACAAACAACCCAGTGAAGAAATGGGCAGAAGACATGAACAGACACTTCTCCAAAGAGGACATCCAGATGGCCAACAGACACATGAAACGATGCTCAGCATCCCTCCTCATCAGGGAAATACAAATCAAAACCACACTGAGATACCACCTCACGCCAGTCAGAGTGGCTAAAATGAGCAAATCAGAGAACTCTAGATGCTGGCGAGGATGTGGAGAAACGGGCACCCTCCTACACTGTTGGTGGGAATGTAAACTGGTACAGCCCCTCTGGAAAACAGTGTGGAGGTTCCTCAGGAAACTAACAATAGAACTCCCTTATGACCCAGCAATAGCACTGCTAGGAATTTACCCAAGGGATACAGAAATGCTGAGGCATAGGAGCACATGTACCCCAATGTTCATAGCAGCACTCTCCACAATAGCTAAAACATGGAAAGAGCCTAAGTGTCCATCAACAGATGAATGGATCAAGAAGATGTGGTTTATCGATACCACGGAATACTCCATGGCAATGAGAAACAATGAAATCTGGCCATGTGTAGCAACATGGATGGACCTTGAGGGTGTTCTGCTGAGCGAAATAAGTCAGGCAGAGAAGGACAAATATCATATGTTTGCACGTATAGGAGGATTAGGAGGAACTTGACGGAGGACCAAGGGGGAGAAGAAGGGCGGAAAGGGTGGGGGAAAGGGAGAGAGGCAAACCATGAGAGATTCTTGAATGCTGACAAAAACTGAGGACTGATGGATGTGGGGGGGAGGGGGGATGGGCATGGAGGAGGGCACTTTGGGGATGAGCACTGAGTGTTATGTGGAAACTAATTTGACAATAAACTATTTGTAAAAAAAAAAAATTTTTTATCTTCTGCTAATTGAGGGTGGGATATACATGGCTATTAATAAATACTACTATGGGAGTTTTCCTGATCTAAATTCATTAGATTTGTCACTAGGGGCATGGTAGATAAACAAGACATCCAAATTCCTCATTTGAAGTATAGGAGTGGGGTCTTGGAATGATGTTTTCTGGTATTAGCAGGCTGTGTCTATCCGTCTGATAGCTCAGAGAAGCAGTTCAGATCGTATCTTGGAAGAAAGACCCCAAAATATCAGATAAGAAATGTTACATAAAGCTTCTGATATGCAGACTAGGTGTCGTAGTCAGAGTCATTCAGGATACAGATGGCTCACTCATATTAGTAATTCATGAAATGAATGAGATTGTTCATAGGCAGGGTTGCAGGGAACAAACCAGGCAGTGCAGTGCTTCATGACCAGTAGGAACTAACAAGTGCACCTACCAGTGTAAGCCTGAATACAAAAGAAAGAGGCAAGGATACCAGAGAGCACAGCTAGAGAGGCAGGGTTCCCTGGAAAAGATTGCAGCTTTTGGCAGAAAGACACAAACCTTAGCAACCAGGCAGTCTGAAGTCAGGGGATAAATACTTCAACTCCGTTCCTCTCCTCTTACTTCCCGATCTCCTGCTCCTGTCTCCTACTAGCCAAGGCCAAGTGGGAGCTGAAGGATAAGGGAGAATGGGATGCATGTGAGTCAGCCTCCTAGGGCACAAAGAAGAATGGAGAAGGGTGGAGAGTGGGTGGAGTGAGGGGGGCAAACAAGAATATCGAGAAAACCACATGGTTTTAAGTGTAGTGAATGCCCAATGAAGACCACAATAAATGCATTCTTTCCTGGAAGTTAAAAGCTAAAGTGTAATTAGGGAGTTGATGCCTGAGCTGGTTCCAGTACAGGTAAAAGCCAATTTAGATGCAAGGGAAGGCACTGTGGGCTAGGAAGGGTTGTGGGGAAAGGAATTTCAGAAAACAGCTGTGTGGCCAGAGTCTGGGGTGTAAACAGCTGGGGCAAGATGGGAGCCCGGAGAGGTGAGGGGGCCAGGCTATGGAATGCTATAGTGGGTGGAAACAGTGGAATTTTTTTTTTTTTGTATGCACTTTCAGCAGTGAAATGTTATCACCAGACCTGGAGTTTAGAAAAGCCATCAGCTAAATAGAAATGGGATTAAAGATACTGTTAGGCTTCAAACCCTTTTGTGGAAACAAGTTGAACAGATAGATTAGATAATCAATACATGAAAGAATTTCCTCTGACCATGATAGCCTCAAAGAACGTGGTTCAGGTGACAGCTGAGAAGATGTCATTCCCCCTTTGTAACCCAAATAATCATTATGCTTAATTGTCTTTCCAAAAGATAACCTTCCTCTAAGATCGAAGTATTCTTTTATAGAAGCTATGAGCATTCTCTGTATCTAGAACACACTGGATATACTGCACAGAGGGTCCTTTTGTGGTAGAGGATGCTTGTAAAGAAACTTCCTTGGCACCAGAATCCTCCTCTGGCTGACTTTTTTGCTCCATTCCTACACCACTGCAAATGGCTGCCACATTACCTCCTGTTGAAATATGTATACATCATAATCTTCTGAATTAGGTGTCAATTTTGATTAAGTAGATCGCAACCCCTGAGGGCACCATGCCAAATACTGCTGTGTCTTCCTCACTACCACCCTCAGTGCTAAATAAGCTCTGAACATAAGCAGGTGTTTATTTGTTTTTTCAAGAGCATACAATCACTCTCTATGCAGGAACCAACTCATGCTTTGAAAGGAGGGGTTCCTTACAACTCATTGGAGTGTCAATCTATAAAGTAGTCTATGCCTTTGAGCATCTGTATTTTGAGCTTAAGACAAACCATTTATTTAATTAGAAAAACTACTTTGAACACCTATAATATACGAGCCCAATAGTCCAGGAAATACAATAATTTTGAACATAAAAATAAGGAAATTTGTGGGGTGCCTGACAGGCTCAGTCAGTTGTGTGTCTGAGTCTCGGTTTTGGCTCAGGTTATGATCTCATGGTTTGTGACTTTGAGCCCTGCATCAGGCTCTGCACTGACCATGTCCTATTTGGGATTCTTTCTCCCTCTCTCTCTCTCTCTCTCTGCCCCTACCCCACTCTTGTGCTCTTCCTCTTTCAAAACAAATAAATTTTAAAAAAAAGGAAATTTATGTCAACATGTGAGTGACTAAAAAATGACCTACTGTGTTATCTTTTCCAAAAAATATTTAAAATTTTTCAGACTTTCTAAGCCTATTCAAAGATTGAATATTGTAAAAGTTTTTTCAATGTGTATTTATTTGAGAGAGAGAGAGAGAGAGAGAGCACATGCCAGTATGAGTAGAGGAAGGTGCAGAGAGAGAGGGAGAGAGAAAACCCCAAGCAGGCTCCACACTGTCAGCACAGAGTAGGAATTGGGCTTGAGCTCATGCAGGGCTCAATCTCACAGAACCGTGAGATCATGACCTAAGTCAAGATCATGAGTCGAAAGCTTAACTGACTGAGCCACCCAGGCACACTGAATATGGTAGAAATTTTGATCACCGTAGTAGGACTAGCGAGGAAGGTATTTTTGGTTAGGGAAGCATCTTAGTACTTGTCATATGATACCTCTCACAACATGTAGGGCTGCCAGGACTCCGGATTTAGGAGCACAAACTCCCACTCTCTCAAAATCTTGCTGAACTGTCACCTTTTCAGTGGAGGCTGTTCAGATGACTCCCTGCACAGTCCCCGGGAATCACTCCAAAACCCATATTTTTACAGCTAGTACAGCCTAAAATGGGGTTCTCGGTCACGCTCTTCAGGATAAGCTGTGCAGTGTTGTTTAGCCTGCATCCCATCAGTGCCATCACTGGCCCAAATCGTGATGTCTCATGTACATCTTTCATTTCCATTAGATGGTGAACTTCTTACAAACGGGAGCCATATATGAATAGCCATGTCCCTCAAAGCTGGCACAGAACCTGGAAATTACTAGACTCTTGTTAAATGTGATCCTTTTCTCAAAACTATGAGAGGCCCCTATGTATCACCATATTCAGATGCCTTATCTTGAACCCAACCAACATATTCTGGAAATCAATTGCCACAAAGTGCCACATAGGTGTCACCTCCAAAGAATTCAATTGGTCATGCAGTCCCAGAATCTTGTCCAGATTCAAGCTGAAGGGACATAGACCCCATTTGGCATTAACTGTTGGACAATTTGTAGCCATCTTTAATCTACCACAATAGCATTTGCCAGGTCTCTTAAAAGAAGACTGGCTATAATTCTTTAATCATGTTTTTTGGCTTGGAAAATAGAGTTCAGAAAATATGAGGAGGAAGGTAAAAGAAAACAGAAAGTTCAAATCTTCTATCCCCTATGGTCTTCTATAGCTTACTCCCTGAACTAATTGGTCACAGAGCATCTGAACTACCTTTGAATCCCATCATGGTCTCTGATAGTTGCCTTTCTCAGAGGGCAAGTGGACATTTCAACAGTAGTAAAGGGGATAACTGGCACTCTATCAGGCATACTGCAGCATCCGAGATTCTGATGCTGAATCCTAAAAGTAATAGAGAGTCCTGGGGATGGGCCTATGGTACTGAGCCCAGAAAGCCTCCTCCAGGGATTCCATTAGCTTGCCTTGTGAGAGTTTAGAACTTCGAATGGCTCCTAACTGGAAAATTCTGCTCTCTTTATTTTGCCGATTGGCAGTCCTAATCCATCTATGTGCCTAAATCAGACATCTTGTGATCCATTTCCCACCACTGAGACAACAAACCTCACTCCCCTTGTTCTAGGCCTGGACAAAGTACATGACCTGGCAAACAGATATGGGCTCATCCAAGTTGGTGGGCTATTAGGTAGTCAAAGTGAAGGACTTTCCTTGGTCAACACAGAAACTAAAATAAGTCATCCTTGTGAAGCTTGGTTAAAATGGCATTTGAGCTAAAAGCCCTTTTGTTAAGCTTGAAAATTCTTGACCAAAGGGTGGGAGTCATAAAGTGCTTTATGAGTCATGAGAAGGTCAAAGATCACCTTTCAACTTTTAAAACCAGCCCTGGCTACTTACCGTCGCTGGCTTGCCTTCCCTCCTGCCCTCTCCTCTTCACCAGCTTCATCATCTACGTCCACTTCACAGTCTATCTGTAATGAATTTGGATCCACTTCAAGGAATACACAGGAGGACTTCAGCTCCCAGAGCAGGCTGCTCTGTAGGAGGGAGAGAGAAAAGAAAACACCCTGGGGCAGCTCTGTATTTCCAAAAGATTAAAAATAATTAAACAATAAGATATTCAACTTGGATTATTTTGGGACAGTGATTAATGGCTCTTCTCTTTCTAATGATACCCTCCCCTAAGCTAATCCTTCCCAACCTCATTTCAAAGAAAATGTTGGTTAACACTTGATTTGTTTCATTTCACGTACCCTTAAGTAAATCAGGGTTTATTATGGCCCTGACATTCATACCAATCAGCTGCCTCCCTCTCTCCTCTCTTGGAATAATTCAGGGAGAAAGAAAGGAAACATTTTCAAAGGCAGCAGTGCTTAACTGAGTAATTACCTAACTACCCAAGTCAATAAAGCATGGGTCAACCAGTACATTGCAACTGCAAGTAGAGATCAGAACCTAGGCGGCTCTTAGCCAGTGTGCCCAGCACTGTGCCCACCACAAAACAGCTGCTCAGCAAATGTTGATTGCATGAATACATTATAGAAACAAGTATTTTCCTCTTGAGAAGTAGGAGAATGAATCCTTTTCACAGGAACACAGACCAAGGTAAAGCAGAGGTCATGTTATATGGCTGCTCACATTGAATTTCTCAGATTTCATAACGGGCTCATGCATCCATTCAACAAACATTTACTGAGAACCCACTATGTGCCAGACTCTGGATTCCATCTTTTAATGTATTAAAATTGGGTTTGCTCTAGCAAGAGTGGCAACAAACTGTAAATAATTGCCTCACCAGACAGGAGGTATCATTTCTGCTGCATTTAGTGCACAGAACACGGAGACACTGAAGAAGTATCAGTTGAGTAGATAATAATATAGAAAAACAACTGCCACAGATTATTTTCAGCATGACATCTCCAAAGTTCGCATCTTTAATCTTAATGTTGCAATCTCTTGGCAGCCCAGCGTACTTTGAAGAAATGGTGGAGATTCTTCAGTCATTTAATTTAAACTGTAAGAATAGAACAAAAGCATAGATTTTAGCCCTGTGTCTCTCCTTACCTTCACGCGGTGAGGTAGAGAGCCTTTTGCACTGGGAAGCCAGACGGTTCATTTGCAAGATGATAATTTAACAAAACCATGCAGGGATTGTGGAGATCATTTAGAAATGTGGCAAGCCCATTTCGATAAGTTCATGATAAATGTAATTGGAAATAAAACCTTGACCTTTGACTTAATGATGAGATTAACATTAAACTTAGCCACTTTTACTGCATATTTTCAACGACCTCCCCAAAAGATTTTGTCAGCTTCCAGTCTAGACTTCCTAAACTAAGGAAACCGTTTTTAGTCTATAGCTGCAATAGGTGACCTGCAAACATAAGGGTTCATTCTTAATCAATTCCACATCATTGTATCTTCCTTTATTCACCCAAGCCAGAGGTTTTCCATCTGGACATCAGTGACTCCCCTTTCTAACATGAAGGAATGGAGAAAGCCCTGACAGTGATGGGTTCAAGGAGACTGAATGGTCACACTGTATGTAAGTTGGGGGGAAAAAAAACCCTTCTATCCTGCTACACTCCTGTCAAAAAACAACTAAATGCAGCCTCTGTGTAAGTTGGACCTCAGCCCCTGAGCATCCTGTCCTGAGATGTAACTCCCACATTCTGACTGAAATCCCTGTCCCTGCATAAGCACAGAGCTGACCCCACCACCCAGGGAATTGCTCTAAGGAACCACAGAAAGATTTGCTCCATCAGCTATGGCAAAGACTCCCGTGTTACTGTCCTCTTAACAACCACAGAAGCACTGGGCTGAGGGTCTTTTGAGAATATTATCAATACTTTCTTTTATTAACACCACAAATCCAATTTCTTAAAGGATGAAACTTTCATAAAAAACAATCTTGATATCTACACCTAAGTGCTTACTTTATTGGCTGCCAGCATGCTCACCTAATTTTCGGAATTCAGTAGGTGGATCAATAAGGAAAAGTTGGCAGCTCCTGTAACAAATCACCCTAAATTGCAGTAGTTCAGCACAATAACCATTTATTTCCTGCTCATGTCACAGGGCATGCGGGTTGGATGGTTCTCCTAGATAGCTCATCTCCATGGAATGTGTCAAAGATCTAGCTTCCTCATAGCTTGTGCCACCATCATCCACATGATCCACTCCTTATACACAAGGAAGAAGAAGAAAGAGCATAAAAAACTGTCTGTAGAAGTTTATGCCCAGGCTTGGAAGGAGCATATATCACCTTTTGCCCCATTCCATTGGCCAATATACAGTGCTGTCTCCAACTTAACTTCAAGCAAGAGCAAGGAATTTAGACTTCCAGTGTCTAGCAAGAGGAAAGGGATTAGTAAGCACCAACCTCATGTGTGCAATGAGGTTTATGTTTTATGACACTAATATATAGAAAGGGAAAGATAGAATCATCCTAATGGTTTCAAGCGCTCAAGAAAAGATCATTGTACATAATGGTCCCTCTGTCATACCAGCAGAAGGGGGAGGAGCTTAGTGTTGGAAGCATGTGGTCAGGAGTCACACTGCTTCTGTTCACATCATGGCTCCATCACTTATTGGATATATAACGGTGGGTAAATTGCTCAATTTCTCTGTGCATGAGATTTATCTGCAAACTGGAGTTAACAGTATTTACCTCAAAGGATTACTGCAAAGATTAAATGAGATGAAATATTTGAAAGGCTTGTCCGCTTTGGAGGCTGAATAAAAGGGTAGTGACAGAGTTTTGGAAGAACCCAACTGTGAGATGGTAAGAGATGAGAGGCACTAGTGGACACACGTGGCAGGAGGAAGGAGCAATTAGGAAAGTGTCCTCACCTTGGACCAGGAATTCCCTGTTTCTCCATTGATACAAGGCAGCCAGATGTCAGATCAGCTAGTCAGGCTGTTAAAGATGAAGCTGTTTTCTTTAGGAGCAAGTAGAAGTACACCCTTAAATGGATACAGAAATGTCTCATGGGTAGCAAGACAAGAAGAAAACTGAATCTCAAAATTTTTGACAATAAGGACTAGAGCCCCTAGGGGAACCAGAGTCCCTTTTCACCTTCTCTTATCTTTGTTTCCCTCCTTACATTTGTTTCATTCTTTTCACACACAGCAACAGACTTTCTTTCCTTTGTCGTGGTAGAAAATAGCCACTACCAATGTTCATGTCTCTTCTACAAAGGCGGGTAACCAAACAAAACTGGAATCATATGCCAAATTCCAAATTCCTAGAAAAGAATCTCATTGGTCCAGCATAGTCAGGTGCCACTCTTCGTCCATTCAATTCTGGGTTTAATGGCAGGTGGGTTCATGCTATGGGAATATGGCTTCTATAATAATCCTTGTATTAGGATGAGGAAGTGATGGCTCCTAAAAGAAGGCAAAGCTCCAGGTGGACTCCTTTATTCAAGTTTCTGAACACATACTGCCTTCCAACATTTGTGTGTGTGTGTGTGTTGTCATTTTCATTGCTGATTACCTTAGTTTTTCATGGGCAATTCTCCCCAATTAAGTTATACTATGGTAAGATATGTGCCCCCAAAACTCAAATGTTGAAACCTAACTCCCAAGGTGATGGTATAAGGAGGTAGGGTCTTTGGAAAGTGGGAAGATTAAGGCCAAAGTTCTCACCAATGGAATTAGTGCCCATACAGAGCCATCACTAAGGTGTTCTCTGGCTCCTTCTGCTATGTGAGGACATAATAACAAGCGGCAATCTGAAACCCAGAAGAGGCACCCTGCTGGCATCCTAATCTAAGACTTCCAGCCTCCAGAACTGTGAGACCTAAATTTCTATTGTTTATAAGCCACCCAGTTTATGGTATTTTTGTTATAGCAGCCTAAACAGACTAAGACATGCTATAAGTAACAAAAGTAAGGACTGTGTGTACAACCTTTTTTCTATTCCGCAGTGCTAATGCAATGATCTATAATAGGCATTTAAAAATATGTAATGAAGAGTAAATAATTAGTCTCAGGGGGAAAGGAAGAGGGGGACAAATCTTGACAATTTAGTGGCTTTTAAAGGTCAATGTTATGCCCTAGGAAGACTGACATACTTAAAGAAAGCAGTTGAGTCATACAGATATGGGTTAAAAGACAAGCTGATGCTTCTTAGCTTTTTTTTTTTTTTAATTCTCCTTGCAATTGACTGATTAGAGTCTTTAAAAATTATCCTGCCACTGACTACTAATTACTTTTGTGTCAGTCCTTGGATTCTGTGCAGCTTCACTGATGCTCTGACCCTTACCTTTTGTTGCCATCACTCATTCCTAAAACTGAATCTTCACGTAAACATAAAAAGTATTTTTCACCCTTCTGTCACTATTATGGATGCACGTAGTAATTACACTTAATGCTTATTTAGTGCATTTGTTACTAAAGCACTCAATTCTTAACTCTTTAATTCTCTTTGTTGCCCATTCATTCATTTGCTATCTGCAGAGTGGCTCCCATGCACAAAGTCCTAGGTGTTTAACGGTGAGTAAGAACCAGGGTCTCCCTCAAGGAACTATGATGAGAGGGAGAAGCCATCCGCAGGCAGTTACTGAGGAAACTACAAGTTCGTCCACCTTTTTCAAATATGTGGTTCTGCAGACAACTGTCATGAATAAAGAAACTTAAAAAAAATCTTCTGTTCCATAGCATCTAAGTAAAAAGAATCACGTGAATGGCTACAAGTAGGTCGAAGTAAAAATGTGTACCTAATTTAATGGATAGGGTTTTATGCATTCTCTATTTATAGTAACCACACTCTGTATTTCATTCCATCTGTTTTCAAGTGGAAGTCTGACCGCTGTTAGAGTGAAGACCCACTTGTTTCTCTTTCTTTCCTTCTTTCCTCCCTCCCTCTTTCTTTTTCTTCCTTCCTTCCTTCTTTCCTTCTTTCCTTCCTTCCTTCCTTCCTTCCTTCCTTCCTTCCTTCCTTCCTTCCTTCCTTCCTTCCTTCCTTCCTTCCTTCTTTCCTTCCTTCCTTCCTTCCTTCCTTCCTTCCTTCCTTCCTTCCTTCCTTGTCTTTTCTTCCATTAATTCTCATTGACCTGGAGTTCAATTTCCAAAGGGCCTGGTAGTGAGAAAGGGCTCCCTGTGGGCCTGGGGAGTATGGCAATGAGGGATAATTGTTGTCCTGAGTGGTCAGCAAAAAAGGAATATGCATTTAATTTCACTTCCCTCCCTCAGGACAGCGAACCATGTGAACCCCTTTGGTGACCACAAGATGAGAAATTTGAGAGACCTCCTTGAGGAGAAGTGTAGTTGGCCCTTCCCTTCAGCTATTTAGCACATATTCCCAAAGCATCATTCAGTGAGAAGGATCAGTCAATTGCTCATTCCCTCTACCCCCTAAATAACTGATAAGACATCTCTCTGGACACTTAATGGTATAGCAAGATTCATGTGAAAGAGGTAATTGTCAACCTTTTTCCAAATCTATCCAAATGTTCCCTTCCTCCATCACTACCTCCAAATGTAACTGTGGAATACACAGCCAACCAACCAACCAGCCAACAAACAAGAGAACATTCTAAACACAAAAGGAACAAAGATTCCTGACATTAGCTAGACAGAGAGAGACGCAAGCTTCTGGTTGGAGTTCCAGACCCCCTTGCACATGTAAGTACAAGGTTTGGTTTTGTGGTAATTTCTGGATCTCAGGAGGCTGCAGAATTAGCAGTCCTTGCGTGAGAATGTGGTTCCATTATTTATTCAGAATAAATAGCCACATAAAAGCCCACAGGAGCTGTCAAAGTCAGTGTTCAACTGGGCCTGCGGGCAGAACTGTTCTTTCTTATGTCTTCTTCAGGGGCCCTTTCTAAAGAAAGCATCACCACATATTTAAAACATGATGGGCTTGGTCTGACTTCATTTTGGGTGGTGCAAAACTTTGTTTTTTTCCAATTTGGGAAAACAAGTACTGGCATTGTGGTTAACCTTCGGAGACTCAGTACCTACTCTCCTCCCACATTTATAAGTTGTTCCTTTCTGACTTAGTTTCCTCTTCCAAAGAAATGTGGATTCATTGTTCAACCATTACTCTGTTCAGCCTCTGCCAGTTATGTGGTAACAAATTTCAACTCTTTTAGATATGGCTTTTCTCTTCCTAATTTCTAGGGGCATCTATCACAGTACTGAGGTTGGCCACGATCAACCTCAGTACTGTGATTACAGCTGGGACTTGTTTGGCCTAGATTTAGGTGCCAAATGCACCGAGAACAGAGTTTGACAGTAGCCAAGGGCTTTCATGATATCTTTGTGCACTTTTAAACCTTAGTAATTTAAGTTGTAGTCCTATTAGAAAGAATGCACAAGTGGCTTTTAGAAAGCCATCTATTAAGTTTAAAACAACTACATTAGATAAGCATGCATGATGCACTTTTCTTCCTCCAGAATCCATGACAAATAAAAAGCTGTCCATAGATGATAAGGGGACTGGTAGCCTGTGGCTCCAGGACTGAAGTCCTTATCGGTTGGGAGAAAAGAATTCAATTTGTGTTTAAATACCATTTATAACTTGTTTCTTTCACAGTTGCAGCCTATTGTTAAAGGTTTAAAAGCTGCTCCAGGATTTTATGATGTCTGAATTCTTAAAGCCAAAACAGGATCAGAATTTTTTCAGAATTCTGATTTTTTTTTGTAAAAAAAAATTAAGTGCAAAAACTGACTTACAAAGTATTTAAAATAACCCTGGTAAGGAAGAGTCAAGGTCATTTAATGGCTCGGGCCCGTGAGCCAGAGGTGTCGGAGAATTCTCTGTCTTCTCTCGAGATTCTATTCCTGGCTCTGTGTGCTCCTAGACCCATTCCATATTCCATCTGGATCAGCATGGGGATGGAGTGTTGCCTTCTCTGTTTCAAACCAAAGGTCTACAGGGGTCTCCTCTGGCACAGAATAAAGATTTCCTTACAACAATGATGTGCCCCGACTCCAGGAGGCATTTGCTGCTCACACTGCCTATATCTCTGCCTGGGTGATAAAGGGGAACATGACCACGTACTAACTCACCAACTAACTCACTAACTCACCCCTGAGCTCCCTCTGCATCAGGTCCTCACACACTCAGAATGACTCTGACATGAAACAGGCCTGAGTTCTCACTCCAACTTCAGCACTTAAGCCAGCTGTATGATCTTCGCTGTAAGGTGCCATTCCCTTCTCTATAAAATGAAGATAATAATAACTAATCCACAGCGTTACTGTGAGATTTGATGAGATGATACATGCAAGGCACTTCCGACAGTGCCTGCAACAATCATTTGCAGTGACTATAATAATTGATATGCATGAGGTGAAGTATCTGGTTGCTTTGAGGGAGAAATTGTTAAAGCCATAGATGCTTTCATTTTGACACACAACACCCATTTATATTGATGTTGTGAATAGCAGAGTATCTATCAAGTCTAAAATTCACTTCTTGCAGTCATTCTTGAACTTGGAATCAAATTCCAATGTCTATGCAGCTTCCTGGTTCAAAGCAAAAGTCTTTAATAATCAAGGCAGCTTAACAATCCAGTAGTTCTCTACCATGTGAGCTCTTCTCAATTCTTTCTCTGAAATGGTTCTTGAATCTGTTCTTTCTCCTTCTGCACTGCTTTTGTAGAGTTTTAACAGACTCATCCTGATTTCCATAACTCTAAATGTCTACCTACCTTCAGGCAACAAAGGAAGAAAATACCAAATGAACTCAACAACATAGTCATTTAAAAATTCGCATTCTAAAAATTGCCACTACTGTGATTTTTTTTTTGGTCAACATATTTACTGTACTTGATATTTCAAGTAACCATAAAGGAGAAAATTCCATTTTTGTGCTTATCAAAAAGTGAGAGGGGGAGTTAAGAGAGGTCTAGATGTTGTGCCTTAGCAAGGCACACAGAGCTCTGCACAACTTACCCCGATATGTCTTCAGGCTCACCTCTTGTCACTTCCCTGTGATGTCTACCATCAGTCTTGCTGTGTTACAAATTATGTGGCCTGGCCTCCTAAACATGCTGCTCTTTCAACCTTTGAGTCTTTGCAAACTTGGCTGCATCTTTCTCTGGAATGATCTAAATGCTCCCTTTCCACTTACAAAGCCTGTCTGTATTCAGAGGTCACCTCACAAGAGGAATACATTCATAGTCCAAAGAATCTGGGTTTGAATCCTGGCTCTGCTGTGTCCTGGTTCCATGACCATGAGCAATGAATAACTTTCAGTTTTCTCCTCTGTAGGCAACTCAAAAAGCTCCACTACACTAGGAATAAAAATCTAGGCACTTATACATCCCTGACTCTCACTGGCTTGACCACCCTATCCCTCCCCCAGCCAGTTTAAAGGCAAGTCATTTCTGGTTTCATTTTTTTTTTTTAATAGATCCTCTCTCCCCAAGGATTTTTGGGAACTGCTAAGGAAGATGGGTGAACACGGACTCTAAATTCAGACCAAGTACACAATGCAGTGTATTTGGTAGCTGGAAGTTTGCCCTTATCATTAATGTCACAGCCATCTCACTCACCTAAGAGTGACTGATTCTCCTTGCCAGTGGAGCAGATTGGCTGCCAGTCAGGAGAAACCTCTACCACCATCCCTGCCACCATCTTGATCCTCCTTGCTCAAGCCTGTGGGCACCACCGCTACTGTTTCTTAACAGTTCTGTTTTGAACAAGAGAGGACTTTCCTCTCTTACATGTTTTGGTCAGTCAAGGATTTCCCAAAATGATACAACAATACTAACTGGGTTCCAAAGTTTGATAGCTTTTCTTCCCTAGATAGTGATAGATAGTAAATAAAGGCCCTATCTGTATCCAGACATCTCCAAACCTTTAAGCCATGAGCAAATCATCAGAAGGGTCAACTCAGTGGACCAACTCCTCCCCTTTTGGACTTTTCTCCCAAAGGTTCTCCCACTGTTCCCACCTAAGAGTTCAAATCCTTCTTAAACCTCAGACCCCCTTATGCAAATAAGCACACTCAAATGAATACTGGGAGTGTTTCAGGGATGATATTTTAACTCCTTTCAAAGAAGCTTCAGTTACCATCCAGGGGGAATCTATGTGAATGTAAAATTAGGGTAAGAATATTTACTTAAAAGGACCCCAATGAATGATAAATTAAATTATATTAAATGAGGTATTTTTCAAGCACCTGGTGCAATCCCAGGTCTATAGTTCACTCTTAGGCAGATATAAGCAACCAGTGCTCCAAACATCACAGTAAAAAAGCTGCTTCTCTGGGCTTCCACAAAGATTAGCAGCGTTTCTGTTTAGCTCTGACTATACCTGTGGGGGTTGAACAGCTCCCGGTTACGCTGGAACTATTTCTTCTCTTCTCTATACCCTTACCACTCTACTCCACCCTTGGTTTAGCACAGCACCTGGGACTATTTCTTCTATTCTCTATATCTTTTACCAACTGAGCCACCCAGGCACCCCTCCTTCTCTTCTCTATATCCTTACTACTCTACCCCACTCTTCGTTTAGCACAGCACCTGGTCAATCATAGCCCCTAAGAACCCTTGAATGAATGAGTTAAGAGGAAAATAGACCTGAAACAAGTAGATTGCAATTTTCCTTGGAAAGTAAATTTCAGCACATCTTTTAAAGCCTGTGTGCTCTTTCCAAACTCTAAATGAAGGGGTTTATCTATTTTTTGAGTCTCTAGTACCAAAGCCCAGTGTCCTGTATGTGGTTGACATTCAATGAATATTTGTTGATGATAATGATAATTGAGTTCATGTTACATTAACCATTCAACCCATGACAAAGTCCTAGGCATTATCATTAACCCAAATTCCTGAATACCTATCCCTCAAATAAACAAACAAATAAAATGTCTGCAGTGTCTCACTGTTCATAGGGATGAGTGGCTGTTCAGAGTGCCTGGACTCTGAAGGCTACCCTGCACTGGACTTGCAATTATGTGAAATAATACACTTCTTCATTGTTTAAAGCCATGTGAGTCAAGGTTTCTTTTCCTCATATCTGAAAGCTTTCCAATTGGTAGAAGTCCCAAGAGAAAAGTAAAGAATCTGAACACATCTTTTCCATTCTTTAACAAAACCTTCAAAGAATGGAATAGTGGTTTCCACTTGTTATTCTTCTAGTCTCTTAGGGACAACCCCCCAGCAATTCCTCCCTCTTCCTGACCTGGCTTTTCTTCCTCTTTGTGGCTTCCAGTATTTGTACCATATTTAAAACTTCTGTTTAAAGGATGTGAATCCAAAAGAAAGAAGTTGTTCGATGCCATTGATTTAGGAAAGGGAAGCAGAGAGAAGTAAAGATTATGGACAAAAGTTACAAGCACTGTATTAAATGCTTTAAATGTCTCACATGTGGGGGGGGGGGGTCAAGGCACATATACCTACAGTGCAAATCCAAGTCAACTTTCAAACTCAATGACCCGAGACCTGTTCCATAAAGCTGTACTGACCTATACAGCAGCCAATGGGAATTAGCCACTTTTCTTAGCCAATAGCTATAAATATTTAAATTTTTCATTAAAATCAAATTCAATGAAAATTTTAGTTTTTCAGTCACACTAGCCACATTCTCAAGAGCCAGATGTGGCTACAATATTAGAAAGACTAGATGTAGAGCATTTTTGTAATTGCAGATTCTATTGCACAGGCCCATTACAAAAGTATCTCTTTATTCAAAATAAAATGATAACCAGAGAACAAATCACAGGCTTAGGAAGAATGAAAGATGGATGGCACAATGGCAAAGATACAGTTTTTGAGGAGCCCTAGCTTTGCTTACTTACCTAACCTCTATGAACGTTAGTTACTATAGAGTCAATGTGCAGATAATATTTATCTTGCATGAGTGCTATGAGGATTAAAGGAGATATATATGAATGTCTAGGTAGGGTCTTAATACACTGTAGATGATCAATTACAGTGTTATCTCTGGTTTCTCTCCTTAGGGATGAATCATATAAAAATGTTTTGTTTTGTCCATACAACCTTCTCTATTCTTGATTTCAACTGTGGTTCATTGATCTGTGGCAACAGCAGTATCTGAAAGCTTGTTAGAAGGTTGGAGAGCACTTATCTATACAACATAGGCGAAAATTCAAAACAAGTATATTAGGTGACCACACAATAAAGATTTGGATAGACTATGAAGCCCTAACCATAACTTTGAGGCCTCAGTTTGAAGAGCCTTTGAGAGCCTAGTGGCTGAGGCCAGCAATGATGAGAAGTTGGGTCAAAAAGGAACACTCAGGACAGAAAGAAAGCTGTTGCATCAGCCAAGCAAGATAATGCTACAAGAAGCAGAATCTCCCAGCTCCCTAAGTGGATCATCTGGTAGCATCCCTGAATTCTCTAAGGAGGTATGCTATTGCTGCATAACAAATTACTCCCTAAAAGTTAATTATTTTAAACAATAATTATTTATTATCTCTCCCATTTCCTGTAGGTCAGAAATTCAGACAGGTTGTCAGATCCGGGGCCTCAGCTGGAAGGTGTGCAGGCTGAAGGCTAGGGGCTGGAATCATTTGAAGACTCCTTCAATCATACTCTGACAGTGATGCTGGCCATTAGTGGGGAGGCCTAGTTAGCACTATCAGCTGGAACACCCACAAAATGGCCTCTCCATGTAAGGTTTCTTCCTCAGACTGCTGGCTGGGCTTTAAAGACCATCAGAGAAGGAGAGAGAGAGGGGAAGAGAGGGAAACAGGGAGAAAGGGAGACAGAACACCAGATAGAAGCCCTACTACATATTGTGTCCTAGCTTTGGAAGTCATCCCCCCTCACTGCTGCCACATTCTGTCGGGACAGTAGTTACAAAGGTCTGCCGAGGATGAGAGGGAGGAAACATACACAAACATAAGTCAAAGTCATACCTTGACATAACAACATAGGTATGTCAAGGTCACATTGTAAGAACATATGGTGGGAAGAGAAATTTTTGTGATGGCCATCTAATTAAGGCCATCTTATTATGGTCATCTTCGAAAAACTCAATCTGCCACATGAATATTCTTCTTGGTTCAAGTTATTCCAGATCTAGAATCACCACGCCCACCACCATCATCATAAACAAGTTCTTATTTAGTGTCTTCCATGTGGAGGGCACCATATTCTGATTCATATTTATTTTATAGAAAAAGTTATAGGATATTCATCTCCCGTTGGTGTATCTTGTTCTTGGGAATTCTTACATTTCTTTTTCCAGGAAAAATAGCTTCAAAGCTAGTTTCACTTTCCATCCTGCGTTCTTTTGCATTATTTCATTACTCTTTGAATGTGACATCAAAGGACTTGGGAAGTAAAGTGAGAATAAGTGGGATAGGTAGAGATAATGGCTCATTCACTGGTACTAGGTTCCCAAATAGGTTTTTGGTTGCTCTATAGTTTAACATTTATTGATAATGGAAAATAAAATAATTACAGCAAAATGTGCCCATGGATTAAAATTTAGATTTCCTTTTTTTTAAAGCTATCTAAATACCTTGTATTTTCAGACTAAAACTTTTCTCTGTGCATTTTCATTTTCATAATAAAACTTTCTTGGCAAGACTGATCTCAATCTGTTTGGTGGTTCTTATATTAGAGTAGAATGAAAAAAGAGGGAGGAAGAGATATAGTTTTCTAAATATGAGAGAATAAAAAATACTAGTGTTTGTTTCTCATTAAAAAAGAAAATCGGAGGCAAAAACTACAATTGGATCTGGCCTATAGCCATTCACCCTAAATAATGGAGGAAGAGAAACATAAGGCAACTGAATATAGACCTGGCACATATTTTCAGGTTTCTAATTTTACATAATCTTCTGTGTTCCCTTTCATTAGAAAGTCACATTCTAAATTCCTATAGTTAGCTGGTCTGCCCTTGTGATGGTCTTTTCTCCCCACCCACCTAACTGCTATCAATATCCAGGGTTCCCATTATTGCCTTCTAGAAATTTCACACACACACGCATCTACCACATACATACACGTCCACTCACACACAAACTTTCACACTCACACTCATTCACATGCATGTGGTCACTCAGAAAATTATGCACAGGTACACACAAGGTTACCACAACCTGCCTCTTGACTTTGACCACCTATGCAACTACCTCTTTGGTCACCTCTTCCTTGAACATCCCAGCTCCATCCCTAAGCAGGATGAAAATGGTTCACCTTTTGGGATCTATCTGGCAATGGTGACATTCACATTTAAGACTCAGTTCCAAAGCTCACACCAGGTGCTCAACTTCTCCAGTGCCAACAGCACAGGACTCTATCCTATTCTCTGCCATCCTCTCCTATCCTATTTCCTGCTAATCCAGATTATCAGAATGCAATTAAAAGTCAGTGAAATTTGCATATGGTTAAACTTGAATCTGTTCTACTTAATTACAATTTCTCAAAATTTTACCTAAGTGTTATGGATTGAATAGTGTCTCCCAAAAAGATGTTAAAGTCCTAACGCCCAGTATCCGTGAATGTGTCCACATTTGAAAACAAGGTTTTTGCAGATGTAACCAAATTCAAATGAGATCTTTAAATTGGCACCTAATCCAACATGAGTGTGGTTTCCCTTAAGAGGAAAAGATCAGAGATACACAGGGAGATCGCCATGCGAGAACAGGAGACACTGGAGTGATACTGCAGTAAAGCAAGGATTACCAGCTACACCAGAGAAGAGGCCACAGCAAAAAAAAATGACTTTCCAGGGTCATAGGGAGCCTTGTCCTGCTGCTACCTTGATTTCAGACTTCTAGACTCCAGCACTGTAATAAAATAAATGTCTATTGCTCTAAGCCACCCAATTTATGGTACTTTGTTATGGCAGCCCTAGAGGAAAAAATAAAGTAAGTATTAAAATACTTACAATTTCTAGTAGGCTTCATGACTAAGGAGACAAAAGAGGACGCTGTTAGCAAAGACAAGCAGAGGAGAAAGCATGGGAGCCAGGTTGGGTAGGAGCCGGGTTGTCTTAGTCTGCTGGAGCTGCTGTAGCAAAATCTCATTGACTGGGTGGCTTATAAACAACACACATTTAGTTCTCATAGCTCTGGAGGCTGGGAAGTTCAAGATCAAAGCATCAGTAGTCATGTAGTCATGACCCATTTCTTAGTTCGTAGATGGCCCTACAACCTCACAAGACAGGGCAGAGAAGGGAACTTTCTGAACTTATTTTTTTTTTAAATAAATTATGAGGGCTCCACTCTCATGACCTAGACACCTCTCAAAGGCCCACCCTCCAAATATATACTGATTTAACATAAATGTTGGGGAATACAAATATTCAGTCTGGAACACTGGTCCTTGGTCAATCTAGACTCCCTTAAGTCAACACCAAGCAACTACTTTAGGGACCACATTTGCTCCAGCTCTTCCAGGAAATTTGATTCCACCTTGATCATCTACTGCTCATTAAAAGAGAACTTCTTATCCCTGTGCACATTTGCATGTGGAAATCTTGGGTATAGCTGAGTTTGTTCTGCATGTTTCTGGGTGAGCATCAGTCCATGCAATGTGCTTCTGGCTGTAGTCCATTTCCTGCGTTCATTAACAACATAGCAAGTGCAGCTGTTGATAGTGTACCTTGATATGCTAGGGCTACCCCGTTAGGTGAATTGGTTAGAAAACATCTAAACCAGGGAGAAAAGAAGTTGTGTTGGGAGGCTGGGAGTGGAGAAATGGTCAGAGAGCAGAAGAGAAGCTTCTAGAAAACAAAGGATAATGTGTATTCACAGAGGAGAAAAGTGAAGTTCTTATTTATTCTATCAACTGTACCTATATGCCAGATATTTAACATCTCTACTGATATCTAATCCTAACAAAGTCTTTGGGTATGGGTGTCATGCCCATAAAAGCATAATGAAATTGAAGTCCTGAGAGCTTAAATAATCTGCTCCAAGTGACACAGCCACTAAGTGGGAGAACTAGGATGTCAATCCAGTTATGTCTGATTCCTGACCCTCACTTGCAGTGAGAACTCAATCAGAGATAAATCTGATAAATTCAGATTTATCAGAATCAAGGAAGGAAGATAGATTCTCCTATTTCCAACTTTAAATTGGAGGTAGCCACATCTTTTACATTGCATAATGGGAGTTGGACATTGATACTAAGAAGGTTAGACCAACATGTACTGGTTAAAATAATGACTGACTGAGACCTGGGGTTTAGGAAATTACCATGACACTTTCCCCTCTCCATAATAACAGGACCCCCAATTTTTTAATTAGATTCATGATCACATTTCTTGGTTTCTTTACAGCTTGATGTAACCATGTCTCTAATTGCTGACCAATGAGAAATAGAGGGAACTATCATGCCATTTCAGTAAACTCCCTTAAAGAAAGCTTAAGATATCCTCTGTCTCTTTCTTCTCCACCCCTTCTTCCTTTCTCGGCACTTGGATAGGATGTTGAATTCCAACCACCATGTTGGACCCTGAGGACAAAAATCCCACTCTAGTGATACCAGAGCACTGAGTAGAAGAGACCAAGTCCTGAGGATTTTGTGAAACAGAGTTGTCAGTCAGTCCTCAACTGCCCTCCTCCTACATGTTCACAAGAGAGAAATAAATGTCTATCTTATTTGAGCTACTGTAATTTGAGTCTTTGTTACTGGAAGCCAATACTTATCCTAATGATGTAGTTTCATCATAAAGAGACACTCCACTAAAAGCAAAGGATGAACAGGGATTGACCTGTGCCAGCTGGTTCCCATATAATAGAGGCTTCTCTCCTTTTAACAAACAAACAAACAAAAAGGATGCCTCCTTCTTTATATTTCCTAGGTACCTTGATAGACTCCCCCTTCCCCCACAGAAAGCCTAAAGCCCTCAGGTCAACTACTGGGTACTCAATTCCCATCTATTGCCAATAATGTCAATAAAATGTTTTTACACTTTCTTATTTTTCTCCATTTCTTCATTTTTCTCAGTCACTGCTACTTTTACTGGTATATGCTCTATAATCTGGTCTGTCAAAAACAGTGATGAGAGGTGACGTCATTGCCTTGTTCCTGGTCTTAGTGGGAGACATTACGCTATATATTTTCCATGCAGATCTCAGAAAATCCTTGCAAAGACTCTGTGAGACAAGAACTATTGTAATTCTTATTTTTTCATCTAAGGATACTAAAACCCAGGGAGGTCATGCCCAAGGTTACATGTCTTATACGTGGTGAGAGGTGAGATTTGAGCTCTCAGATTCTGCCTCCAATATCTGGCTTCTTAGCTACTTTTTCAGGCACTAAGACATCCTGTGAAAAAGAATCAAGATCCAGAGCCCCGCTACTTGGACTTTTCAGCAAGTATACAGATCCACAGAGGTATGAAAATGAGCACATACTGCAAAAGCTACTCCACTGACTTTAACATTTAGAATCTATCTCAATTAGACCTTAACAGATAAAGCTCAGGGGAATCAGTCTGGTGAATTCACCATATTTCTCTCTTATAATTAATTTAGTCATACACATTCTCCTAGACGTGACACTATTAGCAGTCACACAACAGAAATTAATGTGATGCCACCCTAGACTTCTGAGGTCTCTGTTCTAAAATGCAATGACCTTGCAGCTTGCATGGACCAGTTGGTTGAATGTCCGACATCAGCTCAGGTCATGATCTCACAGTTTCTGAGTTTGAGACCCACATTGTGCTTGCTGCTGTTAGGGCAGATCCTGCTTCAGAGCCTCTGTTCCCCTCTCTCTCTGTCCTTCCCTCACTTGCACTCTTACTCTCAAAAGTAAATTAATTTAAGAAACCTTAAAAATTTTTTCTTAATAAATAAAATGGTCATTTTGAAACTACAAATACAGGTAGTAACATCCTCTGAAGTCATTTAGCAACAAGAGCAAACCTGATGAGACCATGTATACTGTCACCACAGGTGACATCTTCTGCTTGTGTTGTGATGGCTCAACTGCTGTAGTTGGTGGGAGAAGAAACAAATTGCTCCTCACCCACGTGACCAGAAACAATTTTTAAGGGAGATTAGATTTTAGGAAGGGCTTCTCTTTAAGCAAGAAAAGTAGCACTTCTTTCTGTGTAAACTTCGCACTAAATGAGATTCACCTAAGTTTTGGCTTAGATGTCAAGAGCTGGAAGATAAATTTTGCTGAATTCTGAAAATGCACTCAGTTCACTGAGTAGCTTATGGGGGGGAGGGCGGGGAAATGGGTTAAATTATCTGATCATTACATCTCTGTCCCAAATAAAGTGACTGGTGTGAATAACAGGATCCCGAATGAGGGTCTGAGCTGTGTACTTCCTACACACTCAGCTGTTCCTCTGGGTCTGAGTGGAAGGGGGGGTGGGGGGTGGGGAGATGTAGTTCATTTGCAGAAGGACCACAGGTGTCCTACAGGAGTGAGTGATGGCGGTGAGGCTGAGAGAGGCCTCCACTGTTGGAATTAAGTCTGCTCTAGCACCCTAGTCAGGCACTCAGGTTCACTGTCAGGGAGAGGCTGTAGGTACTGTGTTAATTTCTTGCAGCTGCTGTAACAAGTTACCACACCCCAGGGGCTTAAAACACACATTCACTTTTAGCTCCGCAGGCTACAAATCCAAAGCCACTATCACTGGGTGGAAATCAAGGTGTTGGCAAGACCATGAGGGAGGCTCTCAGAGCAAATTTGCTCTTTGCCTCTCATAGCTTCTGGGTGCCATATAGCACTCCTTGGCCTGTGGCCATGTGACTCCACTCTTCAAGCTCTGCATCCTTAAACCTCTGTCTCTGCTCTGGCTTCACACAGCCTTCTCCTCTGCACCACTCTTATTAGGATACATGAGATTACATTGGGATCCCACTCTGATAACCCAGGACAATCTCCCCATCTCAAGAGGCTTGAACTAAATCACAGCTGCAAAGATTTTGCCATATAAGTTAACATTCACACATTCCAGGGATTAAGACCTAATATCTTTGGGGACTACTATTCAGCCTACTCAGGAACAGAAGCCTGACCATGGAGTCTGTGGGGAATATGCTCTTGGCCAGGTCTCCAGAAATTACTCTATCTTTCTAATGAAGGACTTCAGCTAAACAATGCTCTAATTACAGTGCTCTATGTCAATCTGCTATTTAAATGCAATTTAAGGTTGCTAATATAGCTAAGGAAATATAGATTTGCTCATCATTCAGCTACTTTCTATCGAGTAGTCAACTCTCAAACTATTTGGTTTTTGCCTGGAGCATTATTTCAATTTAATTAAGTCTGTAAAGAGGAATGGAAGTGTATTTATGTGGAATCAAGTTACAAAATGTTAAATATAGTATACGTTTTCTGAGGTGTGGCTCATTCGTGACTTCCGTTCCTATCATCTGTGTTTGCACAGCTGGTAACTGTAAATTCTACATAAAAACACCGTTTGAAAAACCAGCAGACATTTCACTGACCTTGGGGGTGAATGTGTCACTGCTTAATTCTATATTGATCTATACTCTAGTCTGTTGACTTTGTAGGAAGGTGATGGCTGTGGTGTTACTCACTTAGGGGGGGTCCAATGTTGGCCCAGCCTGTCACAGCACAAGATATGTGAACCATGTCCAGAACTTTTTCTCTGTGACCTAACTACAGAGATGAATACTGACCTGTCCCATTTGTTTAAGAAAAGGTATAATCCTGCCACTGGGGAAGGAGCAGGGCAGGTGGGGGAGGGGAGAGATAATGCTCAGAGAGTTCAAAGTTCAGTTACAGCCTTAGTTAACCTCAAACTCAGGGATGTGGAGGCCAAGGATGTTATTCACCCAAAGCATCAGAACACACCCTCTTTCTAACCACCATCTTCCTATCAGAGAAGGCTCTATTGCCCTGCACTCTAGCCCTTTATCAGCAGTTGTTTCCTTTCATATTCTTTTCTAATAGCCTGGAAGGGGGATCTCAGTCCTAAGACTGGCCCTGAGTACAGTTAGCAAAGCCTTGCAATGAAAATGCCTGCCCAAGTCCCTCCTCTTCAGTTTCTAAAAGACTCAGAATGGCTTGCGAAGGAAAATGGATCTTCTGGATCTTCAGCAGCTGCCTACCAACCCCCTTACCCCAGGAGCTCCTGCCTACCCCCACAAAAAGCATGTACTCCACTTCATGAGGACCTGAGAGGCTGCCAGTCAAAGGCTGACAGAAATGGAAAATCGATTTCAGATTTCTCTCCGCTGGAATTAAGTATATTCCTTAGAAACAATGAATTATGAGGTCATCGAGGGCTTGTTCTTTCTCCTGCTTGCAGAGACATTTTAATTGAAGGAAAAGTGACGAATGAACAGGACATTCTAATTCCAGTGATGTGCTTTTTCCCATTTTAATGTCAGCTGAACCACAAAAATGTTCATTTTTCTCTCTTCATTACTCCTCAGGGTTCAGGAAGAACAGTGTTGCCAAAGAGGAAAAAAACTGGGTAACTCCTGCTCCCTCCACCCAGCTTCCAAAACATGAAGTAAGATGCAGCTCTGGCCTCAGCCAGCCTGTGTTTTTACTCTTGATGCAGCCATTCTACTCACTAGTACTCATGAGTACTAGTAATAGTACTACTCATAGTACTAGGGTACTCGTAAGCAACATTCTCCACACTTCTTAGAGAACAGTGGGACACAAGGGCAAAGGTCATTCAGAACCCACAACACTGAACATGGGCAGGTTTGATATGCAAAAAATAAGTAGTTCCCTTAGCAAGCCTTTCAACAAACAAACTCACAACTCCTGCCCACTCTGCCCAGGTCCACAGGTACCATCTAGTGAGTGCCAGGTATGATTCTGATCCTGTTAAAATCCTGTGTACAGACACTGTCTCATCTAATCCTTGTAAGAGCCCACAGACATCCCACAATTAGTAAACTGTCGATCTGGGATTAGAACCCAGGTAACCCAGTCTGCATTCTTAAACCGTGGGCTCTTATCCAGCTGTTCCCAAACATGTGCACAAATTGCAAATCACCTGAAGGGGTTGTCAAACCAGAATGCTGAGCCTCACCCCAGAATGTCTGATTCAGTAGGTTGGGAATTCACACTTTGAGAACCACTACTCTAGCATCTCATCCTGATGATCAACAGACGTATTCTAAAAGCTCTATTCACAGAAGAACCTCAAATACAGAAAGCCATTCTAGGACCCCTGTTCCTTTCTCTACTTCCTAAGAAAAAATCTGAGAACAGTGGCTGGTGTACCCAATGCCAGGCAGAGAAATAGAAAAACGGATGAAGTTAGAGATACACATTTGTCTTCTAACAAGTTCTCAGTTCAGATAAAACTGTCTAGAGTGGCCCAGAACACCCATCCTTAAGATCATAGCTATGCCCTTTGAAGTGACTGCCTCTTTCACATGGGCAGGAGTTGATTCTATGGGAATCACTCTCTCTTCTCTATCATCCCAGCTCTTGTATGAGTGCTCATAATTGAAAGTACTCTGTGTTTTCTCTTTCTGAAGCTACCCTGGCCCTACCATTTTTGAGTCACAGTGAACATAGCCACTGATGCACCAGCACAACAGCGGCAACTACCATCGAGTTGTAGCTTTTCTATCTCTGTGAGGGCGTGACCCACTGTCTCATATTCTCTGTCTCTTTCTTGCATTATTATTGCTCACTGTTTTCTCTTGTATTAGCTAACTATTGGTTGATTCAATAAGGAACCTGACACAGTATCATAAAATGAAATACCTAACATAGACACAGCCCAATACTTTGACTACACTGGGCAAGGATCTCACATGACTCTCTTCCCACACTTTTCTTTCCCCAACAACATCCGTGCCTTGGGCCTGAAACAGCCACCCTTTTCCTCTCTCGCACTCCCTTGGGAAACTGAAGATTTTGAGAATGGAGCACAATTATACAATTCCCTCCAGGGATGGAGGGGACTTCTATAACATTCCTGAACCCCGATAAAACCAGACCATATCTCCATAACCTCATGGAGCTACTGTGAAGCAGGTGTGCTCCTCAGAAAAGAAGCTTGACAGGACAAAAGTCTACAGACTAAGGTTCCATGTTTTAATACCAAAAAGTTAGAAGACAATCATGGGAGGTAAGGCTTTAAGTAAGGTTCTAGCTATGCTATTCAATGTAGCCATCATAATGGCTCTGAGAGCTTGGTCTTATTATTCCCACTTCATAGTCAGAAAAGCTGAGGCTAAGAAGTTATGATTTGCCCAAGAGCAAATTGAGCCAAGGCTGGAATCCAGTCTTGTCTTTCTTGTATATTCTATGGCTTTCTTAAAAAAGGATATAGTAAATAAGGATGGCAAAATGAAGGACAAATACAAGCAACCTTTCAAGGAAAATAAGAAAGAACGGTCAATGGAAAAATATCAAAGCCATTTGTTTACACGGGTCACAGAACCAGTACATTTCCAATTCTGACACCATTTCCAAAGTGTTTTTTCTTTGACATACCACCAATCAATCAACTCAGTTCTCTGTGGACACTAACCAGATGTCCCACAAAGTTAACTCAATTCTGACATGACCTACCTGGAGCCAGCATCAGATTCCACAGGGTAAGGACCCAGGCCCATAAGACCACCCTTTGGATGCCAAATGCAGGTCAAGATTATTACCTCTGCTTCTGACTGGCTACAAAAGAGGAGTTTCCACGACTGTCTCCTTGGGTTCAATTGATTTGCAAGTGCTGCTCACAGAACCCAGGAGATCAGTTCCCTTACTGGATTGTCAGTCTATTACCAAGGAAATCACAGATTCAAATCAACAGCCAGAGGAAGATACAGAGGGCAAAATCCCAAAGTCAGGAGCTTCTTTCTGCGTAGAGTTCTGGCACATGGATGGATTCTGGTCCATTGACCCAGAAACTCTCTGAAATCCTGCTTTTTGGGGGTTTTGTGAAAGCTTCACTACCCAGGCATGATTGGTTACATCACAGGCCATTGGTAACTGAACTTGGGCCTCTGGTCTCTTCTGACACAAGGTCAGAGGGTGGGGCTAACCAACCCAACCCTCTAATCAGGTTAGTTCCCCCTAGCAACCAGCAGCTTACACTCCTTGGTTACCTGGAGCTCTCCTCATTAACGGAATAAAAGACATCTTAATCAACTGATAGCTTCTCTTACAAAATTCCAAGGGATTTTGGAGTTCTGTGTCAAGAAGGAAGAGGAAAACCAAACATGCATTTCTTACTATAAATCATAATATCACAACATTTAAAAACCATTAAGTACAAGCAAAAATTGAAAAATAAAGAGAGATTTGAGAAGTATTAAGAGATACTAACAGAAAGTTTCAGGAAAGACTGGAGTCCAATCTTTGCTAACAAGTAGCAAAAGAGAATGGGCAACAAATGCTTACCTGTGAATATATGAATATACATAATAAAGACATGGAGAAACAGGACTCCCACTACGAAGAATGGGAATATGGACAAAACCAACTAAAATAAAGTATTTCTTTTGTTTCTTTAACGTTTGTTTATTTTTGAGACAGAAAGAGAGCAATGGTGGGGGAGGAGCAGAGAGGCAGACACAGAATCTGAAGAAGGCTCCAAGCTCTGAGCTGTCAGCACAGAGCCCTGAAGTGGGGCTCGAACTCGCGATCTGTGAGATCATGAGCTCAAGTCAGATGCTTACTGACTGAGCCACCAGGCGCCCCATAAAGTATTTCTTTAGTCTTGTTAAAACGGAAGTGGAACAAGAAATAGAAATAAGCATGTTATATAAATGGTAAATCCTAGAAATGTGTAAAAGAATTAAAAAAATAAATTGCCTAAAGCAGAGAAAGGAGAGGGAGGAGAAGGAGAAGAAAAGAGAGGGGGAGGAAAGGAGTGTAAGGGAGGGAAGATGGGAGGAACAAGACACAGGAGAAGAGACAGAATTTTTTTAAATGTTTCCAAAGAACAGGCATGCAATTATTCTGATGTTTATAGAAACATTGATTTTCTGTTAATGAGGGAAAATGCCAATACAAAATGCCTTTAATAATTTCAAAATAAAACTACACAGACAGGCTAAAGTGGTAATATCAGCAAGGTGTTCTTCAGAGGAAGGAACTCTGTGAATTGAAAGGCCAGGCTGAACTTTTGTCTTCAAGGTGCCGCAAAGAACCCCAGCGAATTCAATTGCCTTCCCTTTGCTTTTCTCCAGCTCATTACTGAGGTACAAGCCAGCAAGATGCTGTCATAATGCCCAGCCTGTAAAGGGATGGTTGGGAAGACACACCTGCTACTCTTTCTTTTATAGTTAGGAGCAAACAGTGCAAGTGAGGATTTATATCATGTCTGAAAATGCCCCAAACGCCATCACTGTCTATAGGATAACTGGTGTGGACAGCCCAGCCCCAGATACAGATCCCACATGGAACCTATCTGATGCAGCTGTTTTTATGGACTATAGGATAGTAATTGAGGTTAATTGCCACTGAAAGACACACCGTATGATCTTTTTATGTCCGTTTAGCGAGATGGTTCCAGCATCCAGATCTTTTCCCAGGGGCACCGCAGTGATTTGCTCTCACACTTTATGTGCTCCTTACATTTATGGGTTATGCACAAGCTAATGGGGCTAATTGTTATTGCTCCAGTGGAGGCCCCTTTAACATTTTCCCCTACCTCCTGCCTAAATGTCAAACCCATTGTCTTCTTGTGCTTTAGTTTTTCCACATTTTGTAGTCCTCACCTTTGAATTGCAGTTTGAAAGAAAAAAAAAAGTGAGCCTGAGTGGAGGTTGGCAGCCTTGACTGTTGCTCTCTGCTCAAGAGAGATTTTGTTTTTCGAGTCATAGAAAAAAAAATGATTTAAGAAAAAGAATCCTCAGCACTCAGGCTCTGCCTTCTAGCTTCAAAGCCTTTTACAAGCTGCAATTCATTAAACACAATAATCATTTGAGGCCAGTGGACCGACCTCTGCAGAGAGAGAGGCCAGGCCCTCCCACCCCACCCTCTTTCTCTTTGTGTTCCCAGCCACAGAGAGCAGGAGGGGGTGGAATAATGGTGCTCCCACCAGGCAGGCCGCCCGTGGCCCTCAGCCCAGGCCTGCTTTTCTTCTCTTCCTTGCCAGGGCTCCATGCTCCACTTACCCATTGGGTACAGTCTCTTCTCTCCTCGGGGCTGCATTTGTGTGCTTTTCACAAAATAGTCTGCCCACATCTTTATTTCCTTTAGACAAATGAAGAATTTCCTAGCCACAGTGCCCAACCAAGCCTAACATTTGCCCCATGGGACAGATTCCTCCCTCTTGGCCACTCAAGGGCAGAGAACCAAGAGGTATCACACCCCACTGTCACCAAGAGAGAGCCAATGTGCCCCCACAACCTGCATGGTCCATTGTGTCCACGTGTGCCCTTTCCATCCCAGCCAGATCTACTTAGCCCTTGGCAGTCTCCCATCCACTGCTGTCAAGGGTTGCCTCCACGGGGCGGGTGTGAGCATGGCTGACTGTGGTTCTTTGGTATGGGAGTCACTGAAATGAGAAGTATGTGGTCTATGGAGGTCCCCTGGGTCATTCCACAGTTTGGAAGACCTGTTTCTTTTGCCTTCTGTTCTTCTACATGTACCCTAACCAGACCGTTCCTTGGACAGAGGGGAAAAATAATAAAGCACCCACAAGGCCCAACGATGGCATATTACATTTCATAAGAAACCACCAAATTACTTTTTATAGTTCTTTCTTTCCAGTTGCCTTTGCTCTCTGCAATTCTGCCCACTAGTTTTGGGGGGGGGGAGGAAGGATAATGCCCCCTTAAAACACTACATTAATGATTCCAGTATAAGAAGGCAAATTTTTCATCTACTTTTAACAGCTGATCATTTCCTAATGTTACTAAAAACATTCGTGCATTTCATCCACACAACAGCCTTAAAAGCAGAAACTTGTGCCAGGATCTTCACAGTCAATGTTCAGGTGGATGAAAGATGAATATACATACCCACAGCCAGTCCTGACTGCTTCCTACCCTCACCTTCTCTACCTCCCACCCCACCTCTCTGCTTTTTCCTCATCCCACCAGAAAAGTCCTGGGAAGTCCATCTCCCAGGCACTCATTTT
Organism: Hyaena hyaena; assembly: GCF_003009895.1. Classification (NCBI taxonomy): domain Eukaryota; kingdom Metazoa; phylum Chordata; class Mammalia; order Carnivora; family Hyaenidae; genus Hyaena; species Hyaena hyaena. The sequence goes on along the minus strand of NW_024081293.1, from coordinate 250,899 downwards.
CTCCAGTGCTCTCTCCTCTTGCCCAATTTATATGCTGCCCCACATTTAAGGCCCCACACCACTCCCAGCAACTCCATGAAGGCTTTTCTATCCTGCTCCAGCCCAAATGGATCCTTCCCTTCTTTGAATCATGAAAATGTTCAAAATTATAATTTTGAACTTGAAAGAGCCTTAAACTCCAACTCTTTCTATTTAAAACAGAAAATTGCATCTCTGTGTGCTGAAGTGACTTTCTCTATGTCACAGCTAGTTTGTAGCAAGGCAAGACAAGAATTCGAGTCTCCTGACCGTGACCTGCCTTACCACTTCCCCCTCAAAGATTGCCAGAGACAGGGATGCCTGGAGATCACCAAGGGCATCATGCATGGCACATTTAATCTCCCTAATCTGCTATCATGCATGACACATCTAATCTCTCCAACGCTTTCAGCAGAATACATTTCATTCCACTCTGAATCAGACTCTTGCCTCCATCTGCATTCGTTCTTATAGTACTCAATATTGCCTTGCTCTGAACATCTCCAGCAAGTTCTGTCATGAGCCCTTGCTGTTCACTTTTCCTCCTTTCTCCCCAGTTCTGCACTTCTGTGCTCAGGTCACCAGCTGGGCCCCCTCTGGACACAGAGCAATCAGGTGTGTTAGCTAACACATTCAGAGTTAAAACCTATCACTTTAGAGTGACATTAATTGGTGCCAGTGGGACCATGAAGACAAATTATACCATAAGACTTAGTTTTAAGGAGGAAGTAGAGATGTCTCAGAATAGACTTGTATTGATCTTTCTCTTTTTAGGGGCGCCTGGGTGGCTCAGTTAAGCATCTGACTCTTGATTTTGGCTCAAGTCATGATCTCATGGTTCCTGGGAGCAAGCCCAACATTGCGTCTTTGAGGACAGCGGGAAGCTTATTTGGGATTCTCTCTCTCCTTCTTTTTCTGCGCCCCCTTCCCCCCTCCCCCCCCATGCTCTCTATCTCTCTCTAAAAATAAATAAATAAACTTAACAAAAACTTTTAAACAATTTCAAGCTTATAGAAAAGCTTCAACAGTGCAAAGAACTTTTTCCTTGAACTTTTTGAGAGTAAGTGGTTGACATGATGCGTCATAACCTTCAAATACTCTCGTGTGTGACTCCTACTGGAGAAGACATTGTCCTACATAACCACAATACAAACATCAAAATCCAGACATTCACACTGATATACCACTAGTATCTCATCTTCAGACCCCATTCAAGTTTTACCAATTGTCTCCAAAAGGCTCTTTATGACAAAAGCATCTAATCCAGGATCATACTTAGATTTAATTGTCACAACTTTTAATGCAAATTGATAACACTTAAGAACCTAGAACTTCCAGGGGTGCCTGGGTGGCTCAGTCGGTTAAGCAGCCTACTTTGGCTCATGTCATGATCTCACAGTTCATGAATTTGAGTCCTACATCAGGCTCTGTGCTGACAGCTCCGAGCCTGGAGCATACTTCAGATTGTGTGTCTCCCTCTCTGCCCCTCCCCTGCTCATGCTCAGTCTCCCTCTCTCTCAAAAATAAACATTAAAAAATTTTTTTACTAAAAAAAGAACCTAGAACTTCTGAAAGTTCTAGAATTTACAGAAGCACAATAATAGGAAAAGATTTTAACAAAATACTCCTTGTTTTTGATAGATCAAGGGGCAAAAAATAAGTAAGAAGAAAGAGAATTAGAGAAATACAATTGATATAGTTGTCTCATTTTATATATATATTGACTTCTGTAGGATATAAGCAGATAAATATTTTCCGCCATAATTGACATGCTTTGGGTCACAGAGAAAACAGCACTAAGTTTCTCAAATAAAATATTTTGTACTTTATTTTAATAATAAAAATATAAAACATTTAAATCACTACTTGATTATCCAAACATGTTTTTAAAAATTACTCTTGAGGCCGAGAAAAATGATTAAAGAATACTCAGAGAATAATAATAATGATAACACCATGTTTTATAATCTGAAAATATAATCATATTTTATGGGGCCAATGCAATCAGGAGCATATTTGTAACATTAAATGTATTTTTAAAGAAAGTGAAATGTACTAAAAACTTACTGAAGACATTATAAAGAAAGTCAAAATACCAAAATAAAGAGGAAGATGACTTATTAAAGAAGACACAAAAACTAGTGAAGTAAAATTGAAAGAAAAGAGAAAACCTGATAAATAAATAGAAGAGCTGGATAAATCTATGATCACTGAAGTAAAGTGGTACTGCTTCAGAACTGTACAGAAAGATCAGTGAAATTCTATAAAGTGCCCAGAAACAGAGTTCATGTATAAGTATTTCCTGTATCGACAAGGTGGCATTATATACAAACAAAGGATGTCTCTATTACTCAATAAATGGACTTGGGAAAATAATTTGGGAAATGGAATTAGATTTCCTACCTTATCCTGTGGTGCCTTAAATCACAAATAGGTTAAGGAGTTACTTGTGACATTAAAAAATTATTTCTAAATACTAGGGGGAAAAAGATGAGTATTATATCCTACAGTGGAAATAATCTACCTAAGTAGCATCCAGTATACAAAATAGCATCAAGACACTCTAAAGGTAAAAGATTAATACATTAGATTATATGACATTTAAATAGTTATAAACTAAAATTAAAGGAAAATGACAAATTAGCAAAGTATTTGCATTATATAAAACAAATAGAAGATATCCTAATATATAAATAGCTCTAATAGAGCAATTAAAAATAGGAAGACACCACTTATTGGTGATATGTATCTATATAGTTCATCAACAAATAAATAAAAACAATACCAAATCACACTAAGAGGGAAAAAGTTTCAAATTAAAGTCATAAAGTAGAACAATAAGCTTTTCATTTTGACAAAGATTAACAAAGATACAGTCTATCCAATGTTAAACTGTAAAATATATATTTCATATACTACTGATACAAATATAATTTAGAATGATCTTACTGGTAAGAAATAATGTAGTATGTATAAAAAATTTAATGAGCATATGCCACTACTAGAAATGTATTTTAAAGATATAATTATGAAAGTGAGCAAAGATTTATGTTAAAAAGAGACAACCTAAATGTCCAACAATGGGGGTTTGATTGAGTAAATCATGGTACATGAAGAAAAGGGAATAATATTCAGCTATCAAAATCATTTTGCAGAAAAACATAGAACACTGAGTGTAAAAAGTAGGGTATAATAGAATATGGTTCCTCCGTTAGTTAAAAATATGTATATACATAGTATATAATTTCTTTATGCATAAGAAAAAAACAGATGAATTTATACCAAAGTGTTGCACATTAACAATAACTATCCCTATTTGAATGATTTTTGTTTTTCTATTGGTGATTTTTGTATTTTCCATGTTTGTTACTATGAGCATGGGTATTTTTATAAATAAGAAAAGAAAATCTACTATTTAAAACATGATTTGAGCCCTTTAATGACAGTTACTGAATGTTTTTTTCCTAAACATTGCTGGTAATGAGCTTGGCTCACAGTGAAAGCTAGGTCTACTCAGGTTTGCTTCTCCTCCTCCCATCTCTGCCCATCTACCATTCCTCCCATGCTCTGCATCCCCAGAGTGCTCCTCTGTACACTTTACACACAAACAGCTCCTTCTTAGAGCCCTTTCCTGGGTTCCTATTGAAGAAAGGTTTGGGAAGCCGTATCAGGCCTTGGGCTTTGACAGCAGCTCCGATCTTCTTCTCTAGACCCCTAGACAGCCCACAGTCAGGCAGACTCTCATCCCTGCATGGCTCTCCTGAGTCCCAGCCAGCCCCAACACAATGGGAACTTCAGAGTTCTATGGAAAGGAAGCCAAGCCAAGAGCTCAGCATGGTCAGAACAAAGTGTCCGAGCTACAGAGCAGAGTGCAGCCTGTAGCGATTGCTGTCAGTATCTGTGTGTCCAGGGCTCACAACAGAGCCCCATGGAAGAGCAGTGACTAACCAGAGCATCTGAGGCCAGCCTGAGATGGTTTGCTCACAACCAGACAAAAGTCTTACTGCAGTAATTGAGGTTAATTATGCAGAACAAAACTAAGAAGACATTGTCACTGTCCTATGCACACGGCCTGGATGGGCCTGGCTTCTCTGGATTTCTATAAGAAAAAGAGTGAGAGGACATGAACAGTAGGTAGAGTGGGTTCCAGGCTGCCAAGCAGTGTCATTTTGGAGGTGTCTATTAGCCTCTAAGTCTCTCCCCAGCTAGCTTCTGTCCACTAAAACAATGTCTAGATGCCTTAACACCATCACTTCCCAACAGTCTCTATGGGTGGATTTGGTGCCTTCTACCTAGAGGATGCTTTAGAAACAGAAAGGTGGCCAGGTGTGTTCTGAAGATGTTTTCTAAGTGAACAGATCTAGGAGGAGACCCTGTGCGGTGAAGGGCCACTGCAAGGCTCTGGGACTAACAGGGAAGAGAGAGAAACAAAAACAAACAAACAAACAAAAAAGAATGTCTAAGGCACGGTGAAAGGGTTCAGGGTAATAGTTTTCCTGACTTTTTGTCCTGGCCCAGCCCTGGGTTTGGGGTTTCTGCCTGTTCTCAGTGCTTGCCTTAGTGGGGTAGCATACAGGGAAATAGAGCCATCTTGTTTGATTTGCTGGGCTCAGGGTAGGGTTATCCAGCTGAGTTCCAGTTGAATTCTTGCTATGCATTGAAGGTAATAGTCACTATAAATTTGATTATTTGGAAGGAAATTTAATATAAAATCTATAGGGGTTTAATATTCTTTTGAGTCAACTCATTTTCACATGTTTAGATCCAAAGATTTTGCTTCAGTGGCAGGGACTCATCTTTCCTGTCCCTTTCATTACTTATCAAAACTTACGTGTCGAATATCCTAGCTCTCTGAAAGCCTCCTGCTTCAGGGAGTGGAGGATGGAGAGTGACTGGTATACCAGAAAAGCCAACATTGAACATCACTAGGTGCAAGTAATGTATCAGCCCACATACATTATAATGTGTTCTGGATCACAAAAGTCATATTATTTTCACTTCACCTAATGGGTTGAGGAAGGATCTTGAACCATAGTGTTGGGTGATGGGAACTGATTGCACTTAAAGATGCAGAGAGCCCCCAAATTAATTGTAGCTCATGTCTACCCTCAAAGTCTCAAGGATCCCAGGCTGCTCCAGATGAGTCATATGCAGAGCCACAGCCACATCTACTCCACATAATTTAAGAAAACACCCTTCTATTCTGTATTGTCCACATCTGTTGCTTCAGTGAACTTTTCCTGTTGGTCTATGAAAAATTTAGGAAACAGTGTTCCCTTTGAGGAAGCAATTTCAAAAACTCATGATTCCTTCTCAGAAAACATCTCCTATCAATGGACTTCAAGAATGCACAAATGTCTTCCTTGTCCCTTGCATGTTGCTCTAAGTTGTAAACATAATAATCATAAACCACACTTGCTATATTGTTGTCACTTACACAGTATTTGTGATGATATATCCATTTTCTAAAAGATCAGAGAAGCTGGTTCTGTCTGTACCTAGAATAGTAGCAGACCCCTGACATATGAGGAATTGGGAAATGGATAGAAAGTGTGAGAAAGTGTCCCCCTGTCTTGAGAGCTTCCTTAATTAATTCAAGTCTTGTATTTGCTTTGGGCTTACAATTGATCCAGTAGGTCTTCTCTGTATGAGCATCATTTCAGTCCCACAGATAGCTCTGGTTCCGGGTTTCCCTTTAATGCAAATAATTGTATAGATCACCTCATTGCTCCCATTTCTGTCTGTGGGAGGAGTTGTAAAATAAATTCAGCTCAATGTCTTATGTCCAATTACAGGGATTCTCTTTAAACAATCAGAATTTGAGAATAACCTAAGTCAGTACTAACCGCTAGCATAAGTATATGTACACAGATACAACTGAATTGAAAGAAAAATAATCTTTATATTTATAATGAATTCATTTTTGACAGTGGTGTCAAGGAAGTTCAATGGGAAAACAATAGTCTTTTTAACATCTGGTGCTAGGAAAATTGGATATCTATATGCAAAGGGTGAACTTGGACCTCACATTATACACAAAAGTTAGCTTAAGATGGATCAGAGACCTAAAAGTTGAAATATAAAACATTTAGAAGAAAACAGGAGAAAATCTTCAAGATCTTCAGTTGGCAAAGACTTCCTAGATAGAACACCAAGAAAGAACACTACAAAAAGAAAAAAAAAATTGAAATTGGACTTTAGGAAAATTCAAAACTTTTGTGTCTCAAAAGACATTAAGAAAATGAAACTAGGCCACAGAATGGGAGAAAATATTTTTACAAATTACATAACTTACAAAAGGCTTGTATCCAGAACATACAAAATAAAAAATCTTCTTACAATTCAATAATAAAAATATGAACAACTCAATTAAAAATGGACCAAAGATATAAATAAACATCTCACCAAAAAATATATTGAATGCCTAATAAGCACACAAAAAGATGGTCCACATCATTAGTCACTAGAAAAATGCAAATCAAAACCACACAGAGATATCATACTAGACCCAGAAGAATGGCTGTCAAAGAGACAGATAATAGAATATACTGTCCAGGATGTGGAGAAATAGAAACCCTCACCACAGTGCTGGTGGAAATTTAAAATGATATGGGTGCTTTCGAAAAAAGTTTGATAGTTTTTTAAAACTTAAACATAAATGTACCATAGGGCCCAGAAACTCCCGACCTATATATCTAACCAAGAGAAAGGACAACATGTGTCCATGCAAAGATGTGCACTCAAATGTTCAAAGCAACATTATTTATAATAACCTAAAACTGAACAGAACTCAAATGTCCATAAATGGGCGAATAGATAAATGAAAGGTGGTTTATACAACAATGGAGTATTCTCAGCAATAAAAACAAGTGAAATATTGAAAATGCAACAACATTAATGAATCTCAAAAACATTTTCAGTTAAAGAAGCCAGATCCAAACAAATCATATATTGAATAATTCCGTGTATATGACATGTCCAGAAAAGGCAAATCTACAGAAATGGAAAGCAGATTAGTGGTTGTTTGAGGCTCGGGTTAGAAACAGGATAAATTGTAAATGGACATGAGAAATCTTATTGGAGGGATGGTGTTTTAAAATGATTATTGTGCTGTTACATCACTCAATAAATCTACCAAAAAAAAAAAAAATCACCAAATGGTACACTTAAAATGAGTGAATTTCATGATATGTAAACTTTACCTCCATAAAGTTAAGTCAGTCGCAACCAAAGTAAACTCAATGAAAGAAAATTGTAAAGCTAAACTCTCTATCTCAATTTCAAATGTTTTTTAATCCTTATTAACACACACACACATACACACACAGGGAAGGAGAGAGAACAGTTTTCCAACTGCAAAAAAAAAAAAGAGAGAGAGAGAGAGAATGTCTTTATGTCTTTTCTGGAAGTACAAGATGATCCATTAACAAAAAACAAATTCGAACTAACCTAGCCATAACCAAAGAGAATGCTAGTTATCTTCCTGCTTTGCTTTTTCTTTTTTCTTTTTTTTTTTCCGGTAAAAGATATCATATATCAGTAAGAATCAGTCCTGAATCTTGTATTCTTAAATTACATACTAGGGCAACCAGCCATATTTTCCTCAAAGATCTTTTCCAAACAGAAGGAAAAGCAGGGAGGAAACTCATGGGGAAAAGGGATGGGAGGGAGGCATAAAGAAAAGCTAACAAACTAGAAGAAGAGACAAAGCTTTCAAGAGTTGAAGAATCTGAAGCCAAACTCCAAGGTTGGACAAATCTCACAATGGTGAATTCAAATTCCCATAGCTCCAACTCTTAGAGTCAATTTTCAGGAAGAAGAGCCCATGGCCACTCCTCTCCCTTAGCACACATGCTCTCTGACACTATCCGTGAATGAATACAAACACAGAAGTTATACCCCAGGATTCCAAGCAAAAGCCCAGCTGCCCCCATCCCTAGGTTGATTAGCCCTAGGAACCATCAAAGTGATGAAGCGTTCTACCCTCTGGTGGCCAGGGCAATATGCAAACCACTACCTACTTATGGAAGGCCCCAGTCCTGAGGAGAATATTTCTCTGTCTTTTGCCATCAGTGTCCAAGCCTAAAGTCAGATTATTGTTTATAGGGTCCTGTGATCTCTTTACCAATCCTGTCTTTTTTTTTTTCCTTTTGAGAGGGTGCTGATTATTAGACAATCAAGATTCATCTAAAGAAGAAATATTAATTTCTTCATGTTTCAGAACATGTGTCTGCAAGATCAAACCCTGTGGCTGCTTTTCTCCAGTTAGCCCTGGGATGATAATCAAGGTATATCTGTGATTAACTTATTGTCAATCTCTGTGACTGGATCCCAATCAATGGTACTTCCCATTGCATCCAACTAGAAGAATTGCAGTTGGGCAGGACTTGAAGAGGAATCATGCTGTGGACATGACATGGATCTAATTCTCTTTTAAGACCTGGGAACTTTTTTTTTTTTTTTTTTTGGTAGGCTGGAGAGAAGGGTGTGAGAAATGAACCTCCTCCTGACACAAAGAAGCAGTTCTGGTAACTGTTTATTTTACCCACAAAAGCTCTGCATGTCTATCAGACAAAAGGTGGTTTGTTCCTTTACAGACTCATTGATAGTGTGGAACTGGCTGAGGTGGTTCCAAAAGGTGTTTGGCCACTGCAAATGTATGAGCTTGGAGAAGGGCTTGCCAAATCCTGTTAAGGTTTATAGAAGTCAAGAAGCCATGGCATTCCAGCTCTGGTCATATTTCTCAAGTTCGGCTTAAGTTTTGTGCTTGCAGTTGACTGGCTTTTTGTATTTTGATTTTCATTAACACAGAAGGCTTGCTGTTGGCAATAACGCCTTGGAACGTCCTTGCTGGAGCTTAACATTTCAGCACATTTCTCATTGCCTAATGATGGAGTTGTGGTTTGCCAGGAAGGGACTGTTAACGCTTTCCTCCTAGAACTGGGTAGAACTATCCCCATGCAAACCTCAGCTAGTTCAAACAGAGCTTCTGTAATGGCAAAGGGAGAGAAAAGCTGCTATAAATACTTTTATAGGCTGCATAGGTGATTTACAACCCGCTTTATTAATCCTATAAAAAAGGCACAGCTGAACGCCTTTAAGTTACATGCATACAGATGACTAATTAAATACACAGTTAAAAGTCTTGACCTAGCACAATTCTGACCATTAAAGAAATAAGTCTTGAATTCCCCCCTAGGCAAAAGTTTTTGGATGAATTTGTGGGTGGAAGAGGAGTGGGAGGGAGGTGGAGGGGGAAGGTTGACATGGTCGGTGATGGCAGGTGAGAGAGCCAAGGGGGAAATGGGGTTCTGCTGGTTCATGTTTACCCACTCTTCACTACACTTACTAAAGACAACACGGGAGCCTTAGGACTGCCCAACACTGCCAAAGGCTGCTTTCTCTGACTTCTGACAATGACTATGCCATGGTTAGGTTGACTGGGAATGAATTAAATTGCCTTTGGATACAGAAAAATAATAAAATCCTAGCATTCAGGTTGGGAAAGATCCTACTAGCAGCCTTTCTCACCCAACTCAGAAACTGAGATTCAGGAATGAGAAGTGACTTTTTTGAGTCACAGGACTGATAAATGGCAAAACCAGGATGAAGATCCAGAAGCCACCTTGAGAACATTAACTTTCCTGAGACATTCAGGCCGTGTTGCCAGGAGTCACAACATATTTTGATGGGGGTGGGTGGGTAGGGACTAGGGGATTAGTGGAAGGCGAGTCAGGTAGGATATAATTCCAAGACTCAAAATGTTTGCCAAACCATTTATCAGAAACATAAAAGGCCCTTTCAGCTTTAAGGTTCTTGGAAGAGATTGGAAGAGGAGGGAGTGGCCTCTCCCATCAGAGGACAAGCCCCAACAATTCTCCCATCAGCTAAGTGGGGTTTTCTTTGTTGGTTGGTCCTGTCACAAAGTCGACCTCTGAAAAAACATTTTCAGAAGCTTCCAAAGCAGGCTGTGAAAGTGTTGTCTGAGAACACTAGGCCAATGGGTCAGGAAGATTGCAGAGCATGCCTGAGGGGCTGCTTAAGGCAGCCAATGTTATTCCTCCTGCATTTAGCAGTTGAGGTGACCCACCCAAGTCAAGGTCACCTCCACACCTGCATGCTGCCCACACAGGGACTGCAGCTGAAAACTTCTCCCCCACACACATCTCTACCTGCTTTGCTCTATTCCCTCATGACTCTGGGGCCATTTCCTCAGCTCCAAAATGGAAGACAAGTTTCCTTCCCTGTTTATATGTGAGGCACAGAGGCTTCTTTGGCCTCCGCCTAGAAACATTGCTCTCGTTGCCCTCACTGTCTTTCACTTATCTTCCACCCCTTTCACCAGCGAATCCCTATATATTATTCAGGTTTCAGGTCAGATATAACTTTCAAGTCAGAGAAGTCTGTCTAGATCCTAAGAGTAGGATCTGCTCCCTCAACAGGCTATGCATACCCTTGTTACAGAAAGCACTCATCACAGTCTCATAATTGTCTACGTTCAAGTTGGTTCCTGCTGGACTACAGGCTCCAGGAAGGTCTACAGTTATCCTATCTCTGGCATACAAGATGGTGCCTGGCATCTAGAGGGATGCTAATACCACAAACACTTGTCAAAATGCCAACTGTTCCTCTTCCACCTCCTAATTTTCCATGTCTTTCATATCTGAAAACAGTTTCATAGAATACAGTTGTTTTCATTTCAAATTTAAAAATTATTGTACTCTAGATGCAGCGGTATGGAAGAATATGATTGCATATGGGGATTGAATTGGTCTCCAAGGGCTGACATAGCAAAGTAACAGAAATTTATTATCTCACAGTTCTGGAGGCTAGAAGGCCAAAATTAAGATATAAGCTGAGTTGGTTCCTACTGTGGGCTATGAAAGAAAGACCTGTTCCAGGCCTCCCTCCTTGGCTTGTAGATACCTGTCTTCCAGTTCACATGACATTCTCTCTCTATGTCTGTCTCCAAATTTCCCCCTTTTTATAAGGAGACCAGCCATTGGATTAGGGCCCTCCCTAATGAACTCATTTTAATCTGATTACCTCTATAAAGACCATATCTCCAAATACTGTCACATTGAGATCCTAGGGAGTAGGACTTCAATATACGGATTTGGGGGGGGGGGGGGGACAGGGATAGGAGAAGTCATTGCAACTATAGCTGGCCACTTGAAAGCCTAAAATCAGATTGAAATAATAATACCTCTGCAGACTGAACATGGTCACTTTCTGTAGCACTTGGAAAGCCAGGTTGGGTAGCATATTCTAGGGATATAACCTTCTCCAAATTAGAACATTCAAATTTTCAAGACCCTCCAATGTATTGTAGAAATACTTTGCTTAAGGAACACCTTTATCACCCTGGATCACCTGTCATAGTCAAAGAACATTACTCCTTTTCTCTCATGATTATTCCCATAACCATGGCAAGAAGCAAAGAAAAACTGAGTTTTCCAAAGGAGTTATGAGGTTTCCATTCCCTGCTCCAAACTCACACGATTATTTCCAGGATAAATGTGAAATTAGAATTTAGGCCATTATCCAGTGAATATTCAGCTAAGGTCTCTTAGAGCTACATAGGCCTCTGCTTGCTGAACCAGCATTTCTTCTCCTGGTGCCCTTCACGACAAGGCCAGAATCCAGCAGACCTCTAAAGCAGCCTCCTTCCTACTTCCATCTGTTTCTAATTGCATCTGCATTGTGAGTGACACTGAGTATCTTTCTATATGTTTATGAGTTACTTACATGTCCTCTTTTGTTACTGCCCTTTACATATGAAATAATATATATAATATATATTATATACACATATACATGTAATATATATGTGTGTGTATATATATTGAGTATAGTTGACACACAATGTTACATTAGGTTTAGGTGTTTAACAGTGATTTGAAAACTCTATATATTATGCTGTGCTCTTCACAATGGTAGCATCTCTCACCATATAGCACTATTACAACACCAGGGACTATATTCCCTATGCTATACCTTCTATCCCCATGACTTACTCATTCTATAACTGGAAGCCTGCATCTCCTTCTCCCTTTGACCTATTTTGTCCATCTCTGCACCCCCTCCCCTCTGTCAACCATCAGTTTGTTTTCTGTATTTACAGCTCTGATTCTGCTTTTTGGTTATTTCTGTTATTTGTTTATTCTTTTGCTTTGTTCTTTAGATTCCATATGTAAGTGAAATCATGCAGTATTTGTCTGTCTCTGTCTGGCTTATTTCATTTAGCATAATAGCCTCTAAGCCCATGGCAAGATCTCATCCTTTTTTATGGCTGAATAATATTCCAAAGTGTGTGTATGTGTGTGTGTGTGTGTACACTACATCTTCTTTACCCATTTATCTATTGATTTGCACACTGTAAATACTGCTGCAGTAAACAAAGGGATGTATATATCTTTTCAAATTACTGTTTTCATTTCCTTTGTATAAATATCCAGTAGTGGAATTACTGGATCATATGGTGTTTCTATTTTTAATGTTTTGAGGAACTTCCATACTGTTTTTCACAGTAGGCTTCATCAGCTAAGGTAGGACTTAATGCGGTTCTTTTTCCCTCCCCTAGGTGTCCAAGTTTCGGTTTTATTTATGATTTCTTCCCAGTCAAAAGTTTAAATACTTAGGCCATCAAGTAATAAGTATTCCTGTTTATCCTTTACTGTTCACTTGTGTTTTTCTCTTAGAAACTTCACTGATTCCCCAGTGGCATCTTCTGTCCCCTGCCTTTTACACCAGGAATAGTTCATGTCTGAATTCTTTAGGAGTCTTGAGGACCTGCACAGTCTCCTTAAGTGATAGGTTTTATTTTCTCAGGGTGGCTTTGCAATACCCTTCAATAGCATCAAATAGCACCTCTATTCATTGTGTTTATCGTTCTTCATGTAATTGTCTGTGTAGATGTCTACGTCTCTTACCAGAATGACCTTCACTGAATGTAGGGACTACGTTTTATTCAGTGTTGTAGCCTGAAGCTTAACACAGTAGCTGGCAAACAACAGGTGCTCAATAACTATTCTCTTAAATGCCATCACCTGGGCCTTTCCTGTGCTTTGGGTTCCCCTTATCCTTCCAGTGTCCATGTCTCACACACTAAGTTTGCTCAGATCTCAGCATCTGACAACATAGTCAACCCACTAGTCACATGGCATCAAGATGGTCAAGTGTGACTCTACTCCAAAAATAGTTTTATTAGCAAAAAGGAGCTAAGGAGTGAATCCTTTGGAATCTCTCAAATTCTATCTCTTGGCCTGTTTTTTTAATGTATGAACCTGAACCAGATTGAGTGACTTTGTCACCCAACACCTTGGCTACTTCTCAAATTAATCTTTGTCACTGGTTCCTTCTTAGAGTCACACAGCCAAGGAATATCTTTAGTGGCTTCCATTTTGCTGTTATTGTTCATAAAGGCCAGGGAGTTCAATTGCTATTCAGACATGGATGCTACAGAAAGAATTTTAGATTCCCCTTCTATGTGGCCACTGAATAGAATAATAGAATAATGAGATCTCATATCTCAGGGTACACATAGGACGGCCACCATTGTTGCCCACTCATTTTTCCTCCCCACAGACTGCTGCTGAGCACAGAGAAGACAATGCATGCTGAAGTACTCTAAACCTAGAAATTAGACGTGATGACTTTGTTTGAGAAAAATAACCCTGCTTTGTGTTTCTCAATTCCACCTTAGCAAACTTAGGCTGCTTCTCAAGAGCTGGGCAAGCATGTGAAGGGAGGGAATGAGAAGAATGAAGGGGGATGCGTCTGTCAAATCCAGCACAAGTTTGCTTTTGGATTTGCTATGAAAGTGATTCATTTCATAAACAATACAGCTGCTGTAGGAGGCAGTCCTGTCAGATTTGATGGTTGGCTGTGTATCTCTGGATTTTCTGCAGTTGTCAGGGCAGATAGGCTTTGGGGCCAAGCAACCATATCAAATACATCTTGAGTCAATAAGAAATATGAGAAGTCTTCCTACCAATGATAACATATGAGAATAAGGCAAAGTTTTCTGAATAGTAGGACTCTGGACCCACTCTAAATGCTGGCCCCAGCTTGCCTTTTGACCACTATTTCACATTTGACCTGAGTACTCCTGCTTTTCAAGGAAGAGTTCTGGGGAGTCTTTCTCCCTTTCACAGGGCAAGGCCAATCTCAACTGGTCCCCAGATAGGAAAGCCTGAATAGGGAGATGAGTAAAGGATAAGGTATTATGAGTAAAGACTGGATTTCTGGGACCTGCGAGTTTCAGAGGTCAAATCTATGAGTTGGATAATCGCCATTCTCCTTTTTTAGCCCCATTCCTCATTATTAGCAGAAACACCACCAACAGAACAGCTCTTGGGGGTAACAAGCAGTGAGAAACAAGAAAATCACCCATGGGCTGTTTGTAGATAAAAGAATATAGCCAATGGCAGAGCTTTTGGCCATCTGTCTCCTCCAGTCAGGCTTAAGGGACAGTGGATTTTGCTCTAACCTGACCTTTCATCTCCTAGAAAGCCTGAGACCTGGCCAAGAAAAGCACTAATTTTGACAGAGGGAATGTGATTAGAAGAACGCTGGAAAAGTCTTCTCAGTCAAATATATCTACATGTCCACTCACATCTCATGGTCTCTGAAAGCCCTACCAGAGTTCCTTTAAGACATTGAAGAAATCTGTGAAGTTCAGTCATAAATGAGTAGAACATAAAGCCATTTCTCACAAGACATATCTAAAGGAACTTGATTGTGGTGCCAGCCAGCAATGTATGAGTGATTCCTTGCTCTACATTTTAAATGTCTTGATTTGACTAATGTCAAAAACAAAGCTCTTTCAACAGATTCCTTGAAGCACTCAAAAAAGCAAAAACAGAAAGGGAAGGGCTTGTTCCGTTTGAGTTGCATGGTTTATGCCCTCGCCTCCTATTGAGCCTCTCTGCCCACACTCACTCTGATTCTGCACACTGCCTTTGTGTTTTTTCTTCCTCTGAGTATCTTCCAAATCGCTTATCAAAATCAGCCGCAATTCCTTTGTGTCTTGTTCTGATCATAATCTCCTAATCCTCCCCAGATGCCATGCCAAGTGCAGGGGTGCAGCCGGGACTGTAACCACAGCTCATGACTCAGCATCTCGGACAGAAGAGCTGAGCCTCTGGCCCCAGAGACTATGCCAGCACTAGCCATTCACTCTTTCCAGGCCCAAGGGACAACTGTATCTCCATTCCTATGGAGTAACACAGAACCGTGGGAAGAGCAGAAAGTGCAGGCCTGAAGTGAACGAGGCTGGAAGAGGAGCCTGCTGACAGGGGAGTCCACACAGGGCTGGACACAGCCTTAGCACTAAGAGCTTTATCATTTGGGCCAGGTCCTTCCGCAGTGTGAGCACTGTGATCGTAAGTATAACAATGCTAGTTATCATTTATGGATTATTTGATGTGGGCCAGAGAGTTTTCAAATACATCTTCCATCTGTTAGCTCCTGAAATACCACAGTCACTCTACAAAGAGAGTTCTATCCTCTCCATCCTTCAAGGGAGGGATCTGAAGTCTTAAATCACAAAGGGATTTAAACTCAAGCAGCCAACTTCAGAGTCCACACATTTAACCACATTATTCCTTTTCAAATGAGTAGACTTTTATAGCTCCAGGTTCTACAAACCTAAAGAGAGAGCTCTGTATTCCCTTGCTACTAATTCAGACCCAAATCATTTGCATGCCAAAAAGAAGGGCCCATATGGGGTGGGAAGCATGTCACAGCAAACAGCTGTGCTGTCTATTAATCAACCTTTGGTTCTTGTCTTAAGAGTCAAGTGACAGTGCCTCATCCACATAAACCAACATCTTCTGTCAATTTACAGATTCCGTGATGAAAGAGGAAAACCAAAAACAGGCTTCCCATCCAAAAATGTTTGAGGGGATATGGTATGCAGCAAGCTTCAGACAAGGGACACAGGCAAGCATGGCTCTCATACACCTGCTCATGGCCCTGTGGCATACCACAAACTAGCAAGGATGTAGTGCACTTCATGGTATGCCACAGCCCCAAATGCATATTTGTCACATACCATTCACTCTGGCAACATGCATTCCACATACCCCAGAATTCTGCAACTCATGCTATTTTGTCTTCTGATGCAACAGCTTGCTGACAGTAAAGACTTCTTGATAGAAGACCTCTGCTCCAAAGCTGAATGTTATTTGACTAATGTGTTAGATTCTTTTCCCCCTCTCACATTAAGCCACACCTCCTTAATCTTCACACACCCCAGCTTGCATAGCCTGCTAAAAATTCCATTCTGTCCCAAAGAGGACTGCATTCTAGATGATCCCTTGTGTCTTTAACCCAGGCTTGTTATGGGACTTCTTGACACTTAGGACTGCCAAGAACAATTTGGAATTCTTGCAGGCAACATTCTCCATGCTCCTCCTGGCTTTCCCTGAGACCAAGAGCCCCAGATTTCCTGGGCACATTCCATCCCAACTCTTCCCACCCACCCTGGTCCACTTTATTCCCTCATTGGGTGGTGTCACTAAAGCTTGTGAGCTTTTCCTTTCCTTTAGGCAGGGATTTGCATTTGATGGTTTTGTCCACTCTGTATGGTCCAGGGCAGAATGTAGTATTTAGCCATCAGGAGATTGTGGTTTCCAGTCCTGATTCTTGTGTTAAGAACATACCCAGTTGCCAGCTGTGTTCACAATTACTAAGTTACCAAAAATCCACGTAGACATAAAATCCTGCCCCTATCTTTACTACTAGGAACACCTTCAATGCCAGCTTTACCCACCCGCAATTCCTTATTTCAAGTACTTTAAAACAACAGATACCTCCTTTCTATTAATGACCCCTCCCTTGTTTAATTTTCTTCTTTCATCTTTGCTTTTTATATATGCTGTTTTAAATCTTTCATGCATCTTCATAAACTGGTTTCAATACTTTCTGATTGTAAGTAGTAGAAAGAGTAAAGGAAGAAATTAAAGAAGAAAGTAACAAAAGAACCAAGGAGGGGGAAAAAGGAGGAAAGATGCAAACAAAATTAAGAAATTCCAGACAGAACTCGGTCTGTATCATATAAGCTCAGAATGCCTTAGCAAATTTAACTTTTCCATCTAAGCAAAACAAGAGGCAACCAAGGGGAAGGAAGCATCTGAAATCTCACAGGTAGGAAATGAATAGCTTCACTTTCTTGTATTATGTGCACATCTTCATAGGTGAGTTAAACTTTCTGATTCTCTTTC
This sequence comes from Hyaena hyaena, assembly GCF_003009895.1. NCBI lineage: Eukaryota > Metazoa > Chordata > Mammalia > Carnivora > Hyaenidae > Hyaena > Hyaena hyaena. Next base: position 233,653 of record NW_024081293.1, on the reverse strand, counting down.
TCCGTCTGTAAAATGTGATGGGAATTATGGAAGTGAACCACAATAACTAAGGTAAAATAATCTCTTATAAAATACTGCCATTACAAATACAAAGTAGCATTATTAAGGTCAATCAAAAACTCTGTTGCAAGCAGTATGCTAATTGTTAGAAGAAAACAATCATTTATCATTATTATCTAGGCAGAACCACAAGTGTTAAAGCCACTTTATAAAGTGTTCTCTGTTTCTGATAAAAAATACATGATAATTATTGGAAATTAGTATAAAGAGCTCAAAGCACCCCAACAAGGTTTTCACCTTTGCCCTCCTCAGTTCTCCTTGGGAAGAACTTACCCTGGGACAATCAATTTTACACTTCCGGGATTGCATGCTTGGACTCTTAACGTCTCATATGTATTTGACTCTGTTTAGTCTTCTTGAAACCCTCTCTCCTTCCATTGGCTTCCACCACTCTTTGCCTATTCTCCCCCAGTCTTCTTGCTTTCTGTTACTGGGTCCTCCTTCCCTGTCTTAACTGGAGCTTCTCCTCTGCTCACTTTGTGCTCTCTCCCTTCCAGTGTATCAGTATTTTCCGATGAGGATAATACTGGCATTTTGGCTGGGACAATTCATTGTGTGAAATTTTCCTTTGTATTACAGGACACTTAGCATCCTTGGTCCCCACTAAGTCATGACAACAGTACCACCTCCAGTCATTGTGCAGCCAAAAACATCCTTACATATTTCAGAATGCTGTCCAGAGAGGCTGCATCCCTCACATAGTGTGAGAACTTGTGTCATTTCACCATACCCAGCCCAAATATCTCCCCTTTGCATTAGTCCTTTGTTGACTAGCTATTTGCATTTGGATAATGCAGAATAATTTCAAACTTACATATGAAGCAGAATCCATCAGCTCCCACTTCCTTCAATATGACTTTCCTCCTGAACTCCTGTCCCTGTCCTCACTTCAGCAGCACAGATACTGAATTCCTATCTTTGTTGGTCACACATAATTATCAAAGCTAGATACCTAGGTACCAACTTACTCCTCCTTCTTCAAATCCCACATCAATTAATCACCAAGTCTTTTCAATTCTACTTCTTGAATACTTTTGTCTCCATCTTTTCCCCTTTATCTCCACATAATAACCATTTCTTTTGTAACCCCAGTGATTTTAAGCATAGATCTTCAGCTTGGTGGCTGGCCATAAAAGATCTCTCAATAAGCTACATAATGAACAAATAAGTTTAGAGGGAATTGTTGAATAATAAACATCATATCTAAACCCATATATATCTAAACATATTCTTATTAAGTAAAAATATCATTCTATTCAGAATCTGTGTTTCTTTAAGTTCTTTAATTACCATAAAGTAAAACTCTTAGAGTAGTTGTGTTGAAGCATTTTTTAGTCCTGAGTGAGCTAAGGTCAAAAATCTTGTGCACCACTACCCTATTGCACCACGGTGAGTTCATAAATATACTAAATCTAATCTCATCCTTTTCCCCTCTCTCTTCTTCCTCCCAAGTTTGTTCTTCTATGAAGTCTCAGAATTATCTTCCTAAAATATTTAATTGGTGGTATCATGCTTCTTTTGAAAAAGTTCCAATTGATTTTCATCACCTAAAACATTTATCTTGCTCAGTCACATGTGAAATTTCAGGATATGACACCTCTTAACCTTTCCATCTTCTTTCTCTTCCTTGGTTCCTGAATTTTACATGAAGCTCTAGCAATGCCAAACTTAGAGCTTCCCAACTATACTTTATAGTTTTGTATCTCCTTCCTTTTGTGTATGTGGCTCTCTTGGTCTGCACTGCCTCCTACGGATGCGAATTCACTTAAGTTTTAAAAGTATCTGTTCTGGCACTATATAGAGAATAGGTCTCAGTGGGGCAAAGGCAGAAGCAGAAAGACCAGAATTGATGGTGACTTGGCCTATGGTGATGACCGTGAATGTGAAGTGTGTTCAGACATTCACATGTTTTTAATGTATCCATTTTATATATTTCTTTTTTAATTTTATATATTTTATTTAAAAGCCCACCAAAAAATGCTAAACTTGTTGATAGGTGGAAAAACTGAGCCATGAGATAATCAAATTTCTGGTCAGCATTATACCTGAAAGAAAGTCCTATAATAGATTTTCTTACATCATAAAGTGTTATTCTCTGTCAAAAGCAAACAACAACAATTAAAACCCTGATACTCCTTGTAAACTAAGCAGGGGTGTAATTTCTATCCATCTTAAGGATCTGAAAAAATAAGTATCTTAATTAGCTTGAAAATAATGCCCGAGCTGAGATTTGTTTTGTTTTGTTTTTAACAGTGCTGGTAATAAGAAAAACCATAAAGTAAGAAAAACCAGAGGCAAATTCATAACATTTCTTTCTGGTTCTTGTCCTTTCTGTTATTTCATCATTCTTCTTGTAATTGTACAATAGTCCCATAAAATCATAAGGTACTTTATCCTAATAATTGTATTGGTAATAGTAGCAGTACAAGTTAGTAGTGTAGTTGCACTAGAAATAACAGTAATAATGCAATGTATTAACTGCCGTGCATAGAATCTTGCCAGTCTGAAGGTTTATGCAGATTATATCATTTAATACTGATAGGAACCCTAAGAAGTAGTTGGTATCTATATATCCATTTTGCAGGTGAGGCAATAGAGATCTCAAGAAGTTATAAAACTTGTTCAAGAGGATTCACTTAATCAATTGTTGAATGGGATTCAAACCCAGATTTCATGGCTTGTCCCCTTATACACTACACCATATTGGCTCTTTTAGAGCCATTTTATCCATACTGTAATGATCATGTGATTATGGATCAACCTAACAAAGTATTTTAAAGTAATGTTTTTAAAAATTTGTTAAATAATTTGTGTTTCTTATAGAATATCTGGTAAACCCAGATAAAACACAAAGCAGAAAGTATTTCTATAATCATATCACCAGGGATAACTATTCATAGTATTTTGATAGTCTCTATATCATACTTATGTATTAATATCATTGTGATTAAAAGGAGCAAATAATTTTATAATATAATTTTTTCAACTTAGTGAAGTTGTTAAAACATTTTCCCATATCATTAAGTTATCTTTACACAAATTGTTTTTTTGTGGTTAAAGAGAAGTTTATTATGTGGATGCACCAACAAATTTATTTCAACAATTCTATATTATTGGTCACTTAGGTTAAATTTTTTCTTTACTATAGGTTAAAACATTTATTTGTTTGTTCCCTTAAAGTTTGTTCATTTATTCTGAGAGACAGAGAGAGCACAAGCAGGGGAGAGGCAGAGAGGGAAGGAGAGAGAGAATCCCAAGCAGATTCCACACTGTCAGTGTGCAGCTCGATGTGGGGCTCCATCCCATGAACCAGGAGATTATGACCTGAGCTAAATCTAGAGTCAGATATTTGAATGACTGAGCCATCCAGGCACCCCTAAAATTTTAATGTATTATTAAATTATTAATAAATTAATTCTGTAATGAATACTTTTATATATGTCTGATTATTTCCTCTGGATAAATCCCTAAAAGAAGAACTCCTAGCTCAAAAACAATGTTATCAGTATTTGTGGGATGCATCAAAAACAGTGCTTAGAGGGAAATTTATAGCACTTTATACATACATTAGAAAAGGAGAAAGATCTAAAAATCAATAAACTAAGTTTCCATCTTAGGAAACTAGAAAAAGAAGAGCAAATGAAATCCAAAGTAAGTAGAAGAAAAATTAATAAGAATTAGAGCAGAAATCCATGAAATTAAAAACAGGAAATTAGTAGGAAAAAACAACAAGACCAAAAGCTTATTCTTTTGAAGGATCAATAAAATTAATAAGCCTATATCTAGACCAAAAAAAAAAAAAAAAAAAAAGACACAAATTACTAATATCAAAAGTGAAAGAAGGGACATCACTACAGATCCCATGGAAATGAAAATAATAAAGGAATACCACAGACAACTCTATGACCACAAATCTGATAATTTAGATGAAATGGACCTATTCCTTGAAAGATACCATCTACCAAAACTCATACAAGAAAAAATAGACAATATAAATATACCAATATCTAGTAAATAAATTGAATTAATAATTAGTAACCTTCTAAAAGAGAAAGCACAAGGTTCAGATGGATTTACTGGTGAATTCGACCAAACATTTGAAGAAGGTATTATACCAATTATTTACAATCTCTTTCAAATGAAATAAATAGAAAGAATACTTCTTAACTAATTCTGTGAGGTAGAATTACCTTAATACCAAAACCAGAAAAAGACATTACAAGAGAACTACAGACCAATATCTGTCATGAACATAGATACAAAAATTCTCAACAAAATATCAGCAAATCAAGTCCAATAATGTTAAATGCCATGACCAGGTGGTATTTATTTCAGATATGAAAGCTGCTTCAACATTCAACATCCAAAAATCAATTAATGTAATCCATCACATCAATGGGCTAAAAAAGAATAATCATATGATCATATCAATAGATGCAGAAAAAGCATTTGACAAAATCCAACACCCATTCATTATTTAAAAAAAAAAAAAACTCTCAGTAAACTAGCATTAGAGAAACTTCCTCAACTTGATAGAGCATATCTCCAAAAAACCTACAGCTAAAACTATACTTAATGGTGATAAACTTGATGTTTTCCTACCAAGATTAGGAACAAGGCAAAAATGTTTTCTCTCACCACTCCCTTTCAATATCATACTGGAATTCCTAGCTAATGCAATGAGACAAGAAAAGGAAAGAAAAAAATATACAAAATGAGAAGGGATTAATAGAGCTATCTTTATTCACAGATGATATGGCCATTTATTTAGAACCAAAAATATCAACACAAAAGTTTCTTAAAACTAATAAACAATTATAGCAATGTTGCAAAATACGAAACTAATATACAGAAATCAGTCACTTTCTTATATACCAGCAAAGAACAACTGGATTGACATTAAAAGCACAATACATTTAAATTAGTATCCCCCAAAAGGAAATAGTTGGGTACAAATTTTAAAAGTGTCTACAAGGTCTATTTGAGGAAAACTACAAAATTCTGATGAGATAAATAAAAGGAGAGATATTACATGCTCATGCATAGGAATACTCAGTATGGTCAAGATGTCAGTTCTTCCCAACTTGATACATAGATTTAGTGCAAACTCAATAAAAATCCAGTGAGATTTTTTTGTTATGTTTTGGAAATTGAGGTATTCTACCCAAATCAGCACCAGCTTGCCAGCCACAAGGGTGAGTTACCTTGGAAGCAGATCCTTCAGCCCCAGTCAAGCCCTCAGGATGACTGCGGCCGCATCCAACATCTTGAGTGATATATTACAAAAGATCTACAGCAGAACCATCTAGGTGAGTTATACCTGAATTTTCTGATCCACAGAAACAATTAGATATAAGAAATGTTGGTTATTGTTTATAGCCACTTGATTTTGTGGGTAATATTTTACACAGCAACAATTAATTTGTGATTTTATTTGCTAGTAAAATAAAATTGGAAAATAAATATCCCAAAAAAGTTTATAATTGTATCAAAACAAGTGAAATACTTAGGAATAAATACAATGAAATAAGGGAAAACTTTTCACTAAAATTACAGAGCACTGCTAAAAGAAATTAAATATCTAAATAAATGGAGCTATAAACCATGTTCATGGATTGGAAGACACAATATTGTTAAAATACCAGTTCTTCCTAAATTATTATAAAGGTCCACTTGTGACATCAATCAGAAATCTTGCAGGATTTTGGTAGGAATTGACAATCTTATACTAAAATTAATATAGAAATCTAAATAAATCAGAATAGCTATATAAATCTTGAAATAAGAATAAAGTTAGAGCGAGGCCTGAAATTATTTTATTTCTGAAATAATATATAGCTATATTATTCAATACAATACAATGCTATTTTATTAGCATAGAAATAGATATAGATTTATGAGACAGAATACAGAGTCCAGAAAGAGGCCACATATATAGGATCAAACAGTTTTAGCAAGAGTGCTAAGACATTTCAGTTGGAAAAGCAAAATCTTTTAACATACGATGTTTAAATTACTGGATATCCTTTGGTGAAAAAAAAATGAACATGAACTTTTATCTCACACCATATCCAAAAGTTAGTTAAAATGTTAGTTTAAAAGTTAGTTAAAAGTTAAAATGGTCATAGAACTAAATATAAATGCTGAAACTATAAAATTCCTAGGAGAAAATCTTATGTTCTTGAGACAGGCAAAGATTTCTTAGCATGGTACACAAAAACACAAACTATAAAGGAAAAATGACAACTTAGCCATAATCTGAATTTAAAACTATTGCTTTTCAAAAATTACTATTAAGGAATCAAAAAGTAAAGACACAAAGTAGGGAAAATAATTGTAATACATACATGGCAAAATACTTGTAACCAGAAAGAGGAATTCAAACCTCAATAATAAAAAGGCAAACAACTACATTAAAAATCGGCAAAGGGTTTAAACACGTTTTACAAAAGAAGGTATATGGCCAGTTAGCACAATGAAAGTCTGATCGTCAGTCATCAGAGAAATGTGAGATAACTTTACACATACTAGAATGGATAAAATTTAAAAGATGGATAATACCAAATGTGGTGATGTTGTGGAGTTCTCACGAAAAATGGTAATAATCACTTTAGAAAACTGACAATTCCTGAGAAGTTAAACATGCAGTAATTACCATTTCACCTTTGCACTACTATTTCCACAAGAGAAATTAAAACATATGTCCCTAAGACTTACATATGAAGGTTTACAGTGGTTTTATTAGTGAAGGCCAAAACAAATCAATTGAAATGACCCTTAGTAGGTGAATGGATATACATAATGTGTTATACCTACATAATCAAACACTACTCAATAAAAAGGAACAGATACACATAACCCATAGATAAATCTCAAAATCATTTTGCTGCATGAAAGAAGACACAAAAGAGTATATAAAAGGTTTCATTTATCAAGATTCTAGAAAATTCAAACTAATCTTTGTGCCAAAACAGATCAGTGAATCCACTCCTAGTTACAAGTCCAAAAGAAATAAAATATTTCCACACAAAAAACTTGTACCTGAATATTCATATAATAGCAGCATTATTCATAATAGCTCCAAATTGAAAACAACCCAGCTATTAACTGATAGATAAATAAAATTTGGTGTATCCATATAATGGAATATTGTTCAACAATAAAAGTAAATGAAGTACTGATACATGCTACAATATATGAACCTTGAAAACATTACACCAAGTGAAAGAAGCCAGTCACAAAGACCACATACAGTATGACTTCATTAGATAAAGTGTCCAGATTAAGCAAATCCATAGAGACAGAAAGCTGTGTTTTCCTATAGCTGTGAGGTTGGGGCAAAATGGAGAATGGTGGCTAATGGGTACAGGTTTTCTCTTTTTGGAATAAAGTTCTCAAATTGATTGTGGCAATGGTTAAACAACTTTCTTAATATACCCAGACCTATTGAGTTCTGTGTTGTTTTTCTTATGTTTATTTATTTTTAAGAGAGAGACAGAGACAAACTGCAAGTAGGGGAGGAACAGAGAGAAAGGGAGACACAGAGCCTGTATCTGTCAGCACAGAGCCTGATGCAGGGCTCGAACTCTCAAAACAGCGAGATCATGACCTGAGCCGAAGTTGGCCACTTAACTGACTGAGCCACCCAGGTACCCCAAGTTCTATGTTTTAAATGAATATATGGTAAGTGAATTATATCACAATAAAGCTATTATTTAAAAGAATTAATCAGACTGGTTGTTGCCTGAGGCCAAAAGTAAATAGCAAAGGAGAACAGGAATATTTGGTGGGGATTAACATGGGTTTTGTTTGTTAGTTGGTTGGCTGGTTGTTGTTTTTTTAATCTTTGGGGCACCTGGGTGGCTCAGTGACTCTTGATTTCAGCTCAGGTCTTGATCTCAGGGTCATGAATTCAAGCTCCACATTGGGCTCTGTGCTGAGCATGAAACCTACATTTTTAAAAAAATGTTTTTGTCTTTATTGTGTAGTGATGTCATGGCTGTCTGCAACTATGAAAATTCACTGAGTTGTACACTTTAAACAAATGCAATTTACTGTATGTAAATTGTTCAGGTTGCTTTTATAAAGAATGTACACTGAGCGTCTCCCTCCTAGCTGAGGCTCTCATTATCCAACCCCAGATGAAATTAACATTACCAACTTCTTATATATTCTTTTAGATGTGTTTTATGCATATGTAGCTATGTTCATATATTTGCTATTTTTCCATTCCTAAACCAAATGGCAGCATGCTATACACATTCTTTTTTTTTTTTTTAATGTTTTATTTATTTCTAGGAGAGAGGAGAGACAGCGTGAGCAGGGGAGGGCCAGAGAGAGAGGGAGTCACAGACTGAAACAGGCTCCAGGCTCTGAGCTGGCTGTCAGCACAGTGCCCGACGCGGGGCCCGAACCCACGAACCGCGAGATCATGACCTAAGCGAAAGTCGGATGCTTAACCGACTAAGCCACCCAGGTGCCCCATCATGCTATACACATTCTTATACACCTTGGTTTTTTTCACTTAAAATATTTTGAAGAATTACTGATTTTTTGGATCTTTAAGATTATATGTAAAAATAGTATCTAATTTACTTAAATTTATGTTTCTGTAATTTTGAAAAACATTGTGTCTGCTCAGAGTTCTCCAAATCATTTGCATTTCCTTTACTGCAAACCATCATTTGTAACCTGTGCCTATTTTCCTATTATAGTCTTAGGCATGTACTTATTTGAAGCTCTTTCTATATAAGCAAATTATCTGTTACATGTGTTATGAAATGCAAATATTTCTTCCAGTGTGTCATTTATATTTTGACTTGGATTATACTAAGTTTTACACAAACTTTTTAAAAATTTTCTTTAGGTTTATTTATTTTTGAGACAGAAACAGAGCACGAGTGGGAAAGGGGCAGAGAGCGAGAGAGAGACACAGAATCTGAAGCAGGATCCAGGCTCTGAGCTGTCAGCACAGACCCCGATGCGAGGCTCGAACCCATGAACTGTGAGATTATGATCAGAGCCAGTCAGACACTTAACCAACTGAGCCACTCAGGCGCCCCTATACAAATTCTTTTAAAATAGTCTAATTTATCATTCTTTCCTGACTTCTGGGTTCTGTGTTATATTTAGGTCTTTCCCATTTCACAGTTATAAAAATAATTCTCCAGAGTTTTCTTAGGTACTTTCATGGATTTCATATTTTGTGTCCAAACCTTTAATCATTTGGAAATACATTTTGTAAAATGCAAAGTTCTCAAATTTTTTCCAGATGGCCACTCAATTGTTCCAATACCATTTATTGAGTAACACATCTTTTCACTGCTGTTTTGAAGTATCATCTTTATCATGCACTACATAACCATATGGACTTGAATCTATTTCTGCACTTTCTATTTTATTCTACTGATCTGCCTATTCATGTAACAATAACAGATTGTTCTACTTATTATAGCTTTATAATAAGAGCTAATAACTAATAGGCTAGTTTTTCCCTCTTTTTATCTCCTTTATCAGAATTTTTCCTAGCTTTCCTTGCTTATTTTCCACTTGAACAGCTTGTATAGTTCCACAAGAAAAATCGTTTAGATAGTTTTTATTGGAATCATATAAAGTTTATAGATTACAGGAAACTGATATCTTTCTGAGTCTGATACTTCCTATCCAAAATCAATTACAGTATGCCTTTTCATTTATGTGAGTCTTTTTTTCCCACTAGTCTTCAAGTCTTTTCTTAGCATTTAAATTTCCTTCTTTATAAATCTTGTTTATTCCCTTTTCAGTTGTTTTAATCTAATTCCATTGACTAGAACTTCTTAGAACTTATTAAAGAACACTGATAATAGAGGACATCTTTGTCTTATTCTTAATTTTAGTGGAAATGTTCTAATATTTTCCTATTTAGAATCATACTGGTTGAAGGGCACCTTGGTAGTTCAGTTGGTTAAGTGGACAACTCTTGATTTAGGATTGGGTAATGATGTCACGGTTCGTGGGATCGAGCCCTGCATCTGGCTCTCAGCTAACAGCACAGAGTCTGCTTGGGATTCTCTCTCTCTCCCTCTCTTTGTCCCTCTCTCTCCCTCATCTCATGCATGCACACGCTCTCTCTCAAAATAAATAAATAAACATTTAATAAAAGAGAATCATACTGGTTGAGTAAAATACATATACATACAAACACAGGTCTGCTACTACCTGCTGTGAAATTTTTAAATTCAGGAATAAGAAACAAACTTTATTAAATGCTTTTTAAACCTTTATGGAGGTTGTAACATTATATTTTATTTTACCCATTAATTTTATAAATTTGGGAGTAAATTTTCTTACTGAAGTATAGTTGACATACAACACTGTATTAATGTCAGGTGTACAACATAGTGATTTGACAATTATATACACTATGAAATGCTCACCATGATAAGTGTAGGATCTTAAAATCAATGCTATACTTGTTACAAAATGTTTTGGAAGCTTACCTTCTTATTCTGTGGTCAAGAAGAGTTTAAATGGCATTATAATTCTCTATCCTTTATTTATTTTTTTAATGTTTTACTTATTCTTGAGACAGAGGGAGACAGAGCTTGAGGCAGGGAGGGGCAGAGAGAGAGCAAGACACAGATTCTGAAGCAGGCTCCAGGCTCTGAGCTGTCAGCACAGAGCTGGACGTGGGGTTCGAACCCGCGAACCGTGAGATCGTGACCTGAGCCGACGTCAGATGCTTAGGCCCAGGCACCCCTCTATCAAACCTTTAAAGGATAGAGAATTACTGAGACACCTGGGTGGCTCACTCGGTAAGTGTCCAACTTTGGCTCAGGTCACGATCTCATGGTTGGTGGGTTTGAGCCCCGCGTCCAGCTCTGTGTTTGACAGCTAGCCTGGAGCCTAGAGCCTGCTTCCAATTCTGTGTCTCCCTCTTTCTCTGACCCTACCCTGCTCACGCTGCCTCTCTCTCTCACAGAAATAAATAAAACATTTAAAAAAATAAAGGTTTGATAGAATTACCATCTGAATTCATCAAATACACTGATTTTTAGGAAGGGAACTATCTTGAATAATTTTCTCTATTTTTATTATGATAATGGTGGGATGACATTTTTATCTCCTCTTGGTCAGTTCTGGAAGCTTACACTTTTCTAGAAAATTATACAGTGTATCTGGATTCTCAAAATTATTTTTATTTTATTTTATTTATTTATTTTGAGAGAGAGGGAGAGACAGCATGCTCACCTGCTTGCACAGGGAAGGGACAGAATGTGGGAGGGGGAGATTCTTAGGCAGGCTCCACACCCAGTACAGAGCCCAACATAGCATTCAGTCTCACAACTGTGAGATCATAACCTGGGCCAAAATCAAGAGTCAGATGCTTAACCAACAGAGCCACCCAGGTGCCCCTTGAATTTATTTTGATAAATGTAAACACAGAAAGTCTTGTAATTCTTTAATTTTCTTCTGCATAAATGGCTATTTTGCTAGTGTCACTGTTTACTTTCTACTTGTGCCTTCCTTTTACTCTTATTTAGGTCAACTAATACATCTTTTAAAAACTTCTCTCACAGAACCACCTGTTGGATTTGTATATCCATGTTATCTGCTTCTTAATTTATTAATTTCTGCTTTATTCTCATTTTCCATCTTCTGCTTTCTTTGGCTTTGTTTTGCTTCTATATTGTTACCCTTCTAAAATTGGGTATTCAGTCATCTTGCCCTTTATTTATTGTTTATTACTATAAAAGTCCTCTAATTACTGGAGTAGAGGGCCTATATCCGGATGGACCTCTTGTGCTTTGTTTTCATTACCATTGTCATTATTTTCTAGATAATTGGCAACCTCAACTTTGAGCACTCTTTGGCTTAAAAATTTAAGAGAGAGTTTTTCTTTCCCAAGTGGTATTTTGTTTTGTTCTATGGTTTTAAATTATAATTCTATTTCATAGTGCTTAGACTAAATTGGTTAGAACTATTTCAACCATTTGAAATTCATTCAGTTGTGCCTATGGCTTGAAATTTGGTCAATTTTTATAAATGTTCCATGTATAGAAAAAAGTGAGTTTATCTTCAGTTTTGATATAAATAATTATCTCTCACAAATAATTAACTTCTTCCCCACTAAATTGTCTGAATAATTTTTCTTATTTTTTAATGTTTTCCTTTATACCTTTATAATTCTATTATTTATCAGTTTATTAAGTAATCCTAGTTACAGAAAGTCAGGGATAACTTCACTATCTATAACTTTTTATTCCCCATCCCCATCAATTTTTATTATGTATATTATTTCTACATTTTAGGGTTTATAATATTTATATTCCATTGATCATCTCCATTTCTTCTTATCTGTATTTCTTCATTCACCTACTTACTGGTTGGCTAAAATCTTCTGCTGCTATCTTCAGAAAGAGCTCATAAGAAAAAGATTTCCTCATCATCTTTTTCAATTTAAATATTTTTTCATTGCTGCTTTTGTTGTTATTTTTATATATAAAGGAGAATTTGAACATAATTTCCTTGAATCACACATTCTTTACTTCATCACTTAATTTTTTTAATATTTTATTATTATTATGTTTTTTTTAGAAAGAGAGAGAGAGCAAGGAGGAGGGGCAGAGGGAGAGAAAGAATCTCAAGCAGGTTCCACACTCAGCATATAGTCCGATGTGGGGCTCAATCCCACGACCCTGGGATCATGACCTGAACCAAAACCAAGAGTCAGACACTCAATCAACTGAAGCACACAGGCACCCCTTTCCTTTAGTACTTTAAAGACATTACTGCATCCTTTGCTGACACTGAATGTTGCTGTGAAGAAGCTTGAGGCCAGCATTTTTTTCTCTCTTACAGGTGACTTCATCATTTCCCTGGTTCCCCCAGTGTCCTTTAGCTTTAGGCCTACTAACTTTATAAGGAGATTTTGGTATTATTGTTCTATGCCAACTTTTCCCTGGGATATGTCATGCCCTGAAAATTTCTGGATTCCAGTCCTGAAAGTGTTCTTGAATTATATTTGTTTTTGGTTTTCCACTTTAGAGGCATCAGTTATGCTTCTTGATATATATGTTACATATGTACACATATATTTATATATGTATATGTAAATATCTATCTCTATATCTCTCTATCTATCTCTAATATATCTAGTATGCCTAGAGATATATAGATATATACACACATAGGTATATGTCTGATGCATATATAGTAACATTAAATCATACCCTACATTCATTTTGGAAATATTTAATTTAAAATTCAGACTCTTGAAATCCCAACCAAGTTTTTGTTGTATCTACAGCCTTCTAAGCTGGCTATAAGATTAGAAACAGATAGGCACAATATATTTGTCAATTGTGATGTCCTTCTCACACATTCCATACTTTTCATCATCACTAAAGAGCAGACTCTTGATGGTAATAGCAAAAGTATCAGATAGGGGAAGCAGTGTCAGCGTCCCTTAGAAGTAACTAAATTAAGGGGCGCCTGGGTGGCTTAGTCAGTTAAGCGTCCGACTTTCGCTTAGGTCATGATCTCGCGGTTCATGAGTTCGAGCCCTGCGTCGGGCTCTGTGCTGACTGCCAGCTCAGAGCCTGGAGCCTGTTTCAGAGTCTGTGACTCCCTCTCTCTCTGACCCTCCTCTGCTCACGCTGTCTCTCTCTCTCTCTCTCTCCTAGAAATAAATAAAAAAAATAAATTAAAAAAATAAATAACTAAATTAAGTCCCCAGTAATTTCTTTCCATTCATAATAATAGTATCATTCTATGCTCATCACAATTTTATGAGACTGACTGTTCTTTTCAGTTCTGTTGCATATCAAATACTGACTACACACACACACACACACACACACACACACACACAAAACCACACTTTTAAAAAAAATTTAAGTTTTTAAGCTGTTTTTTCTTTTCTTTCTTTTTTTTTCAGAGAGAGAGAGAGAGAGAGAGAGAAAGAACAAGACAGAGAGAGTGCAAGCAGGGGGAAGGGCCTAGAGAGGGGGAGACACAGAATCTGAGGCAGACTCCAGGCTCTGAGCTGTCAGCACAGAGCCCGATGCAGGGCTTGAACTCAGGGACTGCGAAATCATGAGCTGAGCTGAAGTCAGATACTTAACCAACTGAGCCACCCAGGTGCCCCCATACAAGACCACTTTGATGAAATTCTTTAAACATAGAAACTGCTGAAGTAAAATGTGGATATAATTACAAAAAGACTTCGTGAAAAACAAGGATTTCACCATACAAACAAACGCTTGTAGGTCCCAGCCTTTTAAAAAGCTTCAATAGACAAGTTTGGTTTTAGATATTATTAATTTCAGTTTTACTGAATTGTGATCAGAAAGTATTGACTATTATGTTTCTACTTTGGGGAATTTATTAAGATTAATATCTGCTTGATATGAGATTAGTATTTGTCCATTTTCATAAATTTCCAAGGGTATTTAAAAATGGTATATTTCCAATCACCAGTTTCTTCATGTAAGTCTTATTTATACCAGTTTATGTTATATCGATCTTTTTTATCCTGACTTATTTTTTTTCCTTTTGCTTTGGTCCCTTTTCTCATGCTTCAACATTAATTTATACCAACAAACTTTTATTATAATATGCAAACACTTTCTTGTTTGAAACAAATAGATGTCAAATCTCATGTGAAAAGATAATAGAAATAGCCCATAAAACTCAGGGAAGAAGGAGCAGTGAAAGGGTAATAAGCCCAAATGAGTATTAAGATACATTATAAAGCTACAATCATTTAAATTGCATAATGCTGCAGTAATTCATATTGCATGATATTGAACATGAATAGATAGACCAGTGGAACAGAATAGAAAGTAGAGAAATAGTCTAAATCAATATGGAAATTTAGTATATGATGAAAATGACATTTCAAATTAATGGTGTTAGGAGAACAGAATGCTTACCTAGGAAAATTGCTGTCATATCAACTACTTAAAATTTAATGCAATACATTCTGAATGGATCAAAGATTTAAATGCAAAAATAAACCATAAATGTACTAGAAAAAAGTGTGTGAATTTCTTTTGAATTAAAGAAAAATTTAATGTTTATTTATTTGGGGGTGGGGAGGGTGATGGTCACAGGATCCAATGCAGCCCATGAGATCATGACCTGAACCGAAGTCTGATACTCAATCAATTGAGCCATCTGGGTGCCCCTCTTTTGAATTTTAAAATGGGAATGGTCTTCCAGCTTACAACACAAATTCTAAAAGCCATGTTAAAAGGACGGATAAATATAACTATATTTAAAAGAACTTTTGAATACAAAAATGATAATGAATAGGATTAAAAGATAAAAGGCAAACTAGGAAAAAATAGTTACAACTTGTATCACAAAGGGCCAATTTTTCTGTTTAAAGAGCACCTAAAATTGATAAGAAAATGCCCAATAATCAAATAGAAAAGATGGGCAAATTATATGAACAGAAGTTCACAGAACATGAAACACAAACAACTCAAATATGAAAAGATTTCCAATATAAGAGAAGGCATTATTACAATTACACTGAGATGTATTCTTTTAACTTATCAGACTGACAAAAAATCCAAACATCTAAAAACACTTTCTTTTGGCATTATTAAAAAGTACAAAGCATATAAATGTGTATATGCCTTGACTCAGGAATCTGGTATTGGAGAATTTATTCTACACATATATCTATACATGTGAAAATGTTGTATTTAACATTATTTTTGCAATATTGTAATAGTAAAAACTACCCAAGTGTAAGAGTGACCAGTTACATAAGTAATAGTACATCCATTCAAAAAATACTTTGAAGCTTAAAAAAAATTAGAAGCTATATATTGATATTAAAGTATTTCCAGGATATAGTAAGCAAAAAGAATAAAGAACAAAACAGAGTATAAGCATGATAACTTTGGGGTTAGAAGACCTGAATATGAATATGTATATATTCATATGTATATATTCATATTTGCTCATATTTTATAAAAACACCCTGGACGACACATTAAAAATGAAAAAGAGGGGCTCCTGGGTGGCTCAGTCGGTTAGGCGTCCGACTTCGGCTCAGGTCATGATCTCAAGGTTCGTGGGTTTTGAGCCCCGTGTCGGGCTCTGTGCTGACAGCTAGCTCAGAGCCTGGAGCCTGTTTCGGATTCTGTATCTCCCTCTCTCTCTGACCCTGCCCTGCTCATGCTATCTCTCTCTCTCTCTCTCTCTCTCTCTCTCTCTCTCTCTCAGATAGAAATAAAACATTTAAGAAACTTTTTTAAAAATGAAAAATAGAGGTTTTGTTGGTGGAGGGGGGACTAAATGAGTTAGGCATAGAATGAGAAGAATAATTCATTGTTAACTTTTAGATTTGTTTCAGCAACTAAATGAATTTATTGCCAACTCAAAGGATTAAATTTACATAGCCTTTCTCTTTTTATTGGTATGAATAGAATTTATAGATTAATTTAGGTAAAAACTGGTAACCTTGCCCTAATGAGCTTTTCTATGCTTAAACAAAGTATCCTTTTCCATTCTATTCAAGTTTTCCTTCATATCTATCTCTAAGTTTTCACAATTTTCTTTGCATCAATCTTAAACATTTCTTAGTACATTTATCACTAAATGTTTTACTATTTTTTGATTGTGTTATAAAGTGTACTTTTCTCCATTACAACTTCTAAAAGATTACTCTTTGCTATCTTAATCTGGCTGGGCTGCTTATAGACTGAGTGGGTTACAATCTGCAGAAACTTATTTCTCACAGTTCTGAAGGCTGGTAAATTCAAAACCAAAGCACCAGAAAGTTCAGTGTCTGGTGAGAGCTTCCTGGTTCATAGACGGCCATCTCTTCAGTGTATACTGATATGGTGCAAGAGGTAAGGGAGCTCTCTAAGGTCTCTTTTACCCTTGTATTGCCATTCATGAGGCCTCCACCCTCTCAACCTAAGCACCTCCCCAAATCCCACCTCAAAATATTGTCACACTGGGTGTTGAGGTCTCAAAATACTAATTTTGGAGGGATATAAACATTCAGTCTTATAGTAGAGACTGTTGATTTTGTTATGCTAATTTTATATGCAGACATCTTTCTGAATTTGTTCTTTTTTATATAATAATTCTACAGTTGAACTTTTTTGATTTATTTCTCCTGTTCAATTGCATCAGTTTGGACTTCTGGAACAGTGGGCATTAAATTACAGTATGGTGTGTGAACTTCCTTACTTTGCTCATGAATTTAATGGCAAATATTTCTTATGTCTTCCCTCCCACCAAAAAAAGAAAAAAGATATTTTAATGAGCTTTTAGGGCAAAGAAAAAGATGTATGGAGATGCATGTTCAGGATATGATAGACCAAGTATTGACAAACTACACCCATGGGGCAAATCTAGCTTATTGCCCATTTTTATAAATTAAGTTTTATTGGAACAGAGCCCCACTCATATGTACTGTCCATGTGTGCTTTCAAGGGAATATTTACTATCTGATTATTTACAGAAAAAAAATTTCCATCTTCAGTGCGAAAGTGTGCTTCAATAACAATTCTAAAATACTACTGACTTAAATTAATAAAAAGTTTATTTCTTGCTTAAACTATGTAGCCAACATTTGTCAGCAAGAGCATGTCCTCCAACATCCACTGAGGTACCCACGTTGATGGGGGTTCAAAATCTTGTAGATGTAACACCTGGAACACACATTCTCCTAGGGACACATATCACTTCCATTCGTGTCCCATTGGCCAAAATTCGTCACATAGTAGCATCTTTGGAACTATAAGAACTAGAAAAATGGAAGAAGTTCTTATCTTCACTCTTGGGAGTTTACAGTTTAAGAAGGAAGAAACGAGGGGACAGAAAAATAATCAGCTAAAAGTCAAGTAGGTCTCTTCAAGAGGAATGAAATTCCATAAAAAAGCCAAAGCAGGAAGGAGTGATCATATTCTTTTCAGAACATGAACAAAAGCTTTGAGGAGGAGCAGCAATCAAGACTTCCTAACTGGAGATATGGCGTAGGGAGTGTTTAAAGAGAAGGAGGCACTATAAATAAAAGGCCAGAGGCCAAAGTATTAAAAGTGCTCAGAAAATAGCAGAGTCTAGTGTGATTAAAATGGATGATATATTTAGGATAAGAGTGGGCAATATAACTGGAACAAAAAGCTGGGGCCATACTGGCACGACCTTGAATGTCTTGGCATGAAGTCTTTTGCTGAGAGATTCTGTATGCAGAGGTGTAGACTAGTTCATCTCCCTGGTTTTGCTCACATTATAACCTCAGCACTTAGCATGGTGCCTGGCACATGCGGGTATTCAATAAATACATATTACATAACTGAAAGAATAGACGAATACTTTCCTGATTTTTTATTATTTTAGAGCTTGCTATAATTCACAGTAAAGAAAATATCAGTGAAGACTGGTAATGCTGCTGACTTTGATTTCATAGAGAACACATTCACTAAACTATGGAGACATCATGGCATCCTGCAAATAAATACAGCTCAAAGTAATTATTTTGTCCACTTTCCTACTTTCAACCAAGTTTATCCATTAGTTTCACAGCCCAGCCTTCCTCCCAATTTCTTATTCCCTCAACTCTCTACTTCACTTCTTCCAACCAACTAAGATCTTATCTCCCTGTTCCTGGAGACTTCCTAATGGGTACCCTTACATTAAGTTCTTCACCTTAAAGTTACTTTCTCCAAAGGGAAATTCTAAATTAAGAAAGAATCACTTCAAATCAATGAAAAAAAAATAAAAAAACACAACAACAACTCTTTCTTCTAGCATAACCAAAATAACTTCCAAATGGATTAAAGAGTAACTTGTTTTAATAATTCAAATTTTAGAAAAAAGTAGAATCAGATAGCACTCAAACATCTGAAGAGAGGATAGCCTTATAAGCTTAGAAGCAAAAAAACAGACTTTAAAAGGGAAAGTTCAACAGGCTTACTACTAAATCCTAAATGACCATAATTAAATTTTTTAAAAAGTAAGTATATTAAAAGAAGTCACAGAGTAAAGAAATTCTTGTAACATATTTAATGTATAAATGGTTAATATCTTTAAAGTAAAACAGAGAGGGGCCTGGGTGGCTCAGTCAGTTAAGCGTCTGACTTTTTTTGGTTCAGGTCATATTCTCAGGCTCATGAGTTAGAGCCCCACATCCACAGGGAGCCTACCTGGGATTTTCACTCTCTCCCTCTGTCTCTGCCCCTCCCCTACTCTTGCTCTTTCTTTCTATCAAAATAAATAAACTTAAAAAAATTAAAAAGCAAAAAAGAGTGTAAACAAATATTAAGAGAGAGCAATATCTCAATGGGAAAAGGAAAGACAGTTTATAAGAGGAAAAAACTAGAAAAAAATTAGAAAGCTGATCAATCTCTCTAGCAATAAAATCCAAATTAAAAATAAATTAATTTACCACTTTATTGGAAAAATTACTGATATAAAAATCATATAAAATCCACTGCTGGAGGGGTATCTGGGTGGATCAATTGGTTGAATGTCTAACTCGATTTCAGCTCAGGTCATGATCCCAGGGTGGGGGGATCAAGCCCTGCCTCAAGCTACACGCTTAGTGTGGAGGTTAAGATTATGATTCTCTCCAGCTGTTCCCCCCCCCACACACACCGTCTGTGCTTTCTTTCTCAATCTCTAAAAAACATACACAAAGTTTAAAAAATTTTTAAATCCACTGCTGGAGACAGATAGTAATAATTATATTTTCATCTACGGCTGCTATGATTATAATTGATATGGTTCTTTAGCAAAGCAATTTGGCAATATGTATGAAGAAGCATAAAAATAAAGTTACTTTTTTATCCAATAATTTCACTTCTGGGAACCTGTCCTCTGGAGACAATCCAAAATCTGGAAAAGGGTTTATTTACCAAGATGTCCAACTCAGCATTATTTGTAATTATGAAAAAATAAAAACAATCCAAATTTCTAATAAGGGAATAGTTAGGTAAATTACAATGCATCATTTGAAGGATTTTATGTGGACACTAAAAATATAGTGAAAAAACTAAACAGTGAAACGCTTATCCTATAATAGAGTATTCAAAATATCATGCACACTAAAATACCAAATTAACAAGAGTTGTCATATAAATGGTAAAATTGTGGTGTTTTGAAATCACCCCCATTCAGCCCTGCTGTAGGAAAACTCTTTGTTTATGACAATTTCTCACCTTAAATGTCCAAAGAATCCATTGCTTTCTTAGTGAAAACATGGAGAGAACTTCAGTTTACATGTCATTGTTACTGTCTTGGGTTATTATAATGACCAGTCCACCCTGTTCATTGAGCATCCTCCCTCTCCAGTGCCGTGAAAGCCATTCTCTAACTTCTGGGCTTTGGATCCACGTGAAGAAAGCTTAGAGTTAGTCTGTCCTGTCAAAGATGGAGCCTCATCTGGCCTCTGCAAGGTGTGGAGAGGCAATCAGCTTAGGAAATGAAAGGTATTTAAGGGTCTCCCACCACTATGATGAGCTTCTCACGACATCTCTTCTGCAGAGGAAAGAGGGTAGACGTCTGCTCCCCACATTACCCTACGTATTAGGAACGTTTTGTGCATTCCACCTAAGTTGTCAGTTACATAGTGTATAAAGACCGTGGCAAGGTAGACCTCTTCCCTTCACCCGTTCTGCCCACTTCTCACTTGTCTCCTCTCTGGCAACCAGTAGTTTGTCCTCTGAATTTATAAGTCTGATTCTGCTGTTTGTTTATTCTTTTGTCTTTTTTTTTTTTTTAGATTCCCTATATAAGTGAAATCATATGGTATTAGGCTTTGTCAATCTGACGTATTTCACTTAGCATAATACCCTCTAGTTCCATCCATGTTGTCCCAAATGGTATGATCTCATCCTTTCCTATAGATATGTAATATTCCATTGTGTATATATACCACATCCTCTTTATCCATTTGTCTACTGATTAGATGCTTAAGTTGCTTCCATATCTTGGGTATTGCAAATAATGCTGCAGTAAATAAAGTACATATACCTTTTTGAATTAGTGTTTTCATTTTCTTTGGGTATATACCCAGTAGTAGAATTATTGAATCATATGGTACTTTCATTTTTATTTTTTTGAGGAATCTCCATACTGTTTTCCATAGTGGTTATACCAACCACCAAGTTTCCATTTTCTCCACATCCTTGCCAACACTCGTTAATTCTTATCTTCTTGATTTTAGACATTCTGACAGGTGTTAAGTGATATCTTACTGTGGTTTTGATTTACATTTTCCAATGATGAGTGATGTTAAGCAACTTTTCATGTGTCTTTTGGCTATCAGTATATCATCTTTGGGAAAATATCTATTCAGGTCCTCTGTCCACTTTTAAACCAGATTGTTTTTTGGTATTGAGGAATGTAAGTTATTTATATATTTTGGATATTAACCTGTTATCAAATATCATGTGAAAATACATTCTCCCATGCAGTAGGTTGTCTTTTTGTTTTGTTGATAGTTTCCTTCATTGTACAAAAGCTTTTAATTTTGATATAGTCCCATTAATTTATCTTGGCTTTTCTTTCACTTGCCAGAGGAGGCATATCTAGGAAAATGTTGCTACACCCAATGTCTGAGACATTATTGCTTCTCTTCTCTTCTACAATTTTTATGGTTCAGGTCTCACATTTAAGTCTTTAATAAAAAATGAAATTATTAAATAATAGATGGTTCATTTTTAATAATCAAGACATGTAATATCCAATCAAAATTTAACTTTCAAGCCAAAAATCAACAGTAAGTACAATGTGCAGTGTTAGATTTTCTTTCTGTTTGAAATATCACAAATAGGTAGTCATTTCCATTTTTGAATATTTAAATCCCTAGGGCCTCTATTCCCCAGGCTTGGAATAATGGAGTGAGGGGGGAGGGGTCTCAATGAAATTAAAAATATACAACTTTTCTATTAAATAAAGACTAAAAAGAGAAGCAATAGGGATTCGTTTGTTTTCAGTCATTTCAAAAAGTAACCAAGAAAATCTATGAGTTTATAGGCTCCTTAGGAGGCTCAAGTTTGACAATTTGGGATTGTGTACGGACCGGAAGGAGGAATCTTCAAAGGTATTAAGTGTGTAATATTCTTGAACACAGTTTGCCACTGAAATGATTTTCAAGTCTGCTTAAAATTAACTTAAAGTTTGGGCATTTGCTTAGCCCTAAAAACAGATGAATCACTCTGTCATCCAATATATGACTAGTGTATATGTGTGTAAGATGTGGCACTAAGCAAAGCAGGCCCCACCCAGCAGCAGACTGAGAGAGCTGGCCTGAGAAGAACTGCTAGGGGCCGTAACCATTCAGTAGGTTGGAATACTTGCCAGGCCTGGCTGGCAAGATCTGCACCTTCCTGCTGCTGACCTACACCATCTCCACTCTGGCAGGACCTGAAGGCACTTTCTCTTCACTCACTAGACCAAGAGGTGTTCCCTCTGAGATATTTTTTTTTATTATTGTCAATCGTAATTCAAGAGAAAGGTGACTATTTGTGCTGCCACAACTGTCACTAAAACTGGATCTTTAAAGATTTGGCTTTCATACTATCTCACAAGAAACATCAACTGCACTCTCTTTAAAATCATACACTAGGTTCTGTGGGAAAACATCAAAAGAGAAGAAGCTCAAGGAGTGAGACTCTAAACTCATGATCCCAATTTTCAACAGAAGTTCCAATATTTATGTAACCAAACAACTATTATTTCCTTTACAGAAGGCTCTCACAAAGCTATAAACATTCCCACAATGATTCCATTGTCTAAAGATGACCGGGAGATACTTTTGGAATTTCCTTTAGAGTCTGAAACATTTTCTTTTGAACAACCTCAAAGGTGATAATTCATTTTGTGCAAATTCCTTAACATCTTTGAGCCCACATTTCCTCACAGTCCAATGGTATCTATTTCACTGGGCTTTTGTGAAAGTTCAATGAGAAAATGTGCAAACAGTACTCAGCACAGGGCCTGACACCTAACAAGTGTACAGTAAATTTTATTAGTATTAGTAGTATAATTATACTTGTCATAATTCCTAGAGGATGCATGATATTTTTGGAGTGTTGAAGGGCTTTTGAATCTGTCTATTATCAGGCAGTGATACAACTCAGTAACATGGTGTAATGTCAGTCACAAGAAAAGACTATTAAGAAAGAAACATATTTTCTTTTTCCAGTCTACAAATTGGAATTTTTAAATGTTTAAATTATTTTTTAAAGTTTATGCACTTATTTTGAGAGAGTGAGAGAGACAGAGTGTATGAGTGGGGTAGGGGTAGAGAGAGAGAGAGAGACAATCCCAAGCAGGCTCCGCACTGCCAGCACAGAGCCCGATGGGGGACTTGAACTCACAAACTGTGAGATCATGACCTGAGCTGAAATCAAGAGCCTGACGCTTAGCTGACTGAGTCACCCAGGTGTCCTAATTGGAGCTTTTTTTAAAAGGAGTCTCAATACTTTGCTAAATAATGGCAGCATACTTAAAAGAAGCACCATCTCCTAATGCCTGGCCTGAAAGAAACACATCAGCTTCTTGCAATGAAGGCTTCCTGACAATGTGTGGCCTCACTATCCGTCACTGTTTCTATAGTCACACCTGGTTCAGTCCAGTGGGAGGTGACAAACAAGAAGATGGCATGTGCAAATTGAAATAATACAAACAAGCACCTGTGTACTTTTGCTTTGTAATTCTCATTTTATCTCCTCCATGTGTTATTTCTCTCTCTCTCTCTCTCTCTCTCTCTCTGTGTCTCTCTCTCTGTCTGTCTCTCTGTCTCTCAGCATTTGAGGAGAAGAAAGAGGGGATTTTCTTAGAAGGCTTATGTGTCCATATCATTCGTGTTTATGTCATTCCACTGAAAACGGGGAATCTGAATTGTTAGTGTGTGGCACAAGTTTCAACTCTTCAGTCCTTTATCTCTGCATCAAATTACACCATGCCCATCCTTTTGTTCATAACTTCAAAATGGCTTTGTAAGTGGCTTGCTCAGCATTACCCAGGCCCAGGTGGGAACTCTGTCTTTCCCTGAGTAAAGGCTGCCAAGCAGTAGTAATATCACTAAAACATTAAGATCAATAATCCTAAAACACTGGGGATTTCCCTTACATAAAAACCATCCCTTTTCAGTTTATTATATCTTTCCCTTTGGAATCTAGAGTCTATTAGACATTCTTTATCTATAGAGAAACAAAATATAAGGGAAAGGGGTGTAGTGAGAAGTAATATAGAATGCCTAATCTCCTTGATAATGAAGGTCCCTTATGAGAAGGCTGAACGTTTGTGGACATGGGCTTGCTTTTAATGCTCATATTTCAGAGCAACTGATCCACGTGAGGACACTCAGATTCTCAGGCTCATGACCCTGGTTTCCAAAGGACCAGTGTTTGTCTTTGGTAGTAGCAAGTTTAGGAAATTCTGTTAGTAATGCTAAGTGTGAAACTGGTATGTAGTGAAAAAGCAATGTTCATTTCCTGGCTTGGTGAGTATATTGCTATGCGTGTGAGTAAGGAAGATTCTGAGGCAGAGGTTAAATAACCGGTGGGTACTGAGTACATTTCCCTTCTGAGCCTTGCAACTTATTTCTCAGGAGAATTAAATTACAAACTAGAAAAACCTTAGAGCTGTAAGGGATCTTACAGCTTGAGGGATCTTCATCATAACAATGAGGAAACTAAGGCCAAAACAGAGCTATGTCATGAGCTCAGAGTCAAGCTAGAATTCATTTCTAGGTCCAGGAAGGGCATGGTTCTCTTAACTTGCAGACCACAACATTGCTTTCAGCTCTTGCTTTTTACCTCTTAGTTTTCTTAGGAGCCAGAAGTAACCACCTACCCACTTCCACTCCCCAAAACCTCATAATCAGCTTTATCAGGGAATTGCCTTACATTAGAGAGATACAGAACACATTAGCAAAGAGTCTGCAGGTCTCTCTAGGGAGAGTTTAAAGGAGAAGGAGCTCTCTATTAAGGGAATATTTTAAGTGTAGTCTTTGCTAGAGGCAAGGGCACACAAGAGTAGCCTTCTGAAATTCCTTTCCTGTCCCATGATTCTTCTATTAGACACTCTCCATGACAAAAACCAAGTGTCAAGACGCCTTCTAACAAGTTGACATCGAAATGAGAATTTCATCTCAAATAAGATGTGGAACTAATTTTTTTTATTTAATCCTACTAAACCATGTGCCCAGTTCCTTCAGGTTAGTTTGAGTCCAATATCGACAGAGGATAAATAAATCAGAGCACACATGGACTATGAGAACACGACTTTCAGAGTTATTTGAAGATTGTCTCTACCTTGCCAGCTCATGGCTTGCAACAAGTAAGTAAACTTAGATTAACCCTAGATTAATTCAAAGACAAAAGAACCTTCAGCCAAGAGACTAAGATAGGCCTGAGGGGGAGGGGGAAGAAAAATATGCTATGTCCTAATCACTAGGAAAGAACAGGGTGTCCAAGCCAATTCTGGTCTGATCTATGAGATCAATTGTATCTGGAGCTTTCTGGCTACTGGCAGCAATCACAGGGACAGCAGTGCACTGCTCAGGAAGGATTACCTCATTGAAAAGAGCAGCTGTGGCTACCAACCTCCCTTTCTGACCCTCCCTCTCTGAACCTACCTTCCCTGTCGTCAGTCACGATGAGATTGCCAGTTACCCAAGGATGCATAGCTAGTCTGAGAAGTATGTTGATATAGCAAATCTACAGTCTCTTTTCCAATCAACCAACTAAGTATCTTCCTGTTCAACTCCATCTTAAAATTTAAATGAACACAACTTAGTGAGCTGCTTTCAAATGGTTGGTCTGCGAGGGGCTCCTGGGTGGCTCAGTCGGTTAAGCCTCTGACTCAGTTGGTTAAGCCTCTGACTTCGGCTCAGGTCATGATCTCACAGTCCGTGGGTTCGAGCCCCAGGTCAGGTTCTTTGCTGACAGCTCAGAGCCTGGAGCCTGTCTCCCTCTCTCTCTGCCCCACCCGTGCTTGCACTCTGGCTCTCTCTGTCACTCAAAAATGAATAAACATTAAAAAACAAAAAAATTTTTGGAAAATCAAATGGTTGACTTTTTTTTCCCCAAAAATTCTCTATTGGGGCTACCTCTACAGATCACAGTTAAGGGAAACTTAATCATCTCTCTTATCCTCCTTCAACACTGAGTGCACCCACATAAATGCGAGGACATGGTTTGTCATTCAACTCCAGGGCCAAAGAAGATACATGTTATTAGTATAGCTTAAATTTGTTTATATAATTGGGCTCCTCCCCAAAGGAAAAGTTAGGGTCTTTTTCTTTGTCCTTTCTCCCCTTTCACTTATATCCTTCTTCAGGAAACACCAGAAAGCAAAATGGATAACATCTTTATGAGCCACTTCAATTAGTGATCATACCAGAGTGAAAAGTGTGCAATGGGAGTCAGAGAAAGAGTACAGATAAGGGTTGGGTCAGAAAGGGACTGGGAAAACAGAACTTCCCTATTAGCAGGAAAAATATGTTTGGGTGGGGGCAGAAAGGCTTATACTGGCTTTATTTTTTTAATGGCATAGAAGGCCTCTTGGACTTTGTAAGATAGCTCTTACAAAACATTTTGATGGATTGAGTGCAAAAAGTGAATCAAACATATGGATTAAATTTTCATTATAATACAGATGGGTTTTTTTTATTATTAAATTAACTAAAATGTTTGGCAAAGTATATTTGGTTTTGGCCAAACCCAGGACATTTGAAAAATAGTTTTGAGATATTCAGTGAACTGAACACAAAGCCAGGTTTACCCATCCCTAGAGTTTGGAGAAATGAAATTTGGCTCATCAAGGCTTGATTCAGGGTCAAATATATTTGTGAGGAAAGAAAGTTTCTGAAACACCAAAATTGCCTACGTGCCTTAGGAGAGCAGTGGAAATGACCAATAGTTACTGAATAACGAAGCCTGCCCAGCGCTATAAAAGGCAGCAATCCAGTGACCTGAGGAAAAGGTGAGCTATTCCCCTCCTCCCTCATCAAGATATTAAGAATTGAACCAAAGCCAGCATATTCTGTGTTTGCAACTATGCTGTCTAGCCTAGAAAATTAGCACAAAGCAGCAAATGAATAGGAAATGCTCATTTGAGAGAAAGGTCATCACCGTAGCTGGATGGCTGACAAGGCTTTTATTATCAGCATTAACCAGAAGAATTTAGAAAAGTAAAGGAGAATAACAGTATTGATGAAAGGTAAGGTCATAATGTTGGACATTTTTTTACAGGCATTAAGAACTTCATTTTACTTATTTGAAAAAAGAAATCCCAAAGGAATGCATGGAAATTTTTGGCACTCTAATGCCAGCCTATTTGAATATCTTTCCATCAACCCAGGGGTTACTGGAAAAATCTTTTTTTTTTTAATCCATCTATCAGCAACCCATCTGAACATGACTATACATGAAATTCCAAGTTTAGCAATCTTTCATTCCTGCACATGGCCATTGTGAAACTCCATTCTATCCATGGTAAAACTTGAGTTTTCTGCCAGTGTTTTGGGAGAACGGACTCCTCTGAAGAGTCAAGTATTCTGGGAAACTAAAGTTCTAAGTATCAAGCCCCACCATCAAGCCACTGAAAGTTTGTATTCAAACCACTTTGAGTCAAAGTATTTGTCGATCTATGATCCACTCCTCTGTATTCTCTCTTTTTTTTTTTAATGTTTTATTTATTTCTAGGAGAGAGAGACAGCGTGAGCAGGGGAGGGTCAGAGAGAGAGGGAGTCACAGACTGAAACAGGCTCCAGGCTCTGAGCTGGCAGTCAGCACAGAGCCCGACGCGGGGCTCGAACTCACGAACCGCGAGATCATGACCTAAGCGAAAGTCGGACGCTTAACTGACTAAGCCACCCAGGCGCCCCCTCTGTATTCTCAAATAAGGGACTATATTGTATTGCAAGAATGCTCTAAAGGTGGATGAGCCCACAGGGCTATTTGCTTCTCAGCTATATGATTTCAGCTTGCAACACTCTATTAATACTTGTATTGTCTTTGTAGGATGCATGAGTCAAGAAAGCATAAAGGGAATTAATATAAGGATTCAGCACCTCATGCAAGCATTGGAAGGCTAGGTGGTGTGAGATCAGGAATACCACTGCTAGCATGTAATAACTCAGGAACTGAAGGCTTCATGGGAGACTGGTACCCATGACCTTAGCTAACTGTGGTAAGAGCAGGTGATTCTCAGGGGGTTATCTGGAAATTCTTGGGAAAACCATATGCTTGCCCATACTGTGGCTAGAAAATGGCCTCTCCTTTTCCACATTCCACATCTTGTGGGAGCACTGCTCTTTGGCAAAATCAAAACCTAAATACTTCTAGTAACAGGAAACAGAGTTTCCAGACTTTCAGTGCTTGCACATAGGAGAGAGTTTGGAAGGAAGAAAATGATGTTGACTATCAACAGACATTACTGACCCATATGGTTTTCCTGCTTTTTTGCCTGTTGCTCAGCACCCTATCACTTACTCACTGAGTTTGCCTTTGACATCCCACTCCATTCTTTTCCATATTTATTTTTGTGGTAGTTAACATGGTAACGGCCAGAAAATCTACTAGTTTATTAAGAATAAACAGTTGTGAGAGAAGACCCTGAGACATTTATGAAGAACAGTGTAGCTGAGTAGTACATGCCAGACCAGATGTATTCATCCAGCTCTGTCGATTAGTAGCTCTATAATATTCATATTTCTGACCATAGGTTTTCTCATCTGAAAAATGGGAATAATAACAATGACCATACCCACTTTTTCCCAAAATTGTTGCAAGTACCGAATGATTTATACATTTAAAAATGCTTCACAAGCTATACTGTACTATAAAGTTTAATCCATTCTCTCATTCTTTCATGGCACTTAGTGCTTCTTTATTCTAGGGCATAGAATTAGACATTTCAGGTGTGTAACACAAAGACAAATATCAGTCTCTGTGCCCTAGAAACTTACCACTCAGCAGCAGGATAAAGTACATTAATAAATAAAAAACAAAACAAAATAGAAAGTAGAATATCTTAAGGGTCATAATGAAGTACAAACAATAACAATTTAGTTGAGGAAGAACTATTATTTCCATTTGGAGAAATGTGGAAGGTTTTTGTTTTTGTTTTTTTTGATCCAAATCTCTCATCTGCCTACCTAGTCTTCTGTTTGATGCCTGGACTCCCACTTTCATGTAGTTTTCATGTATTTACTACAGATACCATCATCTTAATGCCATCACTTATACATCTAATTCTTTTTATTCCATTCCCCTTATAACTGTTTTAAGTCAGTCTTACCACTGTCTGTACGGCTGCAATACCTTCCTCATGACTCTGTCTGCCCCTAACCTTGCCGTCATTATACTGACCACCTCACCCCACCCAACCCACAACCTTATAGAAAGTTCATCTGTCCTCTGCACTTCTCTTAGAATACTCTATGTTCAATGCAAATTTAATCATACAATAATCTATTTAAAATCTCTTCAAAAAAACAACCCTTAGTTTCAGAAGGAAGTTGAAATGCCTTCACTTAGCGCACAAGGCCCTCCTTGATGTGGCCCTAGTTTTCCTCTCTAAACTGAAATATATGGATGTGTCTTTATGCATAAACTTCATGACACCTGTTTATAACACTCAAAACAGCATTTTCCCCCCACTTCCTGATTCATAATGGTGTTAAGAGTAGTATAACTATGACCCTTAGAATGAGGGATTCAAATTGGGATACTGGTGGCCTGGGGAACAAAAGGGCTGACTGGGGAGAATAAAAGAGGAAAAAGTACAAGAGAGAAGGAAGAAAGGTAAAATCCACCATTTGTATCACCTGGTTTATGTGACACTGCATTCGGGAGTCAGGACTCAAACTTACTGTTGGGGAAAGAAGGAATCACCGGGGACACATACTCAATGCAATGCTGGTACAAGTAAGACTCTTCTTTTCTCTGTGGAGACCAGAAGTCAGGAATGGTCTGCATCCTTTTACAGAGGGAGAATCCATTTAGAAAGAAGCCTTACGGCAAGATGGAGGAGAAGTAAGGAGCCCTGTACATTCACTCGCCCCCATCTCTCAAACGGAGAAGGTCTGAAGCCATAGGAACCCTTACAGAATCCAGGAGTTTGGGAGGAAAAGCAGACAGAGTCCACTGAGAAAACAGCCTTAGAGCGTGAGTGTGAACTGGGGAAGATAAAAACGGGCTGGGACCCAGAGACATGGAGGGAGGGGAGGGAGTCCCCTTTGCGGGGAGCCTCGGTGAGTCAAGGGGAAAAGAAAGAGCGGCTGAAACTGCTCAAGGAATTGTTCCTGTCCCTGGAGAAGAGAAAAATCTCGGCTTGGGACAAAGAGTGATCCAGTTTCCAGCTGTGCAGCTGACCTTGAGCTGGACAGGCCGGTCCCAGGAGAAGCCTGGAGAAACTGCTCCTCTGCTCACCAGCTCCACCAGGAGGGAAGCGGTGCACCTGAAGCTGCTCCGCAGCTCTTCTAGCTCAGCTCCATCCCCAGTGGGGAGGCAGCAGGCTTGAAACTGCTCCGAGGGACTCAGCCTGCAGGTCTATTTCAGGCAGTATCAATGGGGCGCAAGGACTAAGATCTGGAAATGAGGCAGGGCTTGGGACATAGAACACAGCCCACCTTGGCTATGCCGGTGGCACAGGAAGTTTGGACCCAAAAGAGTGAGTTGCAACGCTTGGTTCGACAAGGGACTGGGGTGCGGCCACTTTTCTCCCCACAACCACCAATGTGGGACCTTAGGGAGCGGCCCTCAGGACGTGGTGGAGGCTAAGACCTGACTACACCAAACCACGCCCATCCCCATTAGAGAGCCGCTTTTGTTTTTTTGTTTGTTTGTTTGTTTTTTACCAGAGCCCGGGGCAAGACCAACATGGATGCACTACCCTGATTAATTCTAGATCAATTCTTACTATTCAGATATATTTTCCCTTGTCTCATTAGTATCCCTCCCCTCTGCTGGACTGGTCACTGGTCTGCTTAAACAGTCACATTTAACCCATTCTCTAGATGTATATTCTACACCTCCACTGCTACCTTTCTATCTCTCTCTCTTTCTACGGTAAACAGACTATATAGTTTCTCTGAGTAACACTATCTTCGTTTCCTTCTCCTCACCTCTTACCATATTCTCCTCTTTCTCTCTCTGAATTAAGCCTCTTAGTCTCTCTGTCTGGTCATCGTCCAATTTCACTTCCACCCTGCACTGTCATTTCTCTCTTTGTATATGCTCTTCCATCAGCACTGCGTATACCCTGCTCTTTATTTGTAGCTGGGAATTCTGGTTTCATGCTTTTAGACTGTCCTTTGTCTTTTGGGTTTTTTCTCTTTTCTTTTCTTCTTTTTTATTTTTTATTTATTTTTATTTTTATTATTTGTGTTTTCCCCTTCCTCTGTTTTTTTCCCTACTTTTTTTTTTCTTTTTCTTTTTCCCTTTCGGTTTACCTGTTTGTTGGATGTCTCTGTGTGTTTGTGTGCTTTGTTCCCTGTGTGTTTGTCTGTCTGATTTCTTTTCCAGGGCTACCTCAAGAAACAAGCCAAAGTACACATGGTGGACAGTCCCAAATACTACTACGAGTAGGGAAATAAAATAACCAAAGTCTCAACAAGAGAGACCAAGAGACACCATTCAAAGAACACTTCCTGAACAGACAGGCCCTGGACAGTCAAAGAGCCTTCTTTAATACAGCAGTACTCACAGGTGCAGAGTGCATAACAAGCTTTTAAAACTAACAAGAGACAGAAAGCTAACCAAAATGACGAAATGGAAGAACTCTCCTCTAAAGAAATTCCAGGAAGAAATGACAGCTAAAGAACTGCTCAAAACAGATATAAGCAACATAACAGAACAAGAATTTAGAACAATAGTCATAAAATTAATCACTGAGCTTGAAAAAGGCATGGAGGACAACAGAGAAACTATTGCTACAAAGACTATGGAGCTTAAAAATAGTTGTGATGAATTTTAAAATGCTATAAATGAGATACATAATAAAATGGAGGCGTCCAATGCACAGATTGAAGAGGCAGAGAGGAGAACAGCTGAATTAGAAGACAAAATTATAGAACAAGAGGAAGCCAAGAAAAAGAGAGATAAACTGATTCAGGAACACAAAAGAAGAGATCGAGAGCAGAATGATACAATCAAACAAAACAATATCCGTATCATAGGAATTCCAGAAGAGGAAGAAAGAGGGAAAGGCGCTGAAGGAGTCCTTGAACACATTATAGCTGAGAACTTCCTCAATCTGGGGAAAGAAACAGACATTGAAATCCAAGAGGCACCGAGAACACCCCTCAGATGTAACTTGAATCAATCTTCTGCATGACATATCATAGTGAAACAGGCAAAATATAAGGACAAAGAGAGAATTCTGAAAGCAGCTAGGGATAAAAGGACCCTAACATACAAGGGGAAACCTATCAGAGTGGTAACAGCCCTATCTACTGAAACTTGGCAGGCCAGAAGAATATGGCAGGAAATCTTCAATGTGATGAACAGAAAAAATATGCAGCCAAGAATTCTCTATCCAGCAAGCCTGTCATTCAGAATAGAAGGAGAGATAAAAGTCTTTCCAAATCAACAAAAATTGAAAGAATTCGTCACCACTAAACCAGCCCTACAAGAAATCCTGAGGAGGACTCTATGAGAGATGTGTTGCAAGGGATGCAAGGTAACCGAGACACCACCACAAGCATGAATCCTACAAAGAACACAATGACTCTAAACCCATATTTTTCAATAATAGCACTGAATGTAAATGGACTAAAAGCTCTAATCAAAAGACGTAGGGTAGTAAATTGAATAAAAAAACAAAATCTGTCTATTTGCTGTCTACAGGAAACTCATTTTAGACTGGAGGACACCTTCAGATTGAAAGTAATGGATGGGGAAATATATATCATGCTACTGGAAGTCCAAAGAAAGCTAGAATAGCTATACTTATATCAGACAAACTGGACTTTAAAGTAAAGGCAGTAACAAGGGATGAAGAGGAGCATTATATAATAATTACAGGGTCTATCCATCAGGAAGAGCTAACAATTATAAATGTCTATGCACCGAATACGGGAGCACCCAAATACATAAAATAATCACAAACAGAAAGAATTTATGGATAAGAATGTGCTAATAGCAGGGGACTTTAATACCCCACTTACAGCAATGGATAGATCAACTAGACAGAAAATCACTAAAGAAACAATGGACTTGAATGACACATTGGACCAGATGGATTTGACAGATATATTTAGAACTCTACATCCTGAGCCCATGGAATTCACTTTCTTCTCAAGTGCACATGGCACATTCTCCAAGATAGATCACATACTGGGACATAAGGCAGCCCTCAATAAATAAAAAAGAACTGAGATCATGCCATGCACACTTTCAGATCACAATGCTATGAAACTTGAAATCAATCACAGGAAAAACTCTGGAAAACCCCCAAAAACATGGAGGTTAAAGAACACCCTACTAAATAATGAATGGTCCAATCTGGCAATTAGAGAAGAAATTTAAACATATAGGGAAACAAATGAAAATGAAAATACAACAATTCAAACTCTATGGGATGCAGGAAGGGCAGTCCTAAGAGGAAAGTACATTACACTCCAGGACTATTTCAAGAAATTAGAAAAAGCACAGGTACAAAATCTAACAGTGCACCTAAAGGAACTTGAAGGAGAGCAACAAGAGCACCCCACACCCATTAGGAGAAGAGAAATAATAAAAATCAGCACAGAAATAAACAATATAAAATCAAAAAAAACAGCTGAACAGATCAATGAAACCAAGAGTTGGGTTTTTGAAAAAATAAACAAAATTGGCAAACCTCTAGCCAGGCTTCTCAAAAAGAAAAGAGAGAGCACTCAAATAGATAAAATCATGAATGAAAAGGGACTTATTACAACCAACCCCTCAGAAATACAAGAAATTATCAAGGAATACTATGAAAAATTATATGCCAACAAACTGGACAACTTAGAAGAAATGGACAAATTCCTAAATACACACTCACTACCAAAATTCACATGTGAAGAGACAGAAAATCTGAACAGACCCATAACTAGTGAAGAAATTGAATCAGTGATCAAAAATCTCCCAACAAATAAGAGCCCTGGACCTGATGGCTTCCCTGGGGAATTCTACCAGACATTTTAAACAGAGTTAATACCCATTCTTCTCAAGCTATTCCAAAAAAACAGAAATCGAAGGAAAACTTCCAGACTCATTTTACGAAGCCAGCATCACTTTGACAAAATACAGCATCCATTCTTAATAAAGACCCTTGAGAAAGTTGGGATAGAAGGAACTTACTTAAACATCATAAAAGCCATCTATGAGAAGCCCTCAGCTAACATCATCCTCATCATCCTCAATGGGGAAAAACTGAGAGCTTTCCCCCCTGAAATCAGGAACACGACAGGGATGTCCACTCTCACCACTGTTGTTTAACATAGTGCTGGAAGTCCTAGCATCAGCCATCAGACAACAAAAGAATATAAAAGTCTTCAGAATTGGCAAAGAAGAAGTCAAACTTTCACTTTTTGCAGACGGCATAGAAAACCCAATAGATTTCACTAGAAGCCTACTAGAACTGATCCATGAATTCAGCAAAGTTGCAGGGTACAAAATAAATGTATAGAAATCGGTTGCATTTTTATACACCAACAATGAAGCAACAGAAAGAGAATTCAAGAAATTGATCCCATTCACAATTGCACAAAAAAATATAAAATACCTAGGCATAAACCTAACCAAAGATTGGGAGACCTGTATGATGAAAACTGTAGAAAACTTATAAAGGAAAATGAAGAAGACACAAAGAAATGGAAAACATTCCATGCTCATGGATCGGAAGAATAAATATTGTTAATATTTCATTATTTCCCAAAGCAATCTACACTTTCAATGTAATCCCAATTAAAATTTCACCATCATTCTTCTCAAAGCTAGAACAAACTATCCTAAAATTTGTGTGGAACCACAAAAGACCCCGAATAGTAATATTTGGTAATAGAAAACCAAAACGGGAGGCATCACAACCCCAGACTTTAACCTCTACTACAAAGCTATAACCCTCAAGACAGCAGGGTATTGGCCCAAAAACAGACAAATAGACCAATCAAATAGAATAGAGAACTCAGAATTGGACCCACAAATGTATTGCCAACTAATCTTTGACAAAGCAGGGAAGAGCATACAATGGAAAAATGACAGGTGCTGGGAGAACTGGACAGCAACATGCAGAAGAATGAAAAAAGAGATCATTTTCTCACACAATACACAGAAATCAACTCAAATGTGAGATAGGAAACCATCAAACCCTAGAGGAGAAAGCAGGAAACACCCTCCTTTACCTCAACTGTAGCAATGTCTTACTTGACACATCCCCAAAGGCAAGGGAATCAAGAGCAAAAATAAAGTATTGGGACCTCAACAAGATAAAAACTTCTGCACTGCAAAGGAAATAATCAATAAAACTAATATGCAACCGACAGAATGAGAAAAGATAGTTGCAAATGACATATCAGATAAAGGGCTAGTATCCAAAATCTATAAGGAACTCACAAAACTCCACACCTGAAAAATTAATAATCCAGTGAAGAAATGGGCAGAAGACATGAACAGACACTTCTCCAAAGAGGACATCCAGATGGCCAACAGACATATGAAATGATGCTCAGCATCTCTCATCATCCGGGAAATACAAATCAAAACCACACTGAGATACCACCTGATGCCGGTCAGGGTAGCTAAAATGAGCAAATCAGGAAACTATAGATGCTGGTGAGAATGTGGAGAAATGGGCATCCTCCTACACTGTTGGTGGGAATGCAAACTGGTGCAGCCCCTCTGGAAAACAGTGTGGAGTTTCCTCAAAAAATTAACAATAGAACTCCCCTATGACTCAGCAATAGCACTGCTAGGAATTTACCCAAGGGATACAGGAGTGCTGATGCATAGTGGCACATGTACCCCAGTGTTCATAGCAGTACTTTCAGCAATAACCAAATCATGGAAACAGCCTAAATGTCCATCAACTGACGAAGGAATCAAGAAGGTATGGTTTACCTATACGATGGAATACTCCATGGCAATGAGAAAGAATGAAATATGGCCATGTGTAGCAACATGGATGGAACTAGAGGGTGTTATGCTGAGCGAAATAAGTCAGGCAGAGAAGGACAGACACCATATGTTTGCACGTATAGGTGGATTAGGAGGAACTTAATGGAGGACCACGGGGGAGAAGAAGGGGAAAAATAGTGGGGGAGAGGAAGGGAGGCAAACCATGAGAGACTCTTGAATGCTGAGAACAAACTGAGGGCTGAAGGGGGTAGGGGAGAGGGGAAGGGGGGTGATGGGCATGGAGGAGAGCACTTGTTGGGATGAGCACTGGGTGTTATATGGAAACCAACTTGACAATAAATTATTTAAGAGAAAGAAAGAAAGAAAGAAAGAAAGCAAGCAAGCAAGCAAGCAAGCAAGCAAGCCTTACATGACTACATGAACCTCCACTATACAGACTGTCCTCCAAATGTTTTCCAGTGGGATGTGGTTATTGCAATTATTATAAGGATTATCTAACATTTACATAGCATGTTACTTTTTCCCAAATGCTGCCATAAATCTCTCACTTAAGGCTCAACTTCTGGGTCCTCAAAATTAAAGGATACACTTTTCAAAAAGTGCCCAGGCTACTTACCAGGCTAACTAAAATGATTTTCATATGCCATGTTTTTATGGAGGCTTTGAACTCTCTATTAAGTCTTGGCAACTATAATGTGTCTAATTAGGTGTTACTTAAAGTTAACGCAGTGACATGGTAGAGTCTCAAAAATACTTAAATGAATAAATAATCACAAACCTTTGTGCTAGGAACTCAGATCATCTCTTTTAAAAAATCACATAGTAGAGTATGGAAGATCAAAGGGAGTAGATAGTGTAAGAACACAGGAAGGCTGGGGTTGACTGCTGACTTGCCTCTATTTGTTTTCCTTAAGTGTCAGACTGGTCTGGGTGTGTTCCTGTGTCTAAGGGTGGGGAAGTAGTGGGTAGAGAGGTAAGAAAAGATCCTTTTACTTTATAATTAATGGAATAATTAAGCTTTTTTGAACATTTCTCTTGGAGATTTTAGGGCCCATGGGTTTAATATTGTGCGACTGAACTAGTGATTGGTTTCTACCGAGAATATTAAAATTAGTTTTTTCACAAACCTTTCTCTTTGACTCAAACACCAAAAGTTTGTCAACATCAACTTAGAGAAAGGGAACCAAACAAAATGTGCTTAGACTTCAAACTGAAATTTGAAAGGATACATAAGCGATCCTTTCCAATCACTTCATAGATCATTATCCCTTCCTTTTTCCTCTCTTCTGAAGTTCTCTTCTGAAATAACTAGATCTTTGTGTTCTGAAGCTTCTAAAATTTCTGGCATGATCCATATGACTTGATTCAGACCACAAGACAAATACCCTGCTGAGGCAAAGTGAAAGCCACAAGTGTTTTCACTTGCTACTTCTGGTCACCTAGTCTTGTGACTTCTTTCCGAGAATAGTGTAGTTCCCAAATTTCTTTTTTTTTTTTTTAATATTTTTATTTCTAGGAGAGAGAGAGAGAGAGAGACAGCGTGAGCAGGGGAGGGTCAGAGAGAGAGGGAGATACAGACTCCGAAATAGGCTCCAGGCTCTGAGCTGGCAGTCAGCACAAAGCCCGACGCGGGGCTCGAACCCACGAACCGCGAGATCATGACCTAAGCGAAAGTCAGACGCTTAACCGACTAAGCCACCCAGGCGCCCCATAGTTCCCAAATTTCTTAATATCCTTCTGGAGAACCATGAGGACTGCTTCATTTACAATGTAATCCTATAGACAATGAGGGTATATTTCATAGCTTTAGACTTCTTCAGAGAAAATTAAGACTGTTATGAGGGCCTTAACGAAGATAAGCTAATAATGGCTCTCTAATTAGGAAAGGGATGAAAAATAACATTTGGGAAGTTCTCCAGGGCTGTTTTTCATAATTTTTTTGTTTCCTGTGACAGCTGTAACAAATCATCACAGTGCTGGTGGCTTTAAACAATGCAAATTTACTCTCTTACAATTTAGGAGATCAGATCACTGCAGATCCCCACTCCTGACACTGGGAAATCAACCTGACTCCTAGAATGGGATAGGAACATCGAACTGTGGAGAAACCAGTGGTTTCAGACGACCTATCCTGCTTCTCTTTCAGAACTCAGTTGACTTTACTAGACTTTCTGTTTGAGTATTTTAATCTACATCTGCAAAAAAGTATTGGTGGATTTCTCTAACTGACATGATTATCCTCAATCTATAAACACAGAAGATGCTAATACCCCACCATCCACAAAGTGGGCATTTTTGAGAATTTTAGCTCCAAAACTTGGATTTAAATAGTGCCTTATACCAAGTGTATTTAACTGAGAACCTTTGCTTCTGATCAAGATGAAGTACAAGAAAATGAATTTACCCCTACTCTTGAAACAACAAAAAATTAGACATAATATATGAACCAATGGCTTCTAAGACATAGGACATGAGGCAACAAAAAACAATGAACTCTGAGAAATAGTAAACAAGTTAAGTGAACCATAATCACCAACTTACTTCCTGGTCAGAGTTTCCAGGCTGAAGCACTGGGAGAAGATACCCAGGCAGAGCCTGACATTTTCCCTGAGTTGAGGTGACAGAGCTGGGAGTATGGGGGGACTATAGTTTGTACGGCAGAATGCCAACAATGAAAGAGAAGTTCAGAAAGGGAATATGAGATCTGTAGAAGGACCCTCTTGAGTATTCATTTGAGCACTGATCAGTAAGGTAACCATTAGATGGCAGGGAAAGAGCCAGACAAGATGATTAGAGGAAAAACAACTCAGAGCACATACGAAGCAGGGAATAGTACCTGTTGCCACTGGTCAAAAATGGAAAACCTCTTAATTGGATAGGCTACCATATTAGTTTTCTATTACTGCATAATAATTTACCACAAATTTAGAAGCCTGAAGATAATACCCATTTATTATTTCAGTTACATAGATCAAAAGCCCAGGCAGGTTTGACTGGGTTCTCTGCTGAGGGTATCATAAGGCCAAAATCAAGGTGTAGTTGGGCTGGGCTGTAATCTGGAGGCTCTGGGGAAGAATGTGTTTCTAAGTTCATTCTGTTGGCAGAACTTGGTTTGTTGTGGTTATAAGACTGAAGTCCCCATTTTCTTTCTGTCTGCTGACCAGGGATTGCTCTCAGTTCTTAAAGGCCACTCATAGATACTTTCCACATGACCCCCTTACATTTTCAAGCCAGCAATGACACATCAAATCACTCATGTATTTAGAATATTTGACCTACTCTTCTGCAACCATCCAGAAATAAATATCTGCTTTTATTTTTTTTAATGTTTATTTATTTTTGAGAAAGAGACAGAGCACAGCAGGGGAGGGGCAGAGGGAGAGGAAGATACAGAATCTGAAGCAGGCTCCAGGCTCCAAGCTGTCAGCACAGAACCTGACATGGGGCTCAAACCCACAGACTGCAAGCTCATCTAGGTTAAATCTACCTGGACCATCATCTCTCCATCTTAAACTCAACTTATCACTAACAATTATACCTGCAAAATCTCTTTTCCCAAGTACTGCAGCATAATAATGGGAGTAACACCAGAGGTTAAAAACCTGGAGGCTGTCTGGATCCTCCTAAACAGAAGTACCCAGAAGGGTCTCACTTTAGTAGTGGGGTAAAAATAGCCCTCCATTAAGGGCTTCCCTGATCCAGATTAACAAAGTTTACAAGCAAGACTCAAAAGCACCAAACTGTTTTTAGATTACTTAAACATATCCCAGAACAAAACTCTAGAATACCTATAGGAACACAAAAATATATAGCATCCAAAAAGGTAAAAATCACAATGTCTGGAATTTAAAAAATTACCAGGCTTGCAAATCGGCAGGAATCTCTGACCTATAATGAAGAGATAAGTTAAACAATCAAAACCAACTCATAACTGACAGCAATGATAGGACTATGGACAAAGACTTTATTATAGTTATTACATCTACATTCCATATTACCAAAACGCTACAGGGAAAATTGACCACACTAAGTAGAAATATGGAATATATATAATTTTAAAAGACACACAATGATCTTTTAGAGATCAAAAATACACTATGTGCAGTTAATGTCATTTTAGATATTGCAGAAGAAACTAACAGTGAATTGGAAAACAGCAATAGACACTATTCAAAATAAAACACACACACACACACACAAAGAATGAAAATAAACAATTAAACAAAACATTCACGAGATCCGGGCAATTTGAGAGTGCCCAACATATGTACAATTGGAATCCTCAAAGGGGAAAGGAACCAATTTATGAAATAATAGCTGACAGACTTCCAAATTTGTTGGAAACTATGAACCCACAGATCCAAGAAGTTCAACCAACCTCAATCACGAGTAATATGAAAAAAAACTACACCAATGCACATCACAATCAAATTTCTCAAATACAATGATAAAAAGAAAATCTTAAAAGCAGCCACAAAAGAAGATCATAATATATACAGAAGAACAAGTATAAAACCATATTTCTCATCAAAAACAATGCAAATAAGAAAGATAATGCAGCAACATCTTTACGGTACTAAAAAAAATATTATCAAAAGAATTCTACATTCAGCAAAAATATCTGTTTTTTTAAAATATCCATTTAAAACAAAGGTGAAATAAATATTTTTTTTAGATATACCACAGTTTAAAGGTTATAAGACTATCATGCTTACACAAAAATAAATGTTAAAAGAAATCTTTCAGTCACAGGGAAA
Source organism: Hyaena hyaena (assembly GCF_003009895.1). Lineage (NCBI taxonomy): Eukaryota > Metazoa > Chordata > Mammalia > Carnivora > Hyaenidae > Hyaena > Hyaena hyaena. The sequence goes on along the minus strand of NW_024081293.1, from coordinate 192,765 downwards.
ATGATAGCAAATAGAAGTATGTATCTATACAAAAGAATAAACACCAGAAATTGTAACTACATGCTAAACAGTTATCATTTATTTCTTATAGGAATGTCTTTAAATAATAATTGGTCATTTAAAACAGGGAATGGTAACCTTTTTTTCTGGAAAAGGTCATAGAATACAGACTTTAGACATTGCAGGCCATACAGTTTTTGTGGTACTAAGCTCTGCAGTTGTGTCATGAAAGCACCCATTTAAAATGTATGTAAATGCACTGGTATGGCTGTGATGCAGTAAAACTTCATTTACCAAAACAGGTGGCAGGCTGGACCTTAGTTTGTCAATCTCTGAGTTAAAATAAAAATAATAATGATGCAGTGTGAGATTTATAATTCATATAGGAATATGTGAAGCAGCACAATGTTACTTGAAGGTAGACTGTGCTCAGTTAACTATAAGCTGATTGTGCTGAGTTAACTATTTAAGTGTTCAGTAAATGCTAAAGCAACTGTTTCCATATCAAAGCAAAGAATTAGAGTTAATACACAATCAAGAAAATAAAAGGGAATCATAAAAAGTATCTACTTCAAAAGAAAACAGTAAAAAGAAAGAGAACAAAGAATAAATGGGATAAACATAAAATAAATAACAGAAAAATATAACACCCTGATTAAACTGTCAATGCTAATGATGCAAAAGGGAAAAACATGCAGGTTAAAAGGCTAACTTTAGTGGAAAGATGAAAACTATGAAAAGAACCAAGTGGTACACTAGACTAGAAACTAAGAGAACACTGTATGTTAACTATACTGCAACAAAAATAAAAGGATTTTTAAAAAATGAAAATAAAACAAAAATATACTTCCCAGTTTACACTAAAAAGAAATTCCTTGGGTTGCCTGGATGGCTCAGTCAGTTAAGCATCCGACTTTGGCTCAGGTCATGATCTTACAGTTTGTGAGTTTGAGGCACCACCACCCACACCCATCCCGCCCTTTTGGGGCTGTGTGCTGACAGCTCAGAGCCTGGAGCCTGCTTCCAATTCTGTGTCTCCCTCTCTCTCTGCCCTTTCCCCACTTGTGATCTGTCTCCTTCTACCTCTCAAGTAAAAATAAATATTAAAATTTTTTCAAATTCCTTAATAATAATTGACTGCAAAAAAAATGGCAATATATTGTAGGGTTTGAAATATAAGCAGAAGTAAAATATATAACAACAGCACAAAAGACAGAGGAAGAAATGAAAGTATATTTATATTGTTCTTATAAGTGAGGAAATATGGGTACCATTTAAAGGTAGATTTTGATCATTAAAGATGAATATGATAAACTTTAGAACAAACACACACACCAAAACAAAACAAAAGATATAGCTAATAAGCCAATGGTGGAGGCAGAAGAAGGAAAATAAAATTTATTCAATACAAAGTAAGGAGGACAAGACAAAAAGGAACAAAGGAAAAATGGAAAATACAAAAAATAAAAAAAAAAACAAGTAACAACATGGTAAGTTTAAATCCAAACATATCAATAATTACCTTACATGTAAATGGTTGAAACTCCTGCTGTCCAGTACACTAACCACAGGCCATGTGGAGCTCTTTAAATTAGTTAAAAATTTACTAAAATAATCTATTTAGCCCTTCAGTCACACAAGCAATGCTTCAAGTGCTCAGTAGCCAACTGATTAATGACTAACATTTTGGACAGATAATTTATAACATTTCCATCATCAGAGAAAAGTCTGCTGGAAAAGTCTAGTCTAAATAATTTCAATTTAAAGCAAAACTATGCAACTGAATAAAAAAGCAAGTGCTATCTCCCAAAAGAAAACTCACAGACACATAAGCACACATGTGTACATGTGTGTGGAAATGGGAAGAGTCAAAAGTTAAAGGTTGGAGAAAGATATATCATGTGAATACTAATCATAAGAAATTTGGAGTGATCCTATTAGTGTCAGACAAAGGAGACTTCTGAATAAGGCATACAACCAAGGATAAAGTGGAACATTCCAAAATGATATATGACTCATTTTACTTAACAATCTTCAATAACACTAAAGAAGACTTAACTAAAGATGTTTTTACCCAATATCAGAGATAGAAAACCCATGAAACACTGCACTAGACATATCCTCCTGTATGAAACAACATAAAAAGCTGAACAAAATATGTGAAACAGTGATCTTCAAGGCATTAGACATCAGGCAACAAAGGACAATAGTCACTGAAAGGTGGGAAACAAATGAGGTAAATCCTACAGTTACCTCATTGATAGGTCCTGGTGCAGAGATAGAGAGCACAGGTGGAACTTGATGGCTCCCTGAATTGAAGATCCAGACCTGATGACCCAGGAAGATGAAAGCAGTTACACATTATAGGATGGAATGCCAGAGAAGAGAGTTATATGAAGAGAAAACTCCAGAGATCATAGGGCTATATATATGTCAAAACAACAACAATAACAAAGAATCAAGTAGAATGGAGAGCACTGAAAATGGAATAATGAAGGTAAATATAAAATTAATTTTTCTTATTTTTAATTTAATTTAAATGGTAGATTTAAAACTAAGCACATCAATAATTACATTAAATATACACTATCTAAACACATCAGTAGACAGGCAGAGATTACCCAATTAGATTAAAATAAAAATAAGACCCAACTACATTCTAGCTACAAAAAAAATCACCTTTAAATGAACTTATCAGTAAATTATAATTTGTCAACTATAAGTTAATACCTAAAGTAAAAGTAAAAAAATGGAAATAGATTTGGCATGCAAACACCAACAAAAAGAATGTAAGAAAAGCTATATTGATATCCAAAAAAATAAAATAAAATAAGCCTTAAGAGTGAGAAACATTGGGAAACATGGATGCCTTGGGTGGTTGGGTGTCTGACTCATGGTTTACACTCGGGTCATGATCTCAAGGTTTGTAAGATCGAGTCCTGCTTTGGGGTTCTCCTCTCTCTCTGCCCACCCCCCACTCATACTCTCTCTCTTTCTGAAAATAAAGAAATAAACTTTTAAAAAAAGAATGAGAAATATTACAGTGGATAAAGTATGACAATAAATAAAGATAAAAGAGTCAGTTCTCCACAAAGACATAACAATCCTAAATATGAAACTACCTAAGAACAGGATTTTAAATTAAAGGATAAATACACAAATCTACAGTGATGTCTGAAGTTTTACCCCTTGTCTTTCAATCATTGATAGGGAAAATGGATAGAAAATAAGATACAGAACAGCTTAGAAACATAACAAACACACTTGACCAGACATTTATAGATACTCCAACCAACAACAGCAGAATACACATTCTTCTCAAGTGCACATGAATATTCATCAAGATAGACCAATTCTGTGCCATAAAATAAACCTTAACAAATCCAAAAGAATAGAAACTACACCACATATTTTTTTGAACATACCAAAATTAAGCTAGGAATCAAAAACAGAATGGTATCTGGAAAATTCACAAATATTTAGAAATTAAACAACAACAACAACAACAAAAAAGAAATTAAACAAGATACTCCTAAATAACACAGGAGTCAAACAAATCTTAAGAGAAAAATTTAAATATTCTGAAGTCAATGAAAGGGAAATACAACATCAAAATTAAAAAATTAAACATATATCTATCATACAATCCAGCTTTTCCATTCAGGTAAATACAAGTAACTATGAGAAAAGAAAAAAAATGGAAATAACATCTATGCAATAATTTTTACATGAATGTTCTTAAAATCTCTATTTGTAATTGCCAAACATTGGAAACAACCCAAAAGTCTACTAACAGGTGGATAAATTTTGTTACATCCATACAATGTAATACTTGGATAAACAAATTTTGGTGTATTCATATAATGTAATACTGCCTCGAAGAGAATGGAATAAACTATTAATGCATACAACAATATGGGTGAATCCCAAAACTGTTATGCTAGGCAAAACAGAATTCATGTTATACAATTCTGTTTACGTAAGATTCTAGAAAATACTAACCAATCAAAAATGACAGAACAGTGATTATCTAGAGATAGGACACAGAGTGTGGAGGGGAGAGAGGGAGAGATTATAAAAGGACCCACTCCTAGGGGTGATGGCTATGTTTACTATCATGATTATAATGATAGTTCCATAAGTATATACATATGTCAAAATGCATCAAAATTGTGCACTTGAAAATATGTGCAGTTATTCTATGTCAACCTTGACAAAGCAGTTAGAAGTGAAAATTAATCAGGAAAATCGATATGACCTTGTAAAATTTCAGTTGACTTTAACTAGATTCCTTGCTGAACTTGGGACCTAAGCATAAGCAACTTCCATCCTCTACTCTATCCCTTCCTAGCATACATAAAAACAAGTAACAGGGAGTTTCATAAGAGCTGAATTTCATAAAATTTTGCTTGTATGTTTAGAGTTTAAATTGATGTTATCAGCTTCAAAAAATGTAGAGAAAAGCTTTAAGATAAATATAATTCAGAAGAATAACTCTCATCCCTAACCTTGATATTTAGCATCTTTCAGCCTAGTCACTGCTTCTCCCTCTGTACCATAATTACCAGCAAAGGCATCAAGTTTTCTCTTTTCCATTATGCCATAGGGAACATTATATATATATATATTTACATATTTTATATACATATATATAAAATCCAAAAGATATTCATATATGTATACACACATATATTACATATATATATAAACATATAAAATTGTCCTACCCACTATTAAGATGCTGTGTTACTTCATGATTAAGTAATTTTCACTTTTTATTCAGAATAAAAAGCTCAGCTTGGGCAGTTTTATCACTGCTTATCCCACATCTAGGGAAAAATCATATCATATTTGGCAGCAAGAATAGCCAGTAACCCATTTTAATGCCACAACAGGCCTTGCCTGCTAGGGGGCACACCCCTGCTTTAGAGGTGCTTAGGCTGCAAGAAATCCATACAGCACACTCACTCACTCAAATAAAACTGGAAATCAGGTCGTGAAAATTTAGACCAAAATGTATGATGTTGCAGCCCATCCACATCTGTTCAATCCTATTAGCATTCATGACCAATATATTAAACTGGATATTCTAATGATATTTGCCAGTACTGGTTTTGAGTTGATTTCCTCAAAGTATTAGCATTTTGTTTTTCTAATTTCAGAGAATATTAAGGACTGTTCTCTACTTAGCTAAAGACAAGGTTATGCTTCCTCCCAACACAAAGCAGCCCCTGTGGCCCTCCACCCACTGGAAATTCAGTTGCTAAGAAAATAATGCTTTTCAAAGCTTAGTGATGGAGTTCAGGCCTCGTGAGCATTTGGGCATTGCAACCCCACCTTTCACACAGAAGAATCCCTGGGGCCCTCATGCTTTTCAGCTTTCACTGTTGGATGGCCACCGAAATAGTTTGTGGTCAGTGGTCACACAATAATCCTTGACAAGTGGCTACTGCCATGTGGAATCTCAAGTCTCAAAGGCGCGTTTCTGCTCTTTTGTTTATTGTTACTGCCTGAGCTTCATCCCAGGGTTTGTTGTAGCTATTGTTATTTTTTAAAGCGTCAGGAAGTTACCATTGTCTGTTTTTGGTTGAGTTTCTCTGGCCTGCTCTTTCTGTGTCCACGTTATTAACAGCACCAGGAAAACACTGTTTTTATTTATCCTCTCCTAAATGTCAGCTTCCCCTGGACCCTGGCTGCTTGGGTTAAGTGGAATTTTCCAGTACAAATGTCCCCCAGTTTCTCATTCTTGATTTGGCAGCTAATTGACCTGTCATCCTTCATTCTGCCTAAGTTATTTACAATGTCTGGAACATTTCTGAAAAGTAAAATAATGAGTCCGAAAGTCAACACATTTTAAAAGAAATTCTAAGCCGTCCTCTACATTTTCCCAGAAAGGTAGCATTGAAGTGATGTGATGGCAAGCTGTTGTTTCTACCCTTCTTAAATAAAGAATCCCTTCAGATGGGTGTCTTGGCCACAAAAACTGAGGCATCTTCTTCAAAATGCCCCCGTGAGTTCTCCTTTATGCTTTTCTTATTGGTATTAATAGAATCAACCAAAGAATCCTTGCTTCACATCTTATTAGGCATTTATACAATTCTGATTTGATAATATATTTGGCCAATCCCATCACAACTATCACTCTGCTGGCATTGTACAACTGCCTTACCAGCCCTGGGGTGCCTATTTCCAGGACCCTTTTATGAGAGAAATAAATTTTTATCATGGTCTCTATATTAACATGTCTTAATCCTTGGCCCTAATCTCTGGAACTTGCGAATGTTACCTTGAGTGACAAAGCCTCTGCAGGTGTGCTGAAATCAAGGGTCTTGAGATGACAAGATGACTCTGGGTTGTCATGGTGGATGTTAAGTGCCATCCCAAGTGTTTATAAAAGAAAGACAGAGGAAGAACAAACACACAGAGAAGAAGGCAGCTGAGGACAGGAGCAGAGATGGCAGTGATGTGGCCACAAGCTAAGGAATGCTGGAAGCCCCCAGAAGCTCAGACAAGGCACGGATACGACCCTGGAGACTCATGAAGGAATGTAGCCATGCCAACACTTTAGTTTCTGTCCAGAGAGACTCATTCCAGACTTAGGACCTCCGAGACTATGAGAAAATAAATTTCTTCTGTTGCAATCCAAAAAAAAAACCACCCCAAAATTTAAGGACTATCAGAGCAGGAGACACCTTTGGGCTTTTCTAAAATCTCCACTTCTTGTTAGGGATTCAGTGATGACATGTAGGGCAGCATCATTTTCTCACATAGGTCTCAGACTGAAATTGAGTCCCAGATACTTATAGAATCAGTGACCTCACCGTATTTCTCTGCTCCTGAAATAAGAAAGAAATGCAGTTTGGCCATCTCTGAGGACAGGGCTGAAGACACATTTATTAAGGGAGGCTACTCTGGGGGATATTAGTTATCAGACATAGAGATAGCTCACATCCCTAACTTCCTTTTCCCTTCTAAACCACAAATCATCAGATCTGCCTTTCATTAATTTATCTAAAGTTTTCTTGACCCTATTTTTATTTTCAGTCTGCACAAACCCCTGACGTAACGAATCTGAGAACTGTGGTATAAGAGGTTTGATTGTGTTGCCTGTAGGAAAATAGAAATGGAGTGAAGGGGTCATTCAGGCAGAGTCACTGTGCCACAAGCCAGACCAAAAAGCTCCCTGAGCCTACCTGTGTACCCATGTCCCTCCTGTGATTACAGAACAGCTCATCATGTCCAGCCGTGGTGGGCGGAAGAAAACAGAGCCAGCACCCTGCCAGTTGTATTTTCCATCAGAATTTAGAATTCACACTAAAGCTAGAGTTAATATGTTCAGCTGGGCTTTGCAGTCCCTTAACCTTTCCTTTGGTAGAAAGGACTATTGACATCTTTCTTGAAAAAATATTTACTACTACCTGTGAAGCTGCTTTGTGCTCCTTGGTGTTTAGGGTAAACCACTTGGGGGATTCAGTGGGTAAAAGGACAAAAATAGGCAGACAAACAAAAAGAAGTTTACAATAGATATAGGAGATGGAATAACTGTACAAACACATCAATAAATTAAGAAGAGGATTAAATATTTACAATATATTCCAGAGATACACTGCCTTACAAGTGCTAAAGTTAAATGGATGGAGAGATGGATGAATAGATGGAGAATGGATAGATGGATAAAGAGATAGGTAGTCTCAGGAACTAGGAGAAAACTTAGAGAAATTCTATGACTTGCTTGTTCTTTTTTTTTCTTTTTAAAGCTTATTTATTTGAGAGAGAGAAAGAGCAGAGGAGGTACAGAGACAGAGACAGATAGACAGAGAGAGAGAAAGAATCCCAAGCAGGCTCTGTGCTGTCAGTGCAGAGCCTGATGTGGGGCCCGATCCTGGGAACTGTAAGATTATGACCTGAGTCAAAACCAAGAGTCAGGTGCTCAACCAAATGAGCCACCCAGGTGCCCCAAACTTGCATGTTGTCAATCTGGTACTACCAGTGAAGAGATAGACAATTCTCAATAGATTTGCTACAAGAGGAAAGCTCCTATTGGGACATATTTTTAAGAGAGTTAATCTAATATGGAGAAATAGGAAAAATACGACAAAAATAATTGCAATAAAAATAGAAAAGATGGAGGGAATAGGTTTGGAGTGAGTGTGTGTGTGAGAGAGAGGGAGAAGACAGGGAGGAAGGATTTGGAAGGAGAGGTTTCTGGTAATGATCTTGCACATTCGGCACAGTGTGGGCATTGGGAGTTTTCAAAGTTTTCCAGGTGATTCTAACATGCAGCCAAGTTGGAGAAACACTGACCCATATCACCCTACAAATGACCACAGAGTAAACTTTCAATTATTTTCATTTTATTGTTTCTTCAAAAAGATGTCACATTCTTTCCTTACCAATTATTGTTACATGTCATCTCTTTCATTTATTCTTTTAACAAATGACCTGTAATAGCCATAGGTCATTATTGTATTGCCCTAAGCCTCGGCCTTTAACTTGTAAGATGAAAACAATACTATATCTACTTGTAGCTTTGCTTAAAAGATTAAATGAGGCAACATTTATAAAGCATTTAGCACAGCACTTGGCACATAGAAAATGTACAAAAACAGTGGCAGTTACTATTAATAACTCTCCTATTCTCCCACAGATGATTTGCTAAGTATACACTCTACCACTGAAAGCATCAGGCTAACCACTTCTGCATCTTTGCTTCGTTGCCCTCTTCCTAGGATCGAGACTCCATTCCTCTCAGTCTAAGCCCTGCCGATCTGAAGTGCTACCTCTTTGAGATCCGTTTCGGTGATCCCCACATATACTTTGCCCTAAATAATACCTCCCGATTTTGGCATTCCTAATGATATTTTTTTCCTCAGTCTCAGGTGGTCTGGAACTGTCTCTCCACTTTACTATGCATGTTAAGCATTACCTCTGCAGTTATGTTATAAGTTCCTTGAAATTAGTATTTGGTTGTGTCATCATCACACATCTACGTAGGCAGAGTGCACTTATTGTATTGAACTGAAGTACCATTTGCATCTAAGAGACACCCGGTAAATGGCAAGCTCCATGAGGCCAGAGACCCTGTGTAGGGGTTTCAGCTAAATCTTTCCAGGACCTGGAATAACTAGGTGCTTATATTTTCTAGGGCTGCCATAAACAAGTAGCAAAGATGAAAAAACAGTAACTTAAAAAACATTTATTTTCTACATTTCTAAAGGCTAGAAGTCTGAGATCAAGGTGTTGGTAGGGGTAGTTTCTTCTGAGATTTCCATCTTTAGTTTGGAGGTAGCCTTCTCTGTTTGGGAAGAGCATGAGTTGGGGAGGGGAGAGATGAAAAGAGAGAATCCCAAGCAGGCTCTGTGCTGCCAGTGCAGAGCCCAACTCGGAGACCTGAGCCAAAATCAAGATTCAGATGCTTAACCAACTGAGCCACCCAGGGGCCCCTCAGTAACATTTGTTGAATGAAGAATGGCATCTGGCTCAGCATGTTATCACCACTCAATCCAGTATTACTGCTTAGTGCAGTCTACCATTTATTAAGCACTTATTATATTCCTATCTTAGGTGGTTGTGGTAGGAAGATGAGTAAGCTATAGTTTTTGCCTGAAGTGACTTAACACTCTAATGGAAGAAACCACCACACACTACTTCAATAAATGGAAAATAAACAAAGTTAAAAGTACATACAGGGGCACACGTAGGACAGAAGAGAAACATCTAGCCCAGGAGGGATTTCAAGGAAGGCTTCTTTAAGGCAATAACTTCTAAAGTGAGTTTTAAAAGATGAATGAGGACTTTATAGGAAAGAAAGACAAGAATGAATTGATTTTAGTATAAGAGATTACACTGTCTACAGAGTAATAGATGGATTTAAGGCAGTGGTGGTATTAGAGACATGTAGAAGAATGCAGAGATAATTACAGTAGTTCAGGTGAAAGATGAAGAGGGTAGGCCAGTGGTAGTCAGGGCATGGAAATCAGAAGACATGAGAAATAGTCAAAGAGTAAAATCTACAGGCCTTATAGGTTGACTGAATATGGAAGTGATAAAGAAACAGAGGTATAGGAAACCTCAAAGGAAGGTGAGGTATTGAAGAATCTGTGTCTATGTTTTAAAACAACCACAATCAGCAACACAGGCAACTTGTGAGAAATGGAAATTCTTAGAGTCCAGCCTAGATCCCAGAATCAGAGTATGGTTGGGGAGAACCCCAGGAACCTGTTTTAACAAGCCCTCCAGGTGATTCTGACACCTGCTAAAAGGCAAAACTCTGAGGAAAAGAGATTTGTTCTTTTGTATCCAGGAAAAAAATTATCTCATCTTCATTTCTTTCTAATAACTCTCATTGAATTATTCATGCCCTAGTGTTTGCTGAATATCCCAAAACCAATTAGTTGACGGAAGGGAGAATTTGTGGGGGTGTTTGGATTGTCTATATGTGTGCATATTGGGAAAAGGGGGGGGGGAGTGCCCAAATACAAATGATCTCTATGCATCAAAAGATGTTCTGAAATCTGATTTCTCATTTATACCCTCAAATTTAATATATGACCTAGTTTAGGGGAAATATTTTCTAGTAAGGACACCAATCAAAAGGAAATATAAGCACATCATAGAAAAAAGTTCCAATTCAAGGAGCAAGATTTGGGAAGCACAGTTTTATTTTGTTTGCCCAATATGTTACTCATGCCTAATAAAAGAAAGGGTGCATTAAAATAATTGGTCAATATCTCAACAGATGGTTTAGTGGAACCCTATGGTGGAATCAATAATGGTGACCCCAATGCAATGACCTTTGGAGTTCACAATTCTGCTGTCTCACAGGTTATTTCCATCTGACTTAATAGAAAATGTTCAGGTACAGAACCAAATGGTTCGATTCCTAGAAAATCATTAGTAGTTAAGTAATTAAACAATCATTCACTTATTAACTTTTCCAGGTACTCTGGTCACACTTGACAACACCAATATTGCTTGGTAATTATATAAATTATTCCTTTTCCCCATTTGGAAGTTATCCAAAAATATATTTTCATGAAGATAACAGAGAGAGACATAACCTTCAAAGCAGGGGTGGGGGGAGGTCTAGGGTGCTAAGTTCTCCCAAGGATGGCTGATAATTCAGAACATATGCTGTAAGCAAGCAGAATGGAATGGTGGAAACAAGGATTTGTTTAGTGTATTACTTGAAATTTTAACAAGCATGGACATTTCATAAATATAAATAATAAAGTTATCTTTTAAAAGTACAATTTAAAAAAAAGAAAAGATCTGGGTGAAGAAAAAAGCACAGGTGTCAAAGAAAAAATGTTTTGGCTCAATTCCCGACTCTGCAAACTGCTAGTTGTATGATCTTGGACATGCTACAAGATGAAGCCACCCTAGACTTCAGTGTTCTCATCTTTAAAAAAGAAATGCTTACCTCAAATGTTGCTGACACATTAAAAGAGCTAGTATATGTAGAGCACTTAGCACAATGCCTGTCAAGATGAAATCAGCTCAGATAAGAGTTCAAATCCAGTTCTTATATTACTACCTATATGTACTTATATGCACTTGGACCAAACATTTCACCCCTGTAAGGCTGTTTGTTGGTTAGTTTTTAAGATACGTGAATGAGGACAAGATTGTCTATGATGTAAGACATTGGAGGACACTGAGTAGACACTTAACAAATGATGGCTATTTTACATTAGCTTTTCAGCATGGATTTTATCTTCTACATCAGTTTGCTTCCATTGTCTCTGTTACTTAAGTCTCAGTTCAGTCCTTGGTACTATCCAGCCTACAGTGGGACTGGCAGACGACCTTCTTCACAAAGAAGAGATTTTTGTTTCATTTTGTGTGTTTGTGGAAAGGTCATCTTAACATATGTCTGTTTTTAGACTGTCCAGGAACCACAGTGTAGGGACCCCATAATCGGTGGGGGAAGAGGGCAGAAATATCTCAGACGTATTTATTTCCTTGATGTTTTCACATTTTTACTGACACAGCCATCTATCTTATTAGAATGAATCTTAGCCATCTGACTTTCATTGAAGGCTCATATTCAGTCAGGGATAAGCAATGAATCAATATGATCAGAAATGGATGAAAAGAATGTCATAAAAATACAAAACCCCAGAAGGTGATTAGATATAACTACATTATTTCGTTGTTGTTTTACCTCTCCATGACGAAAACACAACATGAAAACTATGAAAAATAAAATGTCAAATGATACATGGAAAAGTACCTGCAATACGTATAGCAAAGTGTTAGTACCCCTAATATATGAAGAACACTTGTAAATCATTAATATGAAAAAGACTAGTATCCCAATAGGACAAAAAAAAAAACAAAAACAGGCAAAGAATAGGAATAGAATGTTCACAAAAGAAGACACACAAAGAATGAATAAATGGATGAAAAATTATTGAGCTAGTAATAAATAACAGTAAATGAAAACTGAAATGTGAACAAGTTAAAAAAAAAAACCTTAAATTTCATCAGGTGATCAAAGGATTTATCAGTTGAGGATTCCTAGTGTTGACAGGGTACAGGAAAATGTTACTTTACAAAGTGTTGATGGAACTTTTCAGAAGGGCAACGTGTATCTGGTATCACATATCAAAAGTTTTATGTACTGTAGGGGCACCTGGGTGGCTCAGTCAGTTAAGCATTCGACTTTTGATCTCTGCTCAGGTCATGATCTCACAGTTCATGAGATTAAGCTCTACATCAGGCTCTGCACTGACAATGAGGAGCCTGCTTAGAATTCTCTCTCCCTGCCCTGGCCCTCCTCTCAAAATCAATAAACATTAAAAATAAAATTTAGGGACATCTGGTGGCTCAGCCGGTCAAGCATCCCACTTTGGCTCAGGTCATGATCTCATGGAACATGGGTTCGAGCCCTGCGTCAGGCTCTGTGCTGACAGCTCAGAGCCTGGAGCCTGTGTCAGATTCTGCATCTCCCACTCTCTTTCTGCCCTACTCCCACTCAAAAATAAACATTAAAAATGTTTAATAAATAAATTAAATAACTAAATTAAAAATTTAAAAAATAAATGTTTAATGTGTATATCATTTGATCTATCAATCCAACTTTTAGGAATTTATCCTAAGATACATGGTCAAGATGTGTATAAAGACTGTTCGTTACATAACTGTTCATAATAGAAAAAACTTTCAAACATTCAAAATCTATTCATGTGATTTGTTAAAAATAAAAAATGGATCAGTGATTTTTTTCATACAAGATAAAAAATAGTTCTATTACATATATTATATATCTGTTGACATCATTATCTGTCCCCAGCAAAGGGAAATAAGTTAGCAATCCAAGCAGAGAAACAAGCTTGTGCAAAGACCCTTAAAGGGAGATGCTTCTAGCCCACATGAGGTTTTGTAACCAGCTCTATCTTTCTAGACCCCATGCTAAGTTAAAACTGGGAGTGGAACTCCTCCGGGGAGGGCCCCTATCAGTCTTGTTCACTGCCGTATGCCAAATACCCCAGCAGAGATAGCTGCTAAATTGAATTCATGACATTTCTATAAAAGTGTGTTAGTGAGGGTACACAGAAGGGTAGGTGGAAGGCTGCTTGCCAAATGTTAACAGTGATGAGCCCTAGGTTGAAGGATTTGAGGTAATGCTTACTTTATAGCTTATCCTTTCATGTATTACTTGAAATTTTAATGATATGCATGAGTCAGATACATAATTAGAAGTAGCTAATCACATTATTGTCATCTAAAAACTCCAACAACAAAGAAGAGATCTGGATGAAGAAAGAAGCACACCGCTGGCCATGGACTTCGATGAGTGTGATGTGCTTCAGGCAGCTGCAGCTTACTGTCAGCAGTTGCAAAGGCAGGTGGCATAATCAAGGGGTCAGCAAATGTGTTTGTCTGTATCTCAAAGAGGAGCCTCCCCAGCACTGGCATTGCAGGTCCCGCTGCCCTTCTTCCCCTTCTTCAACCAACTGGCAGCAGCTACCACTCATCCATTAACACCTGACTCAAATCTCACCTCCCTTAGAAACATCTCCAGTTCTGGCACCTCCCCTCTTGGGCTATAAATGATGCATTTACTTGAATGTCTTATCCATTCAGGTGAGCTCCTGCAAGCAGGAAGCATGTTTTATTCATCTGCTATTTTCAGGTCTAGTATCATCCTATACACAGCAAAAGCTCAACAAATGTGTGTCTACAAACCAGCAGATAGTACCTGATTTCTCCTGGGCTTTGTGATACACCTGCTACTGTGCCCAAAGAAATCTTCCACACCCCCAAGTTTTCTTGCAGCTGGCTTGGCCTGACCCCTCCCAGCTGTGCCAGGCCTTCAGGAGATACTCATTCACATGGGGACATTCAGGTCTGAGGGATGGAGATGGTGTACCTCCCAAATATCATGAAGGCTTCAAGAGGCTGCCTTTCTGTGTCTTCTGACTCCTTCTATCCTCCTGTGTTCAAATAAAAATGAGAGAGGATACCAGTTTAAAGTCATGTATCCAGGCGCCAAAGCTTTCTGAAGAGATAGTACTCCTCCAATGTATGATTTACCCATGGGTGGAGAACATAAAGGCTCTTTCATCACACTGATCCTCACCACCGCATAGGCACAACCTCACACATCCAAGTGCTCTGGGCAGCCCAGTAGTTACATAGTCTTCCTCTAAACTCCTTAGCCTAGGACCCCCATATGCGTTTATGCCAAGCAAGCAGGGGGCAGCTAAAGATATACAAATGTCACCTGAACAAAGAGAAATGATGCAAACTGAGGAGTTATGTTGCCAGCAGATTGGCAACATTTTTATCTGATTTTGTGAGGTTTCTCCCCTAGGTTAAGCAGGAATGCAAACACTAAGGTGTTCCACCTGAGCTGAGCTTTTAAACTGTTGCTGGCTTGGAATGAGAACTATGGGAAATGATAATGTTTCCATTAATAAGAAACAGTGTTAGAACAGTGTCTTTTCCGCACTTCAGAAAAGCCTGACAGAGTTCAGAGGTGAGGTTCTCAAGAAGTATATGGGTGAACATTCAGCTTCCTGTTCATTCTCTTCCATGCCTAACAGGGCTTTTACAACTGGGAATACGGTTTATAGAAATAATCCAAAATATGGGACAGGGAGTGTTGCATTATTTATATAAGAAAGAAGGGGGGATGGGAAGAAGGAAAGGTGGAAGAAAAGGAGGGAAGACAGAAGAAAGGATCAACCTAGAAACCTTCCACTGTGGGATATTTAAATAGTTGATGGAATTCTATTGAAGATATTATTGTGCATTCATTAAAATCATTTGCAGAGTAGCAACAACATGCTTGCTATAAATGCTTGCTATATGACTTCTGGAGGAAATGCAGAACACTAGTATTATTATAACCATACATATTTGGGGAAGACAGGAAACTATATTATTAATACTACATATTATATATAATATATATTACATATGATATATATTATATATTATTACAACACATGTTTACATATACATGTTTATATGTACAAAATGAAATTAAATGGAGCTTATGCTTATTTTTATATCCTACCTTTGGTATATAATATTTTATTTATGAGCATTAGGTATTCTATTTAAAAGCATGACTTTCAGTATCTGCATAGAAGTCTATCATGTGAACATCCCACAATTTATAAGCATGAGCCACACACAAAAAAAGTGTTTTGTAGGTCAACATTACCAGCTATCAATAATTTCATATGCTGGGGTCCCTGAGTGGCTCAGTCGGTTAAGCATCCAACTTTGGCTCAGGTCTTGATCTGTTCATGAGTTTGAGCCCCTCATCGGGAGCTGATCTGACAGCTGAAGCCTGGAGCCTGCTTCATATTTTATGTCTCCCTCTCTCTCTACCCTTCCCCCTCTCACACTCTTTCTCTTTCTCTCTCTCTTTCTCAAAACTAAACATTAAAGAATTTTTAAATAAATAATTTCATATGCTTCAACTCAGTACATTTGACCCTTAAACAACATGAGGGTTAGGGACTTTGACCCCCTGCACAGTCAGAAATCCATGTACAACTCTGACTACCGAAAACCTTAACTACTAATAGCCTTCTATTGACTAGAAGCCTTAATGATAACACGGTTGATTGACATGTTTTTTATGTTATATGCATTATACACTATATTCTTACAATAAAGTAAGAAGAGAAGAGAGGATGTTAAGAAAATCACAAGGAAAGTACATTTATAGTACTGTATTGATTGAAAATATCTGCATATGAGTGAACCCACATAATGCTAGCCCATGTTTTTCAAAGATCAACTGAATTTATCTAATTACCATTGGGGGCACTTGAGTTAAGTTAATTACTCATAGTGGAATCAGTTTAAACAAATATTTAATGCACCTATTGCTATTTGGATAAAATTTTTATTAGAAGAATTTGTAGATAAAAACATTTTTTAGGTTCCCCAAATATTTTTCCATATTGCCCTTCGAGAACTTGTACCAATCCACATTCCCATAGCAGTCCTTGTCAATCTGTTTTTATTGCACTCCAAATGCAAGAAGCTCCTTATAGTTTCTTTTTAACACATAATACTCTAGAACAAATTGCCATGTTTCCTTTCTTTCCATTTAAGATAATTATCTTCCCAGAATAGCTGTGAACAATTTATTTCATCAAAGCTTGTTGGTGTGGAGACAAAAGGTTTCCTGTTGAAACCCTCTCTCTGGGAAGATCCAAATTAGAAATCAATTCTGAAGTCTGGAATGGGGAACATAGGGATAGGTTCTGGTACAAGGTAAACACAGCAACAGGCAGAAACAGGGAGTTGGAAATTCCAGAGTAAAACACAGAATTCTCAAGGTTAGAATCTAGAGAAGTGGTGGGAGTCCACCAGTTCAGACTGGAATAGAGTGAAGTGAAAAGTATGATAGCCATTAACAGAGACTGCTTGGATGTCTTTGATGTCTAACTATGGCCAGTGACGTCTCCATCTCTGCCAGAGTACTCCAATGTCTCAATCAGCATCCACATTGCTACAGAGACCTGAAACCTGGCTGTCACAAAATCATATGGCAACATGATATTGAGTGATGGGTATAGTCTAGGGGACAAGAAATTATAAAAAGATGAGAGTAGATGCTTGACAAGGTGCCCTTCTATGGGGATTTCTACTAACACCTTTCAATGTGAGCAGCAAAACTCCTACTGGTTCAGATAAATAAATACCTTCACAAGGGTAGGAAACAATTCCTTGGCCATTCTGACTACCTCTGCCCATAAAAGGAAGAATACTGGGAGGTCTGAAGGGCCCAGTATAGCCTGGGTGTTACCCAGGATCTCTGCAAAGGGAACTCAAAGAGTGACTTTGTCTTTCAGAAACAACCTAAAGAAAAGGCAGAAATCCTCTAGCCAAAGTCACCCCAGGCCAACTATAACATCAAGCTGAATAAAAATGTGGAGACCTTTGAAGGGGAGGCTCCATAATGAGCAATTCCAAAAGCTTCTTTCAGCCATGGCAAATTCCTGGTTCTCAATAAAATTCCAGACCCTCCAAGTTTGCTTGCCTGGGGATTTCCTCTAGGAGAAAAATACAGAGCTTGCTTCCCTGGAGCTTTTCAAAGACCTTTTCACAGATTGTCACGTCCTCACCAATAGCAAGTACACCATCAGTGGAAATGCATAAACCAGTAAACCAGCTTGGTTCAGCTCATGAACACACCCAGACCTAATTTTCCTCCTCTAAGCTCATTGGCTATAAAGACATTCAAGCTTCAAAAATTTAGTTTCATACATCACCAGCAACTAAATTTCATACTTGACAAACCTTAATGAATTGCTTTTGAGCCCGTGGGCCAGAGTCTAGAACTGACCCTAGTCCCTGTGCAGTTTCCCTCTTTCAACCTCTCAGATTCCTGTCCTTTCATTGTACAACCACCAATAAAAAGAGGTAGTCAAAAAATGGATCCTGAAGCTTCTACATTTCAGAAAAGATGAAGAAATGCAGCTTTCATTTCTTTTGAAAATGTTCCCCCTCCTACTTCTGATTCAGGAACTATGCATGCAGAATTAACTCTACATAGAACTTCTCAATTATACATAATAACTTTTCTGTTCATACTTTCTCTTCTTATAAAAAATTTAAACCAGTAGTTCTTGTATTCTTTCCATAAATACTTCCTTAGGCATCTGATATATCTCCACAGATAACCATTTCTCACTGCTATTATAGAATTTATGTACATTAGCATGACTTTTTCTTTCTACTCTAGAGCCAGTATTAGCTAACTTCACCTGAGAAAAGCTGTGAGGGTTTCAATTTCCTGGAAGATCCACTTAAAGTCCTAGAGAACATCAGTGGACTAGTACTTATTTTCAGAACCGTCAGACAAATCTTCTCTCATCTATTCTTTTTTTTTTTGTTTAATGTTTATTTATTTTTGAAAGAGACAGAGCCCGAGCAGTAGAGGGGCAGAGAGAGATAGAGAAACAGAATCCGAAGCAGTCTCCAGGTTCTGAGCTGTCAGCACAGAGCCCAATAAGGGCCAAACCCACAGACCCTGAGATCATGACCTGAGACAAAGTAGGATGCTTAACCATGAGCCACCCCAGCACCCCATCTCTCACCTATTCTTTTTTTTAATATAATTTATTGTCAAATTGGTTTCCATACAAGACCCAGTGCTCATCCCAAAAAGTGCCCTCCTCAATGTCCATCACCAACTTTCCTCTCTCCCTCACCCCCTATCAACCCGCAGATTGTTCTCATTGTTTGAGAGTCTTTTATGGTTTGCCTCCCTCCATCTCTGTAACTTTTTTTTCTACCCCTTCTCCTCCCCCATGGTCTTCTGTTAAGTTTCTCCAGATACACATATGAGTGAAAATATATAGTACCTATCTTTCTCTAATTTATTTCACTTAGCATCATACCTTTCAGTTCCATCCACAATGCTGCAAATGACCAGATTTCATTCTTTTCTTGTTGCCAATTAATATTCCATTGTATATATAAACCACATCTTCTTTATCCATTTGCCTGTTGATGGACATTTAGGCTCTTTCCATGATTTGGCTATTGTCGAAAGTGCTGCTATAAACATTGGGGTACACATGCCCCTATGCATCAGCACTCCTGTATCCCTTGGGTAAATTCCTAGCAAAGCTATTGCTAGGTCATAGGGTAGTTCTATTTTCAATTTTTTGAGGAACCTCCACACTGTTTTCCAGAGCAGCTGTACTAGTTTGCATTCCTACCTACAGTGTTAAGAGGGTGCTCATTTCTCCACATCCTTACCAGCATCTGTAGTCTCCTGAATTGTTCATTTTAGCCACTCTGACTGATGTTATCTCAGTGTGGTTTTAATTTGTATTTCCCTGATGATGAGTGACATTGAGCATCATCTCATGTGTCTTTTGGCCATCTGGATGTCTTCTCTGGAAAAGTCTCTGTTCATGTCTTCTGCCCATTTCTTCACTGGATTATTTGTTTTTCAAGTGTGGAGTTTGGTGAGTTCCTTACAGATTTTGGATACCAGCCCTTTATCCACTATGTCATATGCAACTATCATTTCCCATTCAGTCAGTTGCCTTTGTTTTATTGACTGTTTCTTTGCCATGCAGAAGCTTTTTATCTTGATGAGGTCGCAATACTTCATTTTTGCTTTTGATTCCCTTGCCTTTGGATATGTGTCAAGTAAGAAATTGCTGTGGCTGAGGTCAAGGAGGTTGTTTCCTGCTTTCTCTTCTAGGGTTTTGGTAGTTTCCTGTCTCACATTCAGGTCTTTCAGCCATTTTGAGTTTATTTTGTGTATGGTATAAGAAAGTGGTCTAGTTGCATTCTTCTGCATGTTGCTGTCCAGTTCTCCCAGCACCATTTGTTAAAGAGACTCTTTTTTCCATTGGATACTGTTTCCTGCTTTGTCAAAGATTAGTTGGCCATATATTTGTGGGTCAAATTCTGGGTTCTCTATTCTATTCAATTGGTCTATGTGTCTGTTTCTGTGCCAATACCATACTGTCTTGATGTCTACTGCTTGTAGTAGAAGCTAAAGTCTGGGATGGTGATGCCTCCCATTTTGGTTTTCTTCTTCAATATTACTTTGGCTATTCGAGGTCTTTTGTGGTTCCATACAAATTTTAGGATTGTTTGTTTTAGCTTTGAGAAGAACGCTGGTGTAATTTTGATTGGGATTTCACTGAATGTGTAGATTGCTTTGGGTAGTATGGACATTTTAACAATATTTATTCTTCCAATCCATGAGCATGAAATATTTTTCCATTTCTTTGTGTCTTCTCCAATTTCCTTCATAAGTTTTCTATAATTTTCAGCATACAGAATTTTTATATCTTTGGTTAGGTTTTTTTTTCTCGGTATTTTATGGTTCTTAGTGCAATTGTGAATGGGATCAGTTTCTTGATTTCTCTTTCTGTTGCTTCATTATTGGTGTATAAAAATGCAACCGATTTCTGTGTACATTGATTTTGTACTCTGTGACTTTGTTCAATTCATGTATCAGTTCTAGCAGACTTTTGGTGGAGTCCAGTGGGCTTTCCATGTAAAATACCATGTTGTCTGTGAAAAGTGAAAGTGTGACTTCATCTTTGCCAATTATGATGCCTTTTATTTCATTTTGTTGTCTGATTGTTGATACTAAGACCTCCAACACTGTGTTAAAGAACAGTGCTGAGAGTGGACATCCCTGTCGTGTTCCTGGTCTCAGGGGGAAAGCTCTCAGTTTTTCCCTATTGAAGATGATATTAGCTGTGGACTTTTCATAAATGACTTTTATGATGTGTAAGCATTTTCCTTCTATTCTGACTTTCTCGAGGGTTTTTACTAAGAAAGGATGCTGTATTTTGTCAAGTGCCTTTCCTGCATCTATTGACAGGATCATATGGTTCTTTTCTTTTGTTAATGTGATGTATCACATTGATTGATTTGCGAATATTGAACCAGCCCTGTAACCCAGGAATGAATCCCACTTGATAATGGTGGATAATTCTTTTAATATGCTGTTGAATTCAATTTGCTAGTATCTTGTTGAGGATTTTTGCATCCATATTCATCAGGTATACTGGCCTGTAGTTCTTTTTTTTTGCTGGGTCTCTGTCTGGTTTGGGGATCAAAGTGATGCTGGCTTCATAGAATGGTTCAGAAGTTTTCTTTCAGTTTCTATTTTTTAGAACAGCTTGAGAAGGATACGTACTAACTCTGTTTTAAATGTCTGGTAGAATTCCCCAGGGAAGCCATCTGGCCCAAAGCTCTTATTTGTTGGGAGATTTTTGATAATTGATTCAATTTCTTCACTAGTGATGAGTTTGTTCAAATTTTCTATTCCTTCCAGTTTGAGTCTTGGTAGTGTGTGGGGGTTTAGGAATTTGTCCATTTCCTCCAGTTTGTCCATTGGTTAGCATATAATTTTTCATAGTATTCCCTGATAACTGCTTGTATTTCTGAGAGATTGGTTTTAATAAATCCATTTTCATTCATGATTTTTGTCTATTTGGGTGCTCTCTTTTCTGTTTGAGAAGACTGGCTAGAAGTTTATTATTTTGTTTATTTTTTCAAAAAACCAACTCTTGGTTTCATTGATCTGTTGTACTGGGTTTTTTTTTTTTTATTCTATATTGTTTATTTCTGCCCTGATCTTTATTATTTCCCTTCTACTGGGTGTGGGGTGTCTTTGCTCTTCTGCTTCTAGTTCCTGTGCGTTAGATTTTGTATTTAGGATTTTTCTTGTTTCTTGAGATAGGCCTGGATTACAATGTATTTTCCTCTTAGGACTGCCTTTGCTGCATCCCAAAGGATTTGGATTGTTGTGTTTTCATTTTCATTTTTTTCCATATATTTTTTAATTTCTTCTCTAATTGCCTAGTTGGCCCATTCATTCTTTAGTAGGATGTTCCTTAACCTCCATGTTTTTGGAGGTTTTACAGACTTTTTCCTGTGGTTGACTTCAAGTTTCATAGCATTGTGATCTGAAAGTGTGCATGGTATGATCTAAATTCTTTTATATTTATTGAAGGCTGCTTTGTGACCCAGTATGTGATCTATCTTGAAGAATGTACCATGTGCACTTTAGAAGAATGTGTATTCCACTGCTTTTGGATGTAGTTTTCTAATTATATCTTTCAATTCCTTCTGGTCCAATGTGTCATTCAGGGCCATTGTTTCTTTACTGATTCTCTGTCTAGTTGAAATATCTATTGCTGAAGTGGAGTATAAAAGTCCCCTACAATTATCACATTCTTATCAATAATATTGCTTATGTTTGTGATTAATTGTTTTATATATTTGGGTGCTTTCAAATTCGGTGCATAGACATTTGTAATTATTAGCTCTTCCTGATGGATAGACCCTGCATTATTATATAATGTCCTTCTTCATCTCTTGTTACAGCCTTTAATTTAAAATCTAGTTTTTCTGATATAAGTATGGCTACTCTAGCTTTCTTTTGACTTCCAGTAGCATGATAGATGGTTCTCCATCCCCTCACTTTCAATTTGAAGGTGTCCTCAGGCCTAAAATGAGTCTCTTGTAGACAGCAAATAGATGGGTCTTATTTTTTTTTATCAATTCTGATACCCTATGTCTTTTGATTAGAGCATTTAGTACATTTACATTCAGTGTTATTATTGTAAAATATGGATTTAGAGTCATTGTGTTATCTGTAGGTTTCATACTTATAGTGATGTCTCTGGTATTTTTTGTTCTTGGCAACATTTCTCTCACAGAGTCCCCTTGTGAGGATTTAGGATTTCTTGTAGGGCTGGTTTAGTGGTGATGAATTCCTTCAGTTTTTGTTGTTTGGGAAAACCTTTATCTCTCTTTCTATTCTGAATGACAAGCATGCTGGATAAAGGATTCTTGGCTGCATATTTTTCCTGCTCATCACATGGTAGATTTCCTGCCATTCCTTTCTAGCCTGCCAAGTTTCAGTAGATAGGTCTGCTACTACTCTTATATGTCTACCTTTGTATGGTTAAGGTCCGTTTATCTATAGTTGCTTTCAGAATTCTCTCTTTATCCATATATATGGCAAGTTTCACTATGATATGTCGTGCAGAAGATTGATTCAAGTTACGTGTGAAGGCAGTTCTCTGTGCCTCTTGGATTTCAATGTCTGTTTCCATCTGCAGATTGAGGAATTTCTCAGCTATAATTTGTTCCAGTACCCCTTCCGTCCCTTTCTCTCTCTTCTTCTTCTTCTTCTAGAATTCCTATAATACAGTTATTGTTCAGTTTGAATGCATCACTCAGTTCTCGAATTCTCCTTTCATGCTCCTGGATCATTTTATCTTTCTTTTTCTCAGCTTCCTCATTTTCCATAATTTTATCTTCTAATTCATCTATTCTCCCCTCTGCCACTTCAATCTGTGCTATGGCTGCCTCCATTTTATTTTGCACCTCATTTATAGCACTTTTTAATTCATTATGACTATTTTTAAGATCCTTGATCTCTGCAGCAATGGAGTCTCTGCTGTCTTCTATGCTTTTTCTCCTGCACCCCTGGCCTACTGCCTAACACAGAGGTGACTCACCTCTTCCCCAGGTGTGCAAACAGGGCAGCCGGCCCCATTCCAAAGAAAGCCCTGCAGTTAGAGATGGGATGTTGGGATCCCTCTCCATCCAAGTCCAAGGTTTTTCTCTTGTCCAGATACAATCCTACGCTTCCATAGCCATTCTTCCTCTTCCCTTTGTCTCTCTATAGAAGGAGATTCCTTCCCTCCGTGCCTCCACAGCCCGTTTTATCTCCCCCAGTTCGCAACCACACACCTATGAGGCTGTCCGATTTTCCCGTTTTCTTCCTGGTAGACTCTGTCTCTTTTCCTCCCAGACTCTTGGGGTTCAAAGTCCTTTGGCTTCAGCTTTTCTTTGAGAGATGTGGGAAGTACAGATTCCCCTACTTCTCCACCATGTTGACCCCCTTCCTCTCACCTATTCTTAAATGTTACATCATAGACTTCAGATGAAACCCCTCAAATATTGCTAACGAGGCTGAAAAATTGTGTCTGGAGCATTTTTAAATATTTGTTTTATGCTTATCCAGTTTACATGGTTTTGTGGTGATTTTTTAGAAGTAAAGCCACAGTGGAGCTTAACTGAGTTTATATTTTGTTCCCAATATACTCTTAGCCCCAAATTTTGAACTCCCCTGGGTAATGAACAGATAATACTTTTCCATTTTATTAGAGAAAAAAATGCTTTATTTAAAGCTATTTTTCCACTTTCAGTATGACCAAGAAAACTCCTATCAGACTTTAGCCACAGATAACTATAAAGCATGGATAAATTATACAAACACAAATCAAATATCCAAAGGTTATTAGAGTGAACTCAAGCAGGTAAATTCTGGATAAAACCTCAGATTTGAGAAAAGGGATTGATGCTGGCTAACAATTTTCTTGTCCTTTGCTTAAAGTCAGGCTGAAGTCAGTGTCACACAGGATGACTATATCTCTAATAAAAAAAATGTTATATTTGGGGTGGGGAGAAGGACCAAAAGACAGAAGTTGGGGCAACCATAGCTATAAGAAAATAAGAAGGAAATTTCAGAAAGGAGTGATCCAAAGAGGTAGAGCCCCCAGTTTTTATATACACTCTTCACAAGTGTCTAACTGAATGACTCTTAAATCACACATGCATATGGAAGATTCCAAGCCTCTCAAAATAAAACACTCACACACTTACTAAACTGAAGTTTGAGCCACATGAAAGAGACAGCATTTGAAGTTTGAGTCACAAGTTAATTGGCTGCTGAAACAAAACAAAAAAATATAACTTAATTCAGAACATCTATAACTAGTCGTTCACAATGGTCAGGGTATGATCCAATACTTATTACCAAATAAAGAAACTGTCCTCAACAAAATAAAGGAAAACATTCTCACAATAAATGAAAAGGCAATAAATATCTACTGATAAATAGAAACTTTTTAAAACTATATAGAAATACTAAAACTGAAAAACACTATTATCTAAAATTAAAAATTTGATAAACATGCCTCAGAATACAATGGAAAATACAGAGATGTCTATAAGCTTGAAGACGTATAAATAAAAAAAGAAGTCTAACCTGAAAGAAAGGGGGAAAAATGAAACGGATTTTCATAAATGTTGGACCTACAGAATAATTTTTTTGAAAAAAAAAGTCTAATATATGTATAATTGGAGTTCCACGAAGAAAAGAAAGACTAAGAGGACATTAGAAATATTTAAAGCTAGAATGACTGAAAATCTTACAAATTTTCTTTAAGACATTTACAGATCCAAAAAGCTCAATGAACTACAAACAGGAAAACTATGCCCATTTTTATTCTATTCATATTGCTGAAAACCAAAGATAAATTTAAAATCCTGAAAAAGTAAGATAAAAATACATTATACATGGGAGCATGATTCAAAATGAAAGACTTCTCATTGGAAATTATGGAAGTTGGAAGAGTGAGACTTTTTTCAAAGAATCGGGGCAGGGAGGGGTACTATTAATCCTGAATTTGGTATCCAGTAAAAATATTTTTCAAGGATGAAGACAAAGACACTTTCATTTAAAATAAGAGCCTGGGTGGCTCAGTCATTTATGCATCTATCTTCAGTGCTGGTCAGGATCTGGTGGTTTGTGGGTTCCGGCCCCACGTGGGGCTCTGGGCTGACAACTCAGAGCCTGGAGCCTGCTTTAAATTCTGTGTCTCCCTCTCTCTGCTCCTCCACTGCTCACACTCTTTCTCTCTCTCCCTCTCTCAAAAATAAATAAACATTTTAAAAATCTCATAAAATAAAGCTAGGAGAATTTATTGTCAGCTGATATGCTGAAAAGCTAAAGGAAATGACAGGCTGAAAGGAAATGATACCAAATGAAAACTCAAGTGTACAGAAAGGAATGTAAAACATCAAAAATGGTAAATATATGAATAAATACAAAAAAAATGTCTCCTTTACTTGAAATTCATAAGTGTTTACCAAAAATATATAACATTGTCTTATAGGGGTCATAAGGTATGTTGATATACTACATGTGATAATTATAGCACAAAGACATGGAGGAAGAATGGACTCACATAGTTGTATAGTTTCTACATTTTACATGAAATTGTATAATATTAACTCTGTGTAGTAGAATGTGAAGTTAAGTATTGTATCGTAACCTTAGAATAACCACTAAAAACAATGCAGATGTATATATGAAAATACAATAAATAATTATAAATACATTTTTAAAAATAATTCAAATACTTCAAAAGAAGAGAAAAAGAACAGAGAAAAAACAAAATAAAAAAATAATAAAATTGTAGGTCTAAATCCAACCATAGCAATAACTTTGTTAATTGCTTATGAACTAAACACAATTTTCTGCTGAACCAGAGATTGCCAGAATAGGTATCTTAAAAAAGACACCATTTGGGTGCCTGGGTGTGTTGCGGACGAAATGACACAGAGGACAAGACACACACAAAAGACAGACACAGACACAACTCCGGCCGGAGGAACAATTCTACGCAAGCCCCTCTTGCGGTTTATTTTATACCCGGTAACTGGATACAAACTGAAATCTACAAGATGCATTCCTTTACCAATTAAGGGCAAGTAGCCAAACACCTTTCAAGGACAGGGGGGAGCAAAGGGAGGAAGCGACCACAACATGTTTACTAAGAGGCCTGCTCACAATTCCAGCCTCCTCCTATTTCTAAGGATGGCATGTTCCCTCGTTTGCGGGCGGACCACTAAACTTGGATATTGTGTGCAGGCCTCCTGGCAGAGCATCCTGTTTGCAGGCATGCTTTGCCCAGGCAGGGAGCCCTGTGTGCAGGCACATCCCTGCGTCCCTAACCACGCTTTCTTGTGGTCACTGTCGGGCCCCCACAGGGTGGCTCAGTCAGTTAAGCGTCCAACTTCAGCTCAGGTCATGATCTCACAGTTCGTGGGTTCAAGCCCCACATCGAGCTCTGTGCTGACAGCTCAGGGCCTGGAGCCTGCTTGGATTCTGTGTATCACTCTCTCTCTAACCCTCCTCCACTCATGCCCTCTCTCTCTCTCTCTCTCTCAAATAAATAAACTTTAAAAAAATTTTTTTAAAGACACCATTACTAGAGATGTACTTTAAAATAAAGAAACCATGAAAAAAAAGATGCAGTGTTAGCCAAAAAAACAAACAAAAAAAACCAAGAAGTGATTTATGAAGAAAACTTGACAAATCTCCACAAAAGTGTATGCTTAAGATAACAGCCTCTATGAACTTTCTAAACTTTTTTCCTTCAGAACATAGTACATAATTCACTGATTTTAGTCAGATACCAAGATAATTTTCTAGGTGCAACCTAACTCCGTTAACATATAATTACCCCTCATGGAAGTGGGACATCACAGCTTATTTCCTTCATTCTAAGTCCTCGCTAAGCAAACAATATTCTTCTTCACCCTCTCCCCAAACCCAATCACCAGGCAAGGTCTATGCACACCTGTTTCCTCATACACATTCTCAAAAATTCTTGACCCCAACACAAACTTATTTTTCCAAAGTTATAATCTTAATTGCTTCTTGAGAGCAAGTAGGAAAGGTTGTCTCAGATTGACTTCTATTCATGAACTAAATTATATAAACTGGCTTTTGCTTTCACAATCTGTTTTACTGTTTTCTATACAGCTGAAGGCTTAATGTTCTCTAATTGACATAATCATTTCTCATTTTCCCACACAATTAATTGGAAATGATTCTCTCTGGGAAGTTCTCTGCTGAACCAATTCATGATCTCAGGATGATGTCAGTGTGGAATGAAAACTTTTCTGTTATTGCGACAGTGAGTTGGCTCTGGCAAGCTAATGCAAAATTCAGTTAAAGAAAAAAAGATGGCTAGGGATAGAACATAAGTGTTTTTGACTATATCTCTAGCAAGAAGTATTGTTGATTCCCCTCTGACTAATGTCATGACAAGTCATAATCTGAGGAGACACTCAAACCTGAGAATATAGGATGTATGGTATTAAGATTCACTATATGGCAGACATAAATACTGAATTAAGCTAATACAATTGCACAGAGCTATAGGCCCTGAGATGTTCCCCAGCACAGTAACTAACTTAAGTGTCTCCTCTTTTGTTTCACAAAGATGAGTTGGGAGTGTGTTGAGGGATAAAAGTGATTTGATAACTACCATGGTGGGCTTATAAAAATCAAACACGAGGGAAAAAAATCAGATAGTGAAAAAAGGTAGAAGTGAAAAGGTAAAATTCCCAATTTTACCATTCTCTCTCCCCGCCACCTTTCTTCTCTCTCTCTCTCTCTCTCTCTCTCTCTCATTTCCCATGTTCCACCCACCCCCCACCATGTCTCAATCCTACTTCTTAATGGTAAATAGTTTTAAGACTTACTTGGCTAGCATTCCAAAAATTTCTATGTATATGTGTGTCCTCAAACCCCTCCTGTGTCTTTTTAAGACAAACTTTTTTAAAAAAATAATTTTAGATTTAAAAAAAAGTTACAGAGAATTCACATCCAGGCCCCTCTATTATTAACACATAACATAGTCATGGTACATTGCTCAAAACTAACAAATTAACATTGATATATTAGTATTAACTGAACTATAGACTATATTCAGATTTCACTTGCGTTTTCATTAATGTCTCTTTTCACTGCTTTAAGAGTCCATCCAGGATCCACACTGAATTTAGTTGTCTTCTTTCCTTAGTCTCCTCTGCTCTATTTTTTGGCCAATCCTTTTTTTTTATTACCTAGGCAATTTTCAGGAGTATTGGTGAGAAACTTTGTAGACTATCTCTCAATTTTGATTTGTCTGGTGTTTTTCTCATGATTACATTGGGGCTATAGGTATCGGAGAAGAATACCACAAAGGTAAAGTGTCCTTTTCACCATATTACAACAGGGGGTACACAGAATCAACATGGCTTATCACTGGTGATATTAAGGTTGACCACTTGGCCAAGATAATGTCCACCAGTTTTTTCCCCTGTACAATTACTTTTTCTTTTCTATACTCCATTCTTTGGCAGCAGGTCATTATTCCAACCCACACTCAATGCAAAGGAAATTAAGTTCCATCTCCTGAAGGGGGTGTCATCTACATATATTATTTGGAATTCTTCTCAAGGGAAAAAGATTTCCCTCCTTATTTATTCATTCATTTAATTATTTATATCAGATGAACTATATATATTTATCTCATACTTTAAATGTACAATACTACACTGTTCTTTTTAACATGCATGAAATCATTTTATGTGAAAAGCTCTGAAACTTTTTGATTCACATAGTTCACATTATTTTTCCACATCAGCCTCAATATATCTACTTCTTTTTAAGTTCTATATAACATTGTAAAAGTGTATCATATTTTACTTATTCAGTCCTATGTTATAAGATATTTAAGTTGTTTTAATTTTTATTCTTATTCAAGCAATGTCTGATGAAATTCCTGCTTATATCTTTATGTACTGCAAGTCTATATCAATAAGCTAAATTCCTAATAATGGAATTGCCAAGTCAAAAGTCATGTGCAGGGGCACCTCGGTGGCTCAGTCGGTTAAGCGTCCAACTTCACCTCAGGTCATGATCTCACAGTCTGTGGGTTCAAGCCCGGCATCAGCTGACAGCTCAGAGCCTGGAGCCTGCTTCGGACTCTGTGTCTCCCTCTCTCTCTGTCCCTCCCCTGCTCATGCTCTGTCTCTCCCTGTCTCTCAAAATTAAATAAACATCAAGAAAAAAAAATTTTTTAAGTCATGTACAATTTCCAAAGTAGTAGATATTATCTAATTTTTTTCCAAAAAAGTTGTACCAATTAATAATGGTGGTGGCCTTTTAATAGGTCACTGCATTTGTAGCAGGGGCCTCATTTTGTCATTTTAATTATGGTACAGAGCCCCATTTTCTACTTATAGCAGTCTATTCTCTTCACATTTTGTGCTACAGAAACACTAACCTGCAGATGCAGGACTTAAGTTATAGTCTTAGGTGGACGTGTTTTGATCAGAAATTGACAGACAGAAACCACAGAAATAATAGGAGAAATAACTCAAGGTTTGCAATAACATGGAATCAGAAAATAAAGACCAAAAGAAATATGATCAGAAAGGGGAAAAAGCTTGTGGGGGTGGGGGGGGGGACTAGAGACCCCAAGGAGACTCAACACCACAACCTGCCAAATTAGAACAATAGACCAAGGTATGTTCTTAAGAAAGAGACTATTTCAAGAGCTTCTTGACATAAGATTCTAAGAAAATGGAATAACCATATCTGGATATAAGGCTAACCCTTGGAGTCATTCTTAATATTTACCCAAAGAGATCTGACATACCAGCAACTGTCTGTTTTGTCAGGGACTAGCAACTGAAAAAGGTCATGATATAAAGGAGAAAATTAAAATCCAAAGCCTGGCTTGTTGTATGCAAGAGATAGCTGAATTCTAAAAAGAGATGTTTTGCTTTATTTTGTTCCCCTCTAATGGGCCTATCCCTGGGACTTCTTTTACCACAAATCCTTTGGCAGACAGGATGCCATTCTGCTGTGGCAGATGCTGCCTCTGAGAAAGGCTTGAAGTGACCTCTACGTCACACATGAGAGAGTGGTGTCTTCTTTTTACTTCTTGGGGAATGATGGTACATTAGGACTGTAGTCTTTCTCCCAAGACTCTGCCTAAAGGTTTTCCTGTCATTTTTTCTATAAGTAGAATTCCTCCTCCCCTCAAAAAAAAAAAAACCACCTAACCTCCATAGCACAATAAACATTAACACATTCCTAACAGAGAAGACTGCCTTTCCCAACCACAGATCTGCTGATTGGTTTGGGGTTGATTTACATGGAGTCAGTAAGAAATCTATTAAGTTAGGGCACTCATCTTTTTAATAATAATACATAATCTCCACATCTCTTAAATAGACATCAAGTTTGTGGGCCATTCATTTCCATTACCCTCTCTCCATGGGAAAAACCAAGAATACTAAGTTTTTGTATTTAAAATAATTAGCTGAATTACTGCTGCAATTTAACATCTTATTAGAAAATGTCCATTCTTTGTCATTGTACCTGAATCCAGTGGTACAAAGGAAACAATTATTTTAAAAATAGAAGAACTAAATTAAATAATAGCAACTTATAAATTTCAAATTGAAACAATCCCCTACATGTTCTTCTTGGACAGCTCTTCCTCCTCCCAAGAGATCAGTAGGTAAATGACAGCCTATTTTCTCTGTTTGTACAACATGAATCATAAGGGTAGAAGGGGATACAATAACATTCTTGCTTGGTCTCTCCAGTTTGTAGCTAATGAGTTTGCAACCCATTGATTTTGTAGGCTCTTTCTCTGTGACCTAAGGAGCCACAATGACAGTTCCAAAGGCTACACTAATTCCATTTTAAAATAAATGAGGGAAGGGCTGCTTAAGAGTGGACATTAGGAACTGAGCTATTGCCATTACCCTATTTTAAGAAAAGCACTAGACAGATGGCCCAGGTACCAGCTATTATTGACCCTTAACTTCAGAAACTCATTTGCAATAAGCTTTCCATACCTATTTGGATGGGAAATGTACTATTGCTTCTCTTCTCCATGAGGCGATCAAGAAACACACTTCAAAAAACTCCCAAGGGACATAGAATCATCCTTTCAAAATAGCAATTTGGCTGTAGCAGCCTTCTTCACATTCAGTGAAGCAGGTCTGTGAATGGTAATGGAGACAGCTAATGCCTTTTTGGTTTTCTGGGGGTAGGGGAAACTTACCACTACATGTAATCAGTAAAGAATAGCCCAAAAAAGACAACTGTTGTGGAAGCCAAACTGAAAATACCCTAACAAATAAGTCTAAACACCATTCACTGGGTCCCTTTGGTGGAAGGGGATAATATTCTAATGTTAAGACTTGCAAAGTCATAAATTAGCAGGATTTTGCAGGGGCCTGTGAAAGGAAACGGAAAGGGAAAGATCCATAAGAAAAAGACAGATTCTGTTTTATTTCCATGACTTTTTTTCACCTGCCAGCTCTTTCTTCTTGGCTAAAACATCTGGTGTCTCCACTTCCGCCAACAACAACAAACGCAGTAACAAGATTCTCAATTATTAGTGACTGGGTTACCTATAGTGGAAGAGGGGGTCCTCACCCGCTAAGATGTGGCCAGCAATGACTCTGTGAAGAACGTGCCAAAAGTTCACAGTCCAGCTCTCCCCTTGTTGGGTTTCAAATAGGGGAAAGCAGACCAAGGCCAGCAAGGGCCATCTGGTAGAGGACAGGGAGGCTTTCCACTTGCCAAAATCTACCTATACCTCATCTCCCATGGTGCCCTCTAAGACCCCTTCCCTGAACTCTCTCAGAAAGCCCATTCATTGCTGCCTCCAGACTCTTGCTCTCACTGTCTGGGATTGCCTGGGTGCTGTCTCCTCACCCTGTCCTAATCTAATTTGAACTCATTCTTCAATGACCCACTTCTTCCTGGTTTATAGACCTTTTCCTTTCATTTCAGCCTGCTCTGAGCTCCTGCTTCTTTGAAACTTGTACCTCTTATTATCTAAATAATATTAATAATAATAATAATAATAATAATAATCCTTTCCTTATTCATGATTTTGCTTTCCACACTTTCAGTTACCCACAATCAACCATGGTCCAGAAGGAGATTATCCTCCTCCTAATGTATCATCAGAAGGTCAACAGTAGCCTAATGCTATGTCAGAAGACCTAGGTCATTCACCTCACTGCACAGTAAGACATTGAAAGAGAGGTAACACTCACAAAACTTTTATTACAATATATTTTATAATTATTCTATTTTGTTACCAGTTATTGTTGTCAATCTCTTACTGTACCTAATTCATAAATTAATCATAGATATGTAGGTGTAGGAAAAAGTCATACATATATGCTTTGGTACTATCAAGTTTCAGGCATCCACTGAGGGTCTGGGAACATATTCCCCCCCATGCCAGGTAAGGGGAGACTTCTGTGACAACAATATTTATATAGGTATGTAGGTAAGTATTGAGTATTCACTACATACTAGGGCCTGTGCTAAGCAGTTCATACATATTATTTAATTTTCACAGTTATCCAAATCTATTTTACATTTGAGGAAACCAGCTAGTAAGTGGTAGAGATGGGATTTCAACCCACATTTGTCATCAAAAGAGTCCATCTTCTTCCCCATATTCCATGCTCCATTCTCTGGGCTTCCTCATAATATACTAGCATTTAACCCTCTCTATATAATTTTGTATCTTATTCTGTATACTTATGCCTCATCTACACAATGGCATTTACTCCTTTGATGGGTGG
This sequence comes from Hyaena hyaena, assembly GCF_003009895.1. Classification (NCBI taxonomy): domain Eukaryota; kingdom Metazoa; phylum Chordata; class Mammalia; order Carnivora; family Hyaenidae; genus Hyaena; species Hyaena hyaena. Next base: position 159,540 of record NW_024081293.1, on the reverse strand, counting down.
AGATCATGTGTTAGAAGTAGGTACACTCACCATTTTGTCTAGCATGGGGCTAAGCACTTGGTAGATGCCCAATATTTGTGAATAGATATAGAATGGATATAGGACAAATGGAATGCATATTTCTTTGAAGTTCTTTATAAGAATGATCTTGCTAGACTGCAGGGCATGGTGTGGGGAAGGCTGGGTGGTGGTGATGTGTGGAAAGACACAGAGTCAATAATTCATTCTTGGGTTCACTATGGTTCTCTCATCCCCTCAGTAATAGGTGAGGCCATCGGAAATCTGGCACAAATGCAGGGCCAGAGAAACCCCCAGCATGGACAATCTCTCCCACAAAAGCAGTGTGACTGGAGCACTCATTGTTCCTAAGGTTTGTCTGAGGGTTCAAGGTCACTTCACCAGTCAGCTTCAGGACAGAACTTAAACATTTTCCTGGGCTCCCTTGCAAAGGATTAAACGGCTTAGTTAGATCATTGGGAACCAGTGCCAAATGGAAGTCTTTCTGATTAACCTGCTATTAGGAGGCCACTGCATTATAAACCTTCAAAGCTTTAGCAATAAAATAATTTCAAATGCAATGTCAAGAGAAGAGTTTTAACATGTAATAAATAAAATTTAGAAGATGCATAAAAATTAAAGGATGGGTCAGTGAATTTGAATGACACACACATTAATCAGCCAGGTTACTTCACCTTGCTATGCCTCAGTCTCCCCACCTCTTTCATTCTCTAGTTACCTTCTAAATGTCACCTGAGAATCACTGATAGCCTGAGCTTCCTTTCCCAAGTCTCACATAAATATATACTGTGTTCCTAAAAACCTCCCTGCACACACACCTCTATAACAAAGGTGTTTCACTCAGATGTTTCTGTGATGGCAACCAGGAGTACCTTAAAGAAAAAAGACTGGAAGGAGAGAATTATTTTCTGAGTTGAAGTAAGCAAATCCAGAAGCAGTACAGGTTCCAGATTTACTATCTGCTGCTCATCCACCGAGCCATGCTGCTTTCCTTTACAAGTACTTCAAAGAAAAACGTTCTACCTTGTTACTCATGAAAGAGAACAATACCTTTGTAATGACTGATAAAGTGACTTGAGAAAGTCTCTTACCATCACAAATTACCACAATTTTCATGTCAGTCAAAAATTAAGAATGTACTTAATACATTTTTTTTAAGTGAACAAAATGCCAGCAAAGAATAGAAAACTTACCAAAGAGGGGGAAAGCTACAGTTCTCACTGAATCTCCAGCCCAGCCTAGTTGGCCAAAACTTCCTTACTTTTTAAATTCTCCTATCTCTACTTTTCATGGGTCTCCTTTTCCCCCTTAGGCTACTGCCACACCATCTGCACTCTCTTCAGGCCACCTTTAGAAGCCAACACTTTCACGTCCTCTTCTTCCTCTGCTTAATTCTCTAACATTCCAGGAGTCAGGAAACAAGACACCCAAGGCTTTAAAATTAGGCAGAAAGTTTCAGGACTAGATGGGACCTGGGCTGTCCTTCTGAGAAAAGGACTTGGGCTTGTGTCACTTGCTAGTTGTTAGGCTCCTGAGTCACAGACCGGTGAAGCTGTTGCATTCCTGTCTTTCAGACTAAGGCAGCTCTGCTCTATCTAGAAGGCAACAGCATTTAGGTTTCTGTCTTGGATTTCAAAGAAGGGACCTGCTGATACCATACACTAGTTCATTCTTATTCCATGGAAACTGTGGTGATGGAACAGTAAAGCACTATGCTGGAAACAGGTAATGAAGACAGTTGCCTTCTGGAGAGCCATCTCCAGTGAGATCCTTCATTGTGTCAGACTATGGCCTTGCCAAGCAGCAGTGACCAGGTTAGTGCTACATACAGAATAAATATGGGGTGGGGACAGGAACCCAAGCTTGGCAAAGTTGTAATCTAATTTTTGGGGTGTTGAGCATAAGCAGGATAAAGCCCTATAGAGACCACACAGGTTATTAGGGAATAAAATGGTTCCTTCCTCAAGGAAACAGCTGGAAAGGAAAGCTATCAAGCTACTTCCTGAAAGACTTTTGGTCCTTTGGGACTAAATTAGGGTAATCAAAATCTCTACGTCAGAAATGAACTGGTCATTATTATGATTATGCCAGGACTGACTGTCTTTTCTACCCCTCAAACCTCATCCATACATTACACCCTCCAGGAAGCCTTCCATAAATTCCTCCTCACATTGAGTGCTGCTCCTCTGGTCTCCAACACCCTATCTTAATATTGACTTACTTCACACCTTGTGCTGCAATCATGCACTTCATCTCATCTGAAGGCTCAGGTCCTTGGGAACAAGGCTTTTATCTTTTGGCTCATAACTTTAGCACCTAGAATTATACCTTGGGCATGGTACATGCTTTCTATATGTCTAAATGAATGACTAAATGAATGAAATAATCTTTGCATTTTCTGCAATATAGTCTCTCCTTCCACCAAAGAGCTAATCTTGATGCATTCCCATGATGCTACAGAGGGTAGGGCATTGTGAAATCACTCTAAGACAAGACAAAAGCACAGAGGTTGTACTAAGCAGAGTACAAAGAGGTTATTGTCAGCAGAGAGTCATGAAGGTTTCTCCTTCCCTAGAGAGTGACTGAAGTAGCCCAAAGCCATATGGGCATTTTCTCAGCTTCTCATTGGGCCAGACTGACCCTGAAAAGGTATATGATACATGACCTTGGAACCACATCTTCCTTTTGCTACTGGGGTGCAAAAGAAACAAGGTTGGGCTGTGTGGTGGTCTGCTTTACAAAGCCTGGAAGGATGAGATTGAATGTTCTATGCTCTAGGCTCAAGGACAACATGACCAGTTCTTAAGCACAGGGTAAATGAGACCTCAGCCCTCTAACAACCCACATAGGAATTCCAGCTCTGTACCATGAAGTTATCATATACCTTTCCTGAACTCTTAATTCAATCTTCAGTGAGGGGGGAAAAAAAAAAAAAAAAAAGAATGGCTGGCATTTTCCACTGAGGGCTCTGAATAAAACTGGAAATACTTTGTGGTGCTGGGGGCAGGTGTAAGATGAGCTGCTGAACTGTAGTGAGTCCTTAAACAGGCCGCACAGCCACAGGAAAAGCCATTTGAAGGTATATTTTGATTAGCCGTTCTTTTAAAGACTTACAAGATTTTTAAGGAACCACATGAATTCTGTTTTTAACTTGCATAAAAGCCTGCAGTTAATTTTTATGAGAGATTTCAAATCCCTGAAAAACAGGTTTGGTAAAACCTCTGACTTGAACTGCAAGGGTTAGGGAGACCTCAGAAGAAAATCAAGATGTGTATTTTCTTGGTACATTTTCCCTGAAATGATGGGTTACTTTTTTGGAAGATAATATTTAAAGGACAGAAATCATGCTTAACAACTGAACTCCAATCTACTCATTGCAAAATGCCAACAGTGATTGACTTTCTATTGACCTTTAGTGGGTAGGGGCAAACCATGAAGTTAGTTACTTTCAGATTAAGAGTTTTCTTGGTTTCTGATAAGGGATGTTGAAAGAATACTTCATAAAACACACCATAAATTTGTGTCTTCCTCCCTCGTCCCTAAAAGGCTTTACTCAACTGAGATTTTCCATTTATATTCCTTACATTGGCAAAAGGCATGAGGGGCCAACTAAAGTTCCTCATCATGCAGATGTCTGAGTCTTGACTTGATCTGTGTCTATACATGTATATCAATTAAAGCAAACACATTAAAATTTTTTTTTCTAATTTAGCACTTAACTGATTTGTAGCCTTAAAGTCAATTAGTTATTTCACAAATGCTAATCTCTCCCAATGATCTCTGGTTTGGTCAAAGTTACTGAGAAATCAAATGATCCTCCTGATAGGTTAATGTGTATGAAGACATCAGAAAAGAACTAGCATAGGAACCAAAGGCAGACATTCTCTCTCTTTCTCTCTCAGTCTCTCTCTCTCTCTCTCTCTCTCTCTCTCTCTCTCTCTCACCTTGCTTTTAGTCCAAACTCAAAAGAATGGAAGACCAAGGGCACCTGAAGTCTTAGTCAATTAAACGTCCGACTCTGGCTCAGGTCATGATCTCACGGTTCATGAGTTTAAGCTCCATGTTGGGCTTTGTGCTGACAGCTGGAGCCTAAAGCCTGCTTTTGATTCTGTGTCACCCTCTCTCTCTGCCCCTCCCCCTGCTCACACTGTGTCTCTCTCTCCCTCAAAAAAAAAAAAAAAATTAAAAGAAAAAAAAGACGAAGCGCTGGAGTCCTGGATTCTTCTGAAGTAGCTACTTCAGCCTTTACAACACTTCTTCATGCCCATCACACCACCAGAAGAAACAGTGTTTCAGGAGGCCAGGACCAGCAGACTGCTACATTGAAGAGGTGAGAATGAGGACTCAGATCTAGGACACTGCATCAATGTCCCAGCACTAGACCACAGCAGCAGGTCCCCAAGAAATGAAAGTCCAGGAGTTGAGTCCAGTTAGAAGTTAAGGCTCAGACTCCCCTCCATCACCTTCAGATCCTGCCATTTTCCCTCCCCTTCTTCCTCCCTTGGCCCACCTTCTCCACCCTAGAAGCCTGGCCTCAAAATAAGCTATATATGGAAACTGCTTAGCTTGTGGTCAGGATTGAAATATTTTAAACATTCTAACCTTGCAACAACAGCGATCAGGGGTTTTACGTCCACACTGGCATGCGAGGACCAAACGTAAATAAATGTTTAATCACAACATTATTCCCAGAATGGCTAGAGAATGTATTTTAGGATTTGGGAAGAAGGAGTCGTTGTTAAGCATCTCAGAGCAGGAAGTAAAGGTTGATCTGAACGAAGGATCGTGCTAGCTTCTGCTAGACAAAACATGTGCACTGCAGGATAGGCATATCTGGGTGAGCAGACAGCTTACTCCACAGCAAGGTTCTAAAGAATAGCCAAAGGAGAGGGTATTAAGCCAGTATAAAACATACAGAAGCACTGCTCCTTCCAGCCTAACTGGAAGAAGTGGCAATGCAGAACTTGCTGTACATGTACTTAGTTTCGTTTTCCAACATTTATAAATCTATTTACACATTTTCTAAGCTGTCTCCCTTGACAACAACTGATTCCATTAGAACCCTGGAATCCTAAAATGTCTGATATAATCCATTCCAATGTTTTTCATTTGACAGTTGGAAAACCTAAGGTCCAGAGAAAGAAAGTGACTTCCCCTAGATTATGAAAGTTTTCTGTTCCAGAATGCAATTATGTTGCATTCTGTTCCAGGGTGCAACAGCACAAAAAGCAGTCTCCATGTGACTTCAGGCAGGGAGGCTGGGGTAATACACGTCAGTTTGGATACTGATCAACTGTATGATCTTCAGCAGTTTCACTCATTTCCCTGAACCTCAGTTTCCCCATTTCTAACAACAGAGATAATAATAGCACCTACCTCAGAGAGTTGTTAGAAGAATTAAATGAGACAGTGTATTTAAAGTATTGAGTACAGTGCCTGGCACCTAGGAGGTATCAACAAATGTATCTGTAAATATTACTGTTGTTGTTACTATTACCTCTGCTAATAGCATAAGAGTCTATGGGATCGTGAAGTCAGGAATCAAAATAATAACAAGTAGAATATTATTAACAATAATAAAACTAGAATTTGAGTATGAGCCTGGGCACCTTACTAATTGCTTTAAATACAGTAGCTCATTCCAATCGACCCAATTCTATAGATAAGGAAACTTCCTTAGGGAAGCTGGAAAAAATGGCTCAACAGCTGGTAATGACTTTCCTGGAATGTGAAATAGGTATCTCAGACTACAGAATTTACACAGTTATTCTGAAAGAGACATTAATCATTTATAGTTTAAGGAGAAATAAAGAAAAGGAAAAGGTTTAATCTTATGGGTGAGCTCCTTTACTCTCTTCCCCACCAAGAAAGGTGAAAGTCCACATTTTAGAGCAAAATGGACCAGTATCAATCATTTCACTTAACCATGTCAGACTTTTATAATAAATGTTTTGGCTAAGTGTAAGGTCACTCAATGTCAGTTCAATACCCTTTAACAGGGAGCTAAAAGTCAATCCTGCCATCTTGAGATTTATCTCTGATGTACACTAAAATTGCTTGGTTTTCTATTGACTGAGCATTTGAGATACAAAAGCTTGAGAATTGGCTGCTATTTATTTGATGTGTCCCTGTATCCATTAAACTTGGAGCAGCGTTAGCTGCTGTTTTAACATGACTTGAAGCTTCCCAAATCTGTCTTTCATAATTGTGTGGAAAATGTCACTTGTTTGGAAAATGGAAATAAATTGCGGGCTACTCTTTCCCTACAAATGGATATTCAGAGATTTTATTTATGCAAGCTATTAACCAGGTTAACTGTGCCTGATCCATCCACAGGGATGAGGTGGGAGTTGGGCAATGTGTGAGGCATTCTTCCTACAGGTGCTCAAAGTCCTCTCAAAAGGTTACATCTTCAGTCAAAAAGGCTCACATGTTACAAAATATTGGGAGGGGGGTGCCTTAAATTGTGAAATCAGTGCAGGATCTCATTTTTCTGGAACTCCCTGACATCTGAACCCTCGTGCTGCTGGAAGGGTTCCAAGAGCACCATAAAATTAGGGCTGGTCCTGTCTGAACTGAGTCCAGATCATTTCAAAGTGACTCAAGGCTGGGAAATAAATATTGAACCTAGTTAAATGTTGCTTGAGATTATGCTTGGCACTGGGCATCCAGTCACTGATTTACTCTTTGGTTACATGGGTTATTTTGAGCTCCAGTGGATATGCCAGGGGAGATGCATTCAATAGCAGCAATTATTTGCAAGCACAGTTGCATTTCTGACACACTTAGAGGAATATAATGTAAAGATTTATGAGATGGTATGGGATGGGTGGAGAAGACATAAAAGTCTTTGGTTTCATGCTACTTTACATCCAGCTTTTTCCCAGTTCTTTTCTCCTGTTCCTTACCTTCCTTCATAAACTAGCTTTGTTCCTTTCCTCTCTTTTCTTTTGTTCATTCATTCACTCATTCATTCTTTGTGCCCACCTCTCTTTTCTTTCTCTCCTTCCTTCTTTTCTCTTCTTTTTTCTTCCTTTCAGTTTTTAAGCATTAACTTATAAGTTAGGAACAGTAAGAAGTCAGAATCAGGGAAGTCAAAAGGAAGAGTTCTAATGATCTGTATAACTCACCACACACTTTAAACTGACAAAAAATGTAGAGGTAGCGACCTGGAAAAGAAATGTTTTAAATGACCAGTTACATGTTGAAGAAAACAGACTTTGAAGCAAAGGTGCCCCATAGCACACCTGCACCGTGTACAACCCCACACCTGCTGAGTTGACCTGTGGCATTTTCAAATGGGACTGATGTCAGGTTTGGCACATGAGGCCCACAAATGGAAGTCCCTTGCAGTTCCATCCCTCTGCCTTCCCTCCCTTCAGCAAGAGGATGCTCCCCAGGGCTGGGCATTATCTTGTTTTGTGATCTGAGGCTCTGGCTGCTGTGTCCAGTCCCAGCCTGGCCAAACTCTGGAGCAGCATGGCACTAAGAGTAGCCTGTGTGGTCAGACAGACCCACGTGGGATTCCTGATCTGCACTACATCAACTGTTGACTTTGGACAACTGACCTAAACCTTCCAAGCTCAGTTTCCTTATCTGTAAAATGAGGGTGGTAAGAGTTCCTGCTTCACAGGGCTATTGCGAAGATTGATGGGGTTGAAGCTTGTAAAGTGCTTAATTCAGCACCTAGTGTGCAGAAAGTGTGGTAGAAATTACAATAGTTCTCCAAATGTCATACCACCTCTGACACTTTCTGAAAGGCCTGTAGACTCAGTATGGATGTAACCACAGCCCCATCTTCCACAGACCTTGGTCCATCGATGAAGCAGCTCAAGGGGCTGCCAGAGGTGGGAGATGGGGGCAGAGCAGGGGGTCCACCACGGCAGTCAGGCAGAAACCCCCTTCCAAGGACACACACCTGCTCCTTGGACTACACAGGCGACTCTCTGGCTCTGACGAGTGTCTACATGGGCACAGCAAGGTATGGGACCCTACCCAATACAATTTAAAGTACAGATCTTTTTAACTTGCTTATCTTTTGAAAAATTAGACGCAGGGCAACAGAGTATAGATTAAATCCTGCTAGGAGAAAAATCAATAAGGAATATCTGTTCAACAAAGCTCCAGACTTAGACTATCTTCTTTCAAGAACTATTTGATCATTATAAATAAATAAATAAATAAATAAATAAATAAATAAATAAATAAATAGTTATTTGATCCAACCTAAGTCCAGGGGCCACCCTTTGCACGTACGTAAGATTTCCTAGTTCCCAGTGTACTTTCCCATACCTTATCTTCCCTGAGCCTTCCCAAGGGAGGGTATTATCTCTTTCAACACAGTACTATTATCTCCACTTTAGAGATAAGAAGCTGATACTCAGAGTTTTAAGTCATGTCACCCAGCTAATACCTGCTTAAGCTATTTCTTGATCCCAGGTCTCCTGATCCCAATGTCCCTTGTGCCACCCAAGGGCTTTTTCTACCCACCACAACCCCTAGCACAGGGACCACCTGACGCTAATTAGAGACATACCCAATGCATAGGCTCTGAAAAGGGGCACAAGTTAAATGAGGTATGAAAAATCCCTGGTTTTAAAATTTAGTCATGAATATGTGCCAGATACAAAAGGACTTTGTGGGAAGAAACAGAGTCCAAGAATTTCTGGGGGGCCCTTCACTGCTGAGTTTTAGGAAATGGACTGCAGATGAGGGGTGGTTTACTTTGTGAGCTAGCTGAATATGCATATCATGGTAATATTAATGATAGTATGTCCCATAGGCCTCCGACATAAAATAATAGTCTCACCAAAGGTACAAATGAATGAGGATTTTACAAAGGTAGACTAGGTCCTGTTCTGCCAGCCACAGTAAATTATTTCTGCCCTTTCAAACACAACACTTACAGAGAGTCCCCAAGTCTTGCCACCCCCATGCTAAGTGGGGAGGAAAGACCTGAGCTGGTCAAAAGAACAGTGCTCATGATGACAGACAAAATGGAATCAGTGATGTTTGTTCCCCTTCCCCCTTGCCACCACCTGGAAAATGAAGACTGACAGCAATTAATGACTCCTGGTAACCATGTATGGATTATTCATCAGAGAAAGTATGATTTTAACCAGAGCTATGATACGATTATTTCAAAATGTCCCACAGAGGCCTTTCCCAACCAGACCTGAATCTGGTTTGGGAGGTGAAAGCGGACATTCAGGGTGAGCCAGAGCCTCCACACAGTTTCCCAAGGAGCCCATCTCCTTGACCTTGTCACTATAGGGAGACAGGGAGACTATCTTTTTTAAGGGTATATTCCAAAGTGGTCTTCTTTCCTCACTTTTAGCCCAGAATAAAAGAGGCTCTTTCCTGTGCAGAAAAACTCACCATTCTCTCCACATGGTGAGAAAATGCTCAACACCACTCCCTCCCTGAACTAACTTAACTGATGGAGCTCTCTGTAAGCTGTTACTATACTACAAGTGAGGCTGACTGGAGCATGCCCAATGATGTCCACAGATCCCAAGATTTGATTTCCTTCATGTCTGTAGACACATCAGCCAGGCAATTTCTGGCAGTGTTTAACTTGCCATGGTGGGTCAGATTAGGAAGCTGCTACAAGTCCAAAGGCCACCCAGGGAAGGTTCTTGGCTTCTGTCGACAGAAAGATTTCCATGGCTGCTCTGGAGTTGACCCTACCAGCGCAGAGGGAGGCTTCTACTGGCAAACCATCTGGTTTTTCCAGACAGGGTGTGGCCTCCTGCTGTCACCATGACACACATCTCCACTACAGCCACGGCCAACTAAGGTGACTTGGACTTGGAGACTGCACTGGATGAATGCAGTCAGAACTTCCTTCCCAGGAACCTTAGCGGGCCTCTTCCTCACAGGTACTTCTCCTCTTTCTGGTGCAGAATGATGGTGAAGGGCAGGGGTTAAAAGCGGGACTGCCAAGGCTTGAATCCCAGCTCTGTCCATGTGAGGTTGCTGTGGGGTTAAACGGCACAATTGGTGTAACAGCTTAGAACAGCACCTTAGTCTGAACAAATGTGGTGTCCTGTCAGATTTGACTCCTGCCTTCCCAAGCACTAGGCCACCCTCTTTCCCTCTCCCCAAGGCTCTAACCTGCCTGCCATGCAGGTCATAGTTCTTGCTCTGGGTTGCTCCTCCCTCCACCCTTGTGAAATCTGCCTTGCGGAAAAGGGTCCACCATCCACAAATCCACAAAGGACTGAATGTGTTGTTCTACCAAGAGCATTTTTATTCCACAGAAGGGCAAAACTTTAGCCACAAGGAACAAATTCCAAGGAGAGAATCTCAGATATTGTAGGTCTATAGGTAGAAAGGCTTTTTTTTTTTTGGGGGGGGGGGGGTCCTGCAGGAAAGTAGTAAAAAAAGAGGCGGAAGAAGACCAGAGCCTCATAACATTGATTTTAGGATAAGAAGATCATGTGTGACAGGTTTGGCAAGTAAAGTCAAGAAGTATGGAAGAGATGATACCAAAAAAAAATAGAGTTGAAAGGAACCGGGTATTCACAGATGGGGGCCAAGATGTGGAGACCCTGCTTGCAGCCCTCATTAGCCTAGGGCTACCTGGCCACCAGGCTGGCCCACAGGCCTATTCGCTCTGGAGTCTTTGGTGAAGGATGAGAAAGCTAAACGTTCACTTCACTGTGCTTTTCATGTATCTGCGGACACAGGCAACTTGGAAACACCTCAATAAGTCTGTTCTCTGCAGTTTCCTGGGACCAACAGAGCCACATCAATTATCTCTCTGTTCCTCTTCACCACGCTTGCATCTCCTCACACTTTTATACATACTCCTCCCTTTTCTGAATTTGAGAAAAAGGAACTAGACAAAACACACACTCTAGAGATTGTGAGTGGCTGAGTGAGGCTGGCAAGGAATGATCACATGTGCCCACTGATAAAGGCAAGATATGTCACGGAAGGCCTACCTCCTGTGCCCTCTGCAGTCTGCCATCTTGCAGGTGGACAGTGACCATCCCCTTCCTTCCTACCTCATACTCAGGTCACTGTAAGCCTGTGACTGGCCATACAGTGCTGAAAAGGACCAGTGAGAAGGGACTGAAGTAATAAGGGAATCCAGGCCTCACAGACCCCCGCCAGATGGAATATTATCCTCTTGGAGTTATAATGGCCTCCCTGAGGCAAGGGAAGCCCCTGCCCCCTGCCCATCGACTAAGTAGCCCATCCAGGGCTCCAGCTCCTGGAGGGAGGACCTTAGCCCGTTTCAACTAAGTTCACGCAGCACAAAGCCCAGCCCATATTTCTGTGTAGCTCTGGGCATTTAACAAATGCTTTTAATGATGATGATGCAACCCTCTCAGCCTAGATCTGTCAGGGTCCCCAGGGCATGAAATGGTCCCCTGAGAAACATATATTATCTGAAGCTTTCCCTTTTGCTTAATTATATTGTACTAATGTTCTTTTCCACAGGATTTCTCCTCCCCCAAATCCTCCACCCAAAGCTGGCTTCACTGTGGGCTGGATTTACATAAAAGACCGGCATATTATAATTGTGATGATTGATCACCGAAGTTTCCTTGGGTTCAGATTGTTTCCTAATGTGGGTCATTTTTCATCATAAAGAGTCGGCTGATAATGATGTCATTTCCATTGCTTGAATTTCAAGGCACTGGCCACATATCAGAGTTTAAATAACTGTCTATGGGGCAGCAAAATCGTGTCATTATCAGTTTAAAGCAGTCTCTGCTTTACTCCTGGGGACAAAACAAGAATCGGGGCCTCCTAAAACTCATCAAACAAGAGCAGGATGCCAGGAATACAAATCTGTACCAGGAGCTGCTGGGGAGTGGGGGAGGGGAGGCAGTGAAGCAAACCTGTTTTGTGTGAAGCTGTGTGGTAAGCATCAGATAAAAACAACAAAGTCATACTTGACAGAAAATAAGCCGCACTGCTGATCACTGGATACCTTAAATGCCCTCTCCCACAATCATTTAAGTGATTCCATGGCAAGATTAACATGAATTGAAATCAGTCATGAAGGGGCGCTTTGGAATAAAACCCACGTATCAGACCAGCTCTTAAGTGCACCTCCCACTCCAGTAAGAGAGTAGGACCAGGATGGAGCTGGAATATGACCTACATTTTTGTGTGTGAAATATGGCTGTGAAATGAGATGATGCTCTATGTGTGTTTAAAACCAAAAGCTGCACCATTAAAATCCCACCACTTGCAGGTCCTAAATCACTGTGGCCCCAGAAGCTCTGCTTTCTGCCGTTTGCCTCTAGCCACCTTCCTGCACAGCTCTGCCTTCTGGAACTCTCCAGGATGTCCTGGAGATGTTAAAAGCTGTCAGCTCAACCCCAGTCCCACCTTCTGTGGCCTTTCTCATTCAGCCCAACATGTGTGCCCTCCCCTGTAACTTTTTATTGTGAAAAATTTCTAACTTAAAAATTGTAATAAAAGTAACATGAACACTGCTTCATCTAGATTTACCAGTTATTTCTATTGTCCCAAATTTGCTATATGTATACATATATACATATATTTTCATTTAACCATTTGAGAATTAGTTACTTTACCTAAAAGACTTCACAACACTTCTACCTCTACATACTTCAGGGTATATCTCAAAAGAACAAAACGATTTCTCTTCATTCCACAGTACAGTTACCTTATTCAAGAAATTTAACATTGATACAATGCTATTACCTAATACATAGTCCTTATCTTAGCTCCCTATTTGTCCCCATAAAGTTTTATGTAGCTGATTTAAATGTGTAGGCATGCGTGTGTGTGTATATATACATACATATATTTAAAATATTTAATATTTTATGTACATATGTAATACAGAGGTCTATAGATATAGATATGTAATAATAGTATGTATATATGTAATACATGTATATATGTAATATATGTAATACAGAGGTCTATAGAAATAGATATATCTCTAGGATTTAAACAAGGCTCTCACATTGCATTTAGTTGACGTGTCTCTTTAATTGGTTCTCCTTTTTGCTTTGTTTTGGTTTTGCCTTGTTTTGGTTTGGTTTCGTGGTACTGGTTTCATCTTAAGAGCATCAATTTATTTTTATTATTTTCCAAAAATGTATTTGTCATATGTTTGCATATATAGGTGGATTAGGAGGAAGTTAATGGAGGACGAAGTGGAATAATAGTTGGGGAGAGGGAGGGAGGCAAACCATGAGAGACTTTTGAATGCTGAAAACAAACAGGGCAGATGGGGTGAGGGGAAGGGGAAGGGTGGTGATGGGCATGGAGGAGGGCACTTGTGGGGATGAGCACCGGGTGTTACATATAAACCAACTTGACAATAAACTATAAAATTTTTAAAAATGTATTCATTGGGGCACCTGGGTGGCTCAGTTGGTTAATCGTCAGACTTCGGCTCAGGTCATGATCTCATGGTTCGTGGGTTCAAGCATTGCGTCAGGCTCTGTGCTGACAGCCAGCTCAGAGCCTGGAGCCTGTTTCAGATTCTGTCTCCCTCTCTCTCTGACCCTCCACTGCTCACTCTATCTCTTTCTCTCTCTCAGAAATAAAACATTAAAAAAAATTTTAATGTATTTGTTAATAAAATGGATATGTCAAAAGGACATAGGATCTAGCTTGAAGGAATTCCCACTGTGAAAACGGACATTATTTGTACTTCAAAATGACTAATGAGAGAAATGGCTATAAGACACTGGGGTGGGGGAACAATATATTTTGATATGAAAAAAATAAAAGTGAGAAGGAGGAGACTAGGAAGCTCTTCTTTACAGAAGAATAACTAATAACTGAGGAAGTAAATTAGCAAATTAGCATTTTATGACCATCATAGTGACATCTTTGTCAAGAACCATCATATACAGTCCATTTTTATATCCCTTCTCTCCAACAGTGAGAACTCAAGCTCCCAACAAACCCAATATTTCCACCCATTTGTTCAGTCCTAAAATACATACATTTTCAATATTGCTAATCATTACCATTATGAATAGCTTAAGTCAAGTTCAATATTTCTTTGCAATATGTTCTTTGGAAATATCATGCCAGCAATACACAGTCAGAATACTATGCTTAGAAGTGACTCGAATATTTTTACTAACATGTGATGTCTATCTACTTAATATAAATGTACAGTCTTCTTTTTCTGTTTGAATTCAATATCTATCTTTTTTCCATCTTTGTTGATTGAATTTTATTTTTTGGACATGTAAACCATCAACAGCTTACAAGTCAAAACCAAGTGAAAAGGTGTACTCAACAGAGGTCCCTATCCCTTGCATTTGGTTCTATTCACTTCTGTAGATAACTAATTTCATTAGTTTCTGACTTATTTTTCTTGTGTTTCGTTTTATAAAAAAAAAAAAAAAGCAGGTTCAACAAAGGTGGTTAAAGACATTAACATTTGATATCTGTCTTTCTCTGACTGACTTATTTCACTTAGCATAATATCCTCCAGTTCCATCCACAGATAACATGTTTTCACTCATATGTGGAAGCTGAGAAACTTAACAGAGGACCACGAGGGAAGGGAAAGAAAAAAAAAGTTACAAGTAGAGAGGAAGGCAAATCATAAGAGACTCTTGAATACAGAGAACAAACTGAGGGTTGATGGGGGTGTGGGGGGGGTATGAGTGATGGACATTAAGGAGGGCATTTCTTGGGATGAGCACTGAGTGTTGTATGTAAGTGATGAATCATGGGAATCTACTCCCAAAGCCAAGAGTGTACCATATACACTGTACGTTAGCTAACTTGACAATAAGTTATATAAATAAATAGATAAGCAAGCCCTTAATATTTGCATCCCTTTCATAATAATTGTTTTCAATCTGGGGAGACTATATGAGAAAATTCCAAAAGATAAATTCATCCCAAGAACATTCCTGCCCATTTTCTGCTTGGAGCTAGAGGAAGTATCTTTGTTTCCTTTACAAAAGACATCAGAGAAGGTGAACAGTCCAGAGTAGGGAGAATGAGGGAGGCCCGCCATGTGACTCAGGGGGTAAGCACCATCAAATTCCTCAAAATGGGTATATTTTTTTTTTGTCTGAGCAGCAAATGAGAAAGCAAGTAACTTGCCCCAATTCGGATTCTCTTGTCACTGGTATGATCAAAATAACCAGCCAATCTACAGTACTTCTTAAACTAAAAACAAATCTGATCTGATTACTCTCTAGCTTAAAACCCTCCCATGGCTCCCCACTGCCTCCAGGATAAACCCCAAACTTATACAGTATTCAGTCGGCTGCCCTCTCTGAGCATCACAGGCTCACACAAGTACACGTGCACACGCACACACACTAGTGATTATCAACAGCTTGGTTCTTTTCTCACTCTGCTATTTGCTTTGTTCACACTGATCTTGCAACTTGAAATGCTCTTCCCACATGAGCCAGGATGTCATTTGGATGGACTGATCAAAGTGAAGCAAGTCTGTTCTGTGAGCCCTGAGGAAGCCTCTTCTACCGTAAAGCTCCTCATTGTCTGAAAGTTGGGAGTTGGGTTTATAACAGAACCTTCTGAGATTACAACTACTTGCCTATTACGAGAGGTGTGATAGGAATGGGGTTTGTAAAATTAACCTTGGAGCCAAGGATAAAGACTAATCACTATGACAATAGAGCACTTAGCCCCAGACTATAGCATCCTGCACTATGATGTATTTGTGAACTCTTCTGATAGTGAGGTCCACTGTTCTCCACCAAGTGCCTTCCCTGCCTCAGGCCTCTCAAATTCCCAACCCTGCAAACTTATGGCTCTACCTGCCTCAATCCTACTTCCTTAATTTTTTTTATTCCCAAACAGGCTACCAAATTAAGAGTGTCTTGAGAGATCTCTTCATTTGAATGCTTTTCAGGCACTCCTATTTCCTGGATCTAAACCTATAAATCCTGATACTTAACCTCGGTCTGATTCTTTCTATTGTCTTCAACTCCTCCCTTCCATTTGAAAAGATACTAATAGAACAATGATTTGAAGGCTTTACTGTGAAAAAGAATTGCCTGAGGAATTTCTGAATCTATTTGCCATGGGTGGGGCCCTGGAATCTGCATCTCCAGCATATATATCACCTTAAGAAACACAGTAAGTAGACTATCTGGGTGCGTTCTGTCACTCTCCACCCAAATTGGGCCCTCTGAGTACTAGAGATATTCTTTCTCCTAATTATTCAAAATGACCATTCACCAGACATTATGAGTGGAATCCAGGCAATCATTCTCACCAGAACTACTGCCCTCAGCTGGTCCAGGTAGGAAATACAGCTCTAGGACACAGTTGAAGTTCTTTACCCCAATTATATTCTTACCCTAAAATAAGTTTATCTTTGACCTATCTATGAATAATAATATTTTCCACTCAAGTAATGGATATTGTTCTGCTGCATACTCATACTCTCTGCTTATTCAATGTGATTTTTATTGGAATAGAATAATCATGCTTAACAGTGTATTTAACTTATAAAGATATTTAGATAGTACGTACGTTTAGAATTCAGCACCCACCTTGCAGGAAACAATTCCACTAACATCCAGCTAATCACATATTACCTTCCTCCAAAACATAATAAAATCAAATTGGGCTTGATATCTACAGAGCTGTTGCAAATTAGAATTGCTACCACCTGGAAAATGAGTGGCAAATAGGAGGGGCGGAAACTGTCAAAGCCATTCATAAGCAGAGTCTGAAGGAGGCACAGAGCCAAGTCCAGTGAAAGCACAGGATGGCTGGAGATGAGGGGCTGTTTTTCTATGGACTTCTGGACATAAGCATTCTTATCTTCTGAGGGTGTCAGAAATTATTTTGGCCAAAAATGCATGTGGTTTTACATGTACCGATTTATTTTAGGAGTCTTGAAAAAATCAGAAGAGATCCTCAAGAGGCAGATAAGGACTCTGG
Source organism: Hyaena hyaena (assembly GCF_003009895.1). Taxonomy (NCBI): domain Eukaryota; kingdom Metazoa; phylum Chordata; class Mammalia; order Carnivora; family Hyaenidae; genus Hyaena; species Hyaena hyaena. The sequence goes on along the minus strand of NW_024081293.1, from coordinate 142,629 downwards.
GAGGATGAAGTGGAGTACATGGCAAAACCAGGCTAATGAAGCCTCTGCGCCTCTGGAGCACAGCAGGATCCTGACATGCCACCTCTCACATGAGCAGTACCAACTGCAGTAGTTAAGTGTGAGGCTCTGGGGTCTTTCTGCTGGGTTTTACTCTCACTTTGCCACTTGCCAATTGTGATCTTGGGTGAGTTACTTAGTCTCTCCCATTCACTTGAAGAGGGAGGATTTTAACTCATACAATTATTATTGTATGATGATTGACTAAGGATTTGTTTTCTCCAAGATGGGTGATGGAAAGAGAATTCTAAGGTACACTATCAAAAGATCTTTAAGTAAACACTGCTATTATTTTTTACTGTGGTAAAATAAAATAATAATAAATAAAATAAAATCCACCATTTTAGCCATTTTTAAGGGTACAGTTCATTGGCATTAAGTACATTCATGATTTTGTACAATCAGCACCAGCAACCATCTTCAGAACTCTGTCATCATCCCAAACTGAAACTCTATTATTTTTTTTTTTGATCCATTAGCTGTTTTTAGTCATGTTCACAAATTTTCCAGCATGGTATCTAACAGATGTTAACTGTTGACATAACATCAGGGATCGTGGGGCTCCATTTTGAATTTTGAATTTCATTTTTGAGTTCTATTTGGAGAGATTAATATTTCATTGTTTATTCTTAGAACTCTTCCAAAGAACAAGGAGAAACTTTACTTTAAAAAATATATATAAAAAAATCATTCTATCTTGAATTTTTATAAATTTAAAATATATTATGGGATCTTAACAATTTCATTTTTCTTAGATCTTAAAATAGTCTGTAGTTCATCACCTTAGACATTATTTAGATTACTCACCAATTATGCTAAACTATGCTTTAAAAGTGCTAAGATAATGTGAAATAAAAAAATAACAGAATTGCCTAAAAGCTGATACAATAATGAAACCATCACGATTACAACACCCTTCAGGTTTCCTGACGTTGTACTCAAGTATTGTAGCATTTCCCAAGGATTAAGAACAAAGACATACCACCTTTGTAGTTCTTTTTAATCTTTCAATGAACACAGATGAGAATTCATAGTTTTTATTTTCTACCCATAATAGCAAAAATAAGGACATGTACTGAGGGAGATAATTCTCGATTATTAAACAAATCAGAAGATCAACGTAAAGAGATTGTACATAAGTAAAATCTCAGATTCTGAGTCTTCAGATGATGATTTTTCTAATGAATTTCCTCAAACTCTCAAGTCAACGAGTGGATACTTATTTCTAAGGGCTAAAAGGAAATACGGTGTTCTCAATGAGTTAGCCAATCAATAAGAACTTTATCCTGCAGTGTTTTGTGATCAGAACCTGGATGATCCTGTTTTGCTAAAAAGATGCGTGACAAGATTCTTTCATCTCTTATGATGACTCTACACCAAAATTTGCTTAACATCAGTCATAGGTGAAAAAAGCAGGTATATATAAAAAGGTGGATGAGGGTCACCTGAGTGGTTCAGTCGGTTAAGCATCTAATTCTTGATTTTGGCTCAGGTCATGATCTCATGGTTTGTGAGATGGAGCCCTGCCTTGGGTTCTGTACTACCAGTGTAGAGACTACTTGGGATTCTCTCTCTCCTCCCTTGGCCCCTCCCCTACTTGCTTGGGTACATGCATACACTCATACCCGTGGTCTCTCCCTCTCAAAAAAAAAAATTGGATGAAAGAAAATAGATAAGGTAAAAATAAAATTCTATTGAGTTGATCATACTAACTGATGTTTATAAATCTGAAATGTTTTGCAGTTATGGAGCAAAGAAGTCTGTCCTCTCAAAATTATAAGCCACCAAAGTTTTTCAAAAGTACTATATTTTTGATGATATGACTTCAAGAAGATAAAATCAGAAGTCATGATAAGCTAAATCTTTTTGAAAAGTATTTGAAATCTGGAATCTGATTTATAAGATGGATATGTTCCAGAATGAAATGTGACAGCTAATGACTGGGTAATGATGCTCAGAGGAAGCTGCCCATTTTAGTTATACATACCTTCAAAACCAGAAAATCATGGAATTAAAACATGGGATTTTCAGGGCACCTGTGTGGTTCACCCAGTTAGGCGTCCTACTTTGGCTCTGGTCATGATCTCATGGTTTGTGGGTTCAAGCTCTGCGTCAGGCTCTGTGCTGACAACTAGCTCAGAGCTTAGAGCCTGTTTTGGATTCTGTGTCTCCCTGTCTCTCTGACCTTCCCCTGTTCATGCTGTCTCTCTCTCTCTCAGAAATAAATAAAACATTAAAGAAATAAAAAGAATACTTTAAAAAAAAAAACATGGGATTTTCTGTTTATATTTTTGTTAAAATTGTTGATAAAGTTTTTTTATATTTCTGATTTTACTTCTGCAAATTACTCATAAAATGACTTAAAAATATAAAAACATAAAAAGGGTTAATTGTACTAAAATGGCAAATACTGAGAATTATTGCTCATCTCCCCAGGATTAAGCACTTAATAAAATTTTGTTGTTATCATCACTATCATCATCAGGGTCCACAGAGTCTCAAGTTTCGACAAAGGAACCACATCCTATGTTCCACGGAACACAAGAACTCATGAGCACCAGCAGATCTGGTGTCTTGTCACCACATCCAGTATAGAAAGGTGCCCAGTGTGCCCTCCCACTGTGGCATACAAAGACAGATCTGGGGGATGATGTGGCCATTCACAAGGTAAGCCATCTTCCTAGAGCACGTGGGAGACACAGCACAAAGCCTGCCAAGACACAGACAGCATGTCACTGACCACAACCCACTTCCACTGATTCACACAGCACTGAGCAGCTGCCAAAAGACCCAATAGTATACCTTCCAGGACTTTTAAGAGTCTGATCTTTTGAAAGAACACAAACTTGTACCCTGAGTTCCTTCTGATGCAAGGTTCTGATTATGAATGATGAAGGAGGTTATGGGAAGTAACCATCACACACCTGACTCCAGTAAAGAAAAAGACTCCAAGGGGGCACAGAAAGGAAAATAAACATGGAGAAATCTTCCTAGTAGCTCTGAAAAGAAAGACATAATGCGGGTCGAGAAAGCTCAGAGTTTCAGATGCCTGTCTCTATCTGTCTACATATGATTTTTTTTTAAGTTTATTTATTTTGAGAGAGACAGAGGGAGTGTAAGAAGGGGAGAGGAAGAGAGGAAGAGACAGAATCTCAAGCAGGCTCCATGATATCAGCACAGAGCCAAAGAGGGGATCAATTTTAAGAACTGTGAGATCATGACCTGAGCTGAAATCAAGAGTCAGTTGCTTAATCAAATGAGTCACCCAGACTGCCCCTGATTTTTTTTAATTAGTAAATGTGACCTTCTGGTTTGGTCCAGTCTAAGAGAGAACTTTCTAGGCACAAGAGTGATCCCTCAGTGAAAATGAAAATGACCACAACACTGTGGTTGGTCCCCATGTTCAAGGGGCATTCAAAGGACCACCTCAAAAGTATCCTACAGGACACTGCAGGAAGGGACAAGCGTGAGGGTAAGATTTCGATGCCACTGGCCCACTCCCTGTGGGATCCTATCTGACTGGCTGTGTCCTTCAAGTGAAGGCCACTGCTGCTGTCCAGGAAGCCTTAGATATATAAGTCTGTCCTTCTGGATTCTGGAAACTCCCTTCCTTCCCTTAACCCTCCAGGCCCAGAGGTGGTAACAGCTCCTTTGTTACTAGCCCAAAGATAATGCACTATCTCTTAGGGATCCCCACCCTTACTCTCACTTTGGAAATGGTATTATTTATTAAACCCTCTTCCAGTTATCCTTTTTAAATTAATTTACTTATTTAAATTCAAGTTAGTTAACATACAGTATAGTACTCGTTTCAGGAGTAGAACCCGGCGATTCATCACTTCCATGTAACAGCCAGTGCTCATCTGAACAAGTGCCCTCCTTACTGCCCATCATCCATTTAGCCCATCCCCCCATCCCTCTTCCAATTATCTTAATTTTAGTGGGTATCTGTGTTTTGCTGGGACCCTGACTCTACCTTAAGGGCTGCTTAAGATTAAATGTGCTGACTGCTAGGAATTTACCCAAGGGATACAGAAATGCTGATGCATAGGAGCACATGTACCCCAGTGTTCATAGCAGCACTCTCCACAATAGCTAAAACGTGGAAAGAGCCTAAGTGTCCATCAACGGATGAATGGATCAAGAAGATGTGGTTTATCTATACCATGGAATACTACATGGCAATGAGAAACCATGAAATCTGGCCATGTGTAGCAACATGGATGGACCTTGAGGGTGTTCTGCTGAGCGACATAAGTCAGGCAGAGAAGGACAAATACCATATGTTTGCACGTATAGGAGGATTAGGAGGAACTTAACTGAGGAACAAGGGGGAGAAGAAGGGGGGAAATGGTGGGGGAAAGGGAGAGAGGCCAACCATGAGAGACTCTTGAATGCTGACAAAAACTGAGGACTGATGGATGTGGGGGGGGGAGGGGGGATGGGCATGGAGGAGGACACTTGTGGGGATGAGCACTGGGTGTTATGTGGAAACTAATTTGACAATAAACTATTTGTAAAAAAAAAAAAAAAAAAAAAGATTAAATGTGCTGAGAGGATTAAATGCGTCTGGCACTTAGTAAACAATCATTACAAAGATATTTTTACCCTCCTCTCTTTTGTCTCTCGCTCCTTTGTTCGGCCATTGGGAAGCCTTCTAGCCAGGCCCTCTTGTGATTCTTCAGTTGAGGAGTCAGCAAACTTTCTCTGCTCAGGACCAGAGAGTCTATATTTTAGGCTTCGTGGGCTACACAGTCTCTGTTGCCATGGCTCAGCCCTGCCGTTATAGAATAAAGCAGCCAGAGGTGATACATAAAAGAATGAGCATGGCTATGTTCCAATACCATTTTTCTTGTGAACACTGATATTTGAAATTGATTTAATTTTCATGGGTGGTGAAATGTTATTCTTTTTTTGATTATTTTTCAACCATTTGAAAATGTAAAACCATTTTTAGCTCACAAGCCATACGAAAACAGGCAACAGGCAGGATTTGGACTACAGGCCATAGTTTGCCAACCACTATTTTAACAGCATCCTAAGATTTAGCATTTGTGCTATAGTACAGAGCTTTTTTGTTCCAAATTATTATTCTATTTTTTATACCTTTTCTCATCATTTAATAAGACTACAAGTTCATTCTTTGAAGCCAAAGTTTACTTGCTCTTTCCCCTCATCTTTGCCAAATGGCTTTCAAAATCCTGTCAGGTGGCACACTAAGACCACTCCCCTCTACAGCGCCTTCCAGGAGCAATGCACTTGAAGCTGTTCCCACATTAGAAACCCATCCCAGTACTGTCTCTTCTAGAAAAAGGCACATCTAGAACTAGCCCATTGTGATTCACTCCATGGAAATAATACGATGTTTACTGTATTTGGGCAAAGCCTGTAGAGTGGCAACATTGAGAAGATGAGGTTTCCCTTTGCAGATTTCCACCTGCTTGTGCCCATCATGGACTGGTACACATTCAAGCCATTTACTGATACCTGATGATTTATCAGTCTGAAGATATCCTGAAGATATCTCTCCTCCCTCCCCTACACTGAAGGCCAATCTAATCAGTCAGTACACAAGCACTAAGGTTAAGCATCCAATTCTTGATTTCAGCTCAAGGCATGATCTCACAGTTCATAGGATTGAGCCCCAAGTTGGGCTCCATACTAACACTGTAAAGCCTGCTTGAGATTCTCTCTCTCCTCCTCTCACTCTCTCTGCCTCTCCCCGACCCATGTACGCACATGCTCTCTCTTTCAAACTAAATAAATAAACTTTAAAAAAATCATCATAATAACAATAATAATAATTCCTGACCTAAGGCAGTGTTTTTCAACCCTGGCTACATATGATGACCACCTGGAAAGCATTCTAAATTACTGATGTGTAAGACCTACCCTACAGTGACTGAAATTTTACCTGCAGTTTTAAAGAGCTTACCAGATAAGTCTGGTGCAAGATGAGGCTTGAGAATCACAGACTTAAAGGAATGATCAAGTGAGAAATTTTCAGAAAGTTGAAGGAGGTCAAGACGTGTCCATTTCACATCATGAATCCACTTTATTTTTTTACTCTTCCAGGCAAAGCCTCTGAAAAGAAGGCATTTGGGAGGCTGAGACGGAAATTAAAATTATTGTGCACCTAGTTCGTGTTCTGTTTTTCTTTTTCTTTTTTTTTTTTTTAAAGAAGGTTCAACTTCCTGTTTTTTGGTTATTTGTTTTTATGTTCTATTTATTTCTGAGAGAGAGAGAGAGAGAGAGAGCTACCCAGGCGCCCCTGTGTTCTGTTTTTCTTAACTACTTTTCATTCATTTATTCATTCATCCAACATTTATTAAGCTACTCTGTGCCAGGAACTCTGCTAAGCAGTATGGATACAAAGATGAATGACAGTCATGGTGTCTGCCCTCGCGGAACTTATATTCTCACAGGTAGAAAGGATAGGAGGAATTGAACAACTAATTACACAATTATTATTTAATGACAATAATGATAAGACTTACAAAGTTCACGGTACACCTTCCAGGGGGATCTGACTCCCTTGAGGTATATCAGGGAGGGCTTCCTTGAGAAATTGATGCTCTGGCTGAGCTTTGGAGCATGAATACAAACTAACTAGAAAGTAGGGATAGCAGAGGGAACCACATCTGCAAAGGCCCTGAGGTAAGTGGGTAGGAACTGAGAGTGTAAGAAACTGAAAGAAGGTACTCTGGTTGAAATTCAGAGAGCAAGGGAAGAATAATAGGGCACATGAGGACCAGATCAGGCAAGGCCTTTGAAGGCCCTATTAATATGCTATCTATTATGGGAAGTGGGAGAAAAGGGAAAGTGGGTGATAGGCATCGAGGAGGGCACTTGTTGGGATGAGCACTGGGTGTTGTATGGAAGCCAATTTGACAATAAATTGTATAAATAAATAAATAAATAAATAAATAAATAAATAAAAATAGAGAAAATCTCAAAACACTCTGGTTAGAGACAGAGAGGTGGTAATGGCAATTATTTTGTTCTTAAACATTACTGGTTTAAAAATTATGTTTCAACAGATGCTGAAACTTACTTTAGGATATGTCAAATATTCAGCTGATGAATAAACAGAATATGATAAATCCATGCAATGGAACACCATTTTTGGCACTACAAAGGAAAATATACTGATACATGTTATGGCATAGAGGAACCTCAAAAAACACCACTCTAGTTGGAAAAACTAGATGAGAAATATGAAATATCTGAGTCCATTTTATATGGTGTGTCGAGAAAAGACACATTTATAGAGATAGTATTTGGATCAGTGGTTGCCTGGGACTGGGAGCATATAATTGAGGACTGATTAAAAATGGATTTGAGAGAGATTTTAGAAATAACAAAAATGTTCTAAAGCTGAATGGTGACTATATTTGTGCAAATCTATACATTTGCCAAAAACATTTAATTCTGTATTCATAATGGTTAAGTTATATGATCTATAAATCATGATGTAATAAATATATAAAAACATTTTAAAATTCTAAAAAAAAAAAAAGACGCTCTCTGTTACCTCATTTGTACTTCATTACTATCTGCATGTTATAGACCCAGAGCTCTAGTAACATGCTCAGGGTCCCATCACTGGAAAGTGTTGAGGCCAGTACTCAATCCTGCTTCTAACCGCAAAGCCAGTGTCATTTCTAGCATCCCATGTGTATCCTTCTGCAGTTCCACCCACCTTCTGAGGGGAGATGTTTCACTAGAAACAGAAATTATATCAAGTCCATGTTTCTATATATGTTTCAAAAATATTAACTTTAGAGAAACTGACCATCATTCTGTGATGGAAAAGATTAGCCCACACCTCCTTGCCAGTCCTATGCAGAATTCAAAAGACCCCTATCATTGGACAATATAGGTTATATCAAATAAACTCATTCATTGATTCATTGATCAGTACTTAGTGAGCACTTATGTGCCACATGTTAGATATGCAGAAAATACATTATCTTGACACTAGTGTGCTTACAGTCTTTCTAGAAGAAGGTAAGGAAGCAATGTATTTTGCCAAATTCAAATCAGAAATTCCTATGAGTTCACAGGAAATAGGAGAAGAGAGTGGTAATATTTTGTGATTAATATTTATTTCTACAGGACTATCTCTTTCTGTCCCACTCCTTTACCGTAACCCAATGTTTTTCAAACACGACCAGTCAAAAATATTAAGACTAGTAGAAATTGCTAGCATTTGGTAGCTAAGGAAGACGACACTGTGAATAAGATTTCAGCAATGGGCAAAGACATTCTGGAGCATGATCAATGAGGGAAAATTGTCTAAATCTTCAAAAAAAAATTTTCTGATTCAATTCCAAAATCAGCAGTGTACATGAGATTGATCCAGTCTCCTTCCAGATGGTTTGAGGAAATCTGAGCTGAGTCCTAGACGTAATGGTTAGTATAAGAAATATGAAATGAACAAATAAAAACTTCATTAAAATCCCAAAATAAAACTGAAAAATCTATAGCAGATGGTATGGATCATAGATAGTTAAATGTTTGACAAAGACAGTAATTTTTTTATCAGTAACAGGGATTTGGGAGACAGGCGAGAAGATTGAATTATAGGAAATACGGTACTGATTTTTGAAAATGGAAGTAAGATGGATTCTGGCCAGTACTGCAGGTAAATCTCTTCTATCCCTAGTAAAATATTCAGTTTGATTCTAACAATCAAGGAGGCACCTCAGCCCTCTTTGCTGAGACCCAAGGGCAGGTGGTGGGAAAAAAAAGAAGGGTCCATCTTCCCATTCTCCTCCAGGAACTCCCGAGAGCCACCAAGTCAACAATGTGTTCAGGGCAGCATCACCTCATGACCCTGGAGGACCAGCATACCTGTCCCCAGTGAAATTTCCAACTGATTCCAGGTTCAAACACATAGTCAGGAGAGGTGGCTGAGGGGGAGCCCCTGCTGAATCCCATACATCCATTTCCTGCACCTCAAACACACGGCAGGGGTGTGTGTGTACTACACATACATATATATCTCCAGTTATCTTCCTAGATGGAGATTTCTTCTGGCCCACCATGTAGCTAGAACTTGGCAAAAGAGACAGAAAATTCAGGCCATTGTAGCAAATCAAAGGCCTCTCCCACTACACCCCCAAACCAAGAGGCAGAAGAACACATTCCTGGTCCTCTTTGGATATCACAGAGTCAGAGCTGAGCCTAAGGAAGCCTTCTCTTTCTCCCTCTCAGTAACACTTCAGAGCCCATCATTCATCACATTTCTTGCAGCCACCTTCCCTCAAATAAAATGCTAAAACAGCAATACATCATAGTGCTTTCACAGAAAGCAAATCTTTACCATACAAGACATTGTGCCAGCTCTATTCCATCAAAAGGATACACACTGATACATGTTTATTACCGACTTCTCATCTTCCCAACATTATGACTCTTAATTTGATCAGTGACTCATCCCATTACCCTAGATGTTATCACATGTAACTGTGTGTTCATCGTGTCCATTGTGATGAAGGTCCTCGATAGGTTGTCCCTGTCTCTGCTGTGTAAACCTGTGTGCTAGGCTCAGTACCCAAAGTGTGGTTCTCGGATTAGCAATATCAACAGAATCCCAGGCCTCACACCAGGTCTGCTGACTCAAAATCTACATTTTAACACTGTCCTCATGTGATTCTCATGTACATCAAAGGTTAAAAATCCTCCCTAGGAAGCATAGAATTCTCTGTCTAAATTGTCCAAATTTCTGAATACATGTTGGTAGTGATCCTTGGGGGGTTTTGTGGGTTTTTTTTTAATGTTTTATTTATTTCTGAGAGAGAGAGAGAGAGAGAGAGCGTGAGCAGGGGAGGGTCAGAGAGAGAGGGAGACACAGAATCTGAAACAGTCTCCAGGCTCTGAGCTAGCTGTCAGCACAGAGCCCGACGTGGGGCTCAAACCCACGAACCTTGAGATCATGACCTGAGCCAAAGTCAGATGCCCAATCGACTGAGCCACCCAGGCACCCCATCCTTGTTAACTACATTGCTAAAATGGGGCTCTAGAGAGAGAGAGAGAAAGAGGAAATTCATAAGAAATTTTTGTGGTTACTATTTATATCTTGACTCCAGAATTTATGTCCCTTATCTGAAGCACTTAGAGACTCAATGATATTATATATTTAAGCGGAATAAATGCCATAAAAATTCAAAGAAAGGGGAGCTTGGTTTCCAGATAGGGAAATACCATGAAGAAAGTAGGACTTGAACTAAGGAGGGGTGGTTAGAGCTTGCTACAAGATGACTACCAGGGACATCTTCTAAATCCAAAACAGATGTATTGAGTTTCCAGGTAGCATTAACTAAACATGTGAACTTCAGTAAATCATTTTTCTCCCAGCATTAATAAAACCAGGAAGGTGATGTGGCCTAGTGGAAACAAAATTGGGTGTCAGGTGGACCCAGCTCCAACTCTAGCCAGACTGTCACCTTGGAGCAGTTACTTTACCTTATGGAGCCTTACTAAAATGAGACTAATACTAAGAGAAGATGAACCAGTTTCCTAGGTTAGTGTCTGTTGCCTAATAGGTGGTCAATCATTATTACTCTACCACTTCCCCTCTCTGCCCTCCGGCAAAGAATTGGGCCAGGATGAATGTGAACTAAATCAGGGTCTGAGTTGGCAGTGATGGTCGATTCAGAAAGTCCTGAAGAGTTCAGGCTTGGTGTGGCAGGAAGTAAGGGTCACTGTGCAAAGGTAGAAACAGTATTTTAGGAAGACCAGGCTAACAATGTGTCCAGAATGGACCAGAGAGGCAGGTGATGGTGAGTAGTGAATTGGCATGCTCACTGTAATGCATGTACCAGCTTTCACAGCTCATCTGACCACATCTGCTTTGATCGTGTGACTCTGCTCTCAGATCCACATCTGCACTTCCCCTGCTCTAATCTCTATATTTGGTGACTATTTATTTGGGAACTGGCTTACAGGTAGGGTCAGCAATGGGGGCTAAAAGGCCTGGAAGTGAAAGGAAGAAGGAAACTAAGAGGTTTGTCCTTTGCTCTCCCTGCCCAGGATGGCATCTTAGGGAACGCTATTTCTTCTGGGAGCCACCAGCTCCAACAGGCAACCCTGGCCTCTGTGCTCCCAGCTATCTCTGGCAGCTCGAGGTCTGGGCTCTGCTAACATCTCTTCCCTCTGTTCTCCACCTGGCTTCGGGTGAGAGAATCTCCCAGCCATTGTCAGCCTCTGAGTTACTGTACCCTCTCCTCTTTGGCTTCTCGGTCTTACCATCACCTGGGTAATAATACCAGTCCCCTGTCCTATATCCTGTCACAAAGACCAAAGTGTTTCTATTTCCTAACCAGACCCTAATTGACATAGCATCGGAATCAAAATAGATCTCAGATTATCTCATACGATTACGTGGATTTCTACATCTTGGAAAATATACAAATTAAAGCTACATAATGATTGATCTCCCAGTGAAAAGAGGAGAGAAATCAGGGCCAGAATTCTCCAACCGAAAAATATCACAGATCCATTAATACAGGATAATTATTAATCTGTGAATGTAGTGGTATCTATGGGCATGTCACATTTAATTTAGCATTGACATGGATGATCTAGAAAGGTGAATAACAAATGCAGAAATTAATTCCACAGATATAATTGGGAAATGTTGCAAATACCCAAAAGGATGGTGAAATGATCCAAAAAAAAACCAAACTGGCAGTTACAGAAATATGGGCAGGATATGATGGTGAAACTCATAAAAATGCATAACTGGATCAAAATAACAAAATAAGATACTGCTTGATAAATGTATACATATAGGTAAGAGAAAGTAATCAGAAACACAGCTATTCCATGGGTAGGAAAGAAAATAAGAAATGAATAAAGCTGAACAAGACAGGAATGACAGTACAAACTTGGATGCAATTTTGAAATATGATGGAGAAAAAGAGCCTTGTTATTTTGAGCTTTAACTATCAACACCCTATAGTTTTTTAAACGAAAAATGAAAAAAAAAAAGATGTTATCTCCAACTTCCAAGCACTTCCCCCAATTTATACAATATTGATTACGCCATACTTGTTAGCCTTACCAAATTTTGCATACCTCCATAGTAAAAATGAGGGTAAAAATTAAGAACTGCAAGAACTCTGGGAAATAAAAACCAAATAAATGATAATGAGACGGAGGATATGAATGATAAAGGAAGTTAAAAGAACCAGGTTAGCTGAACAATCATATTTCTAGCACAGACCCATAGAAAATCAGGCATATTGTGTGAGACAACAAATTCCAATTAGAGAATAGATTTCAGTGTTGACCTGATTATCGAATGTCCAGCTCTCATTTTTATGGGATGAATCCAGACAAGTAAAATAAATTCTTGGAGACAAAACTACTCTTTCTAATATGGAAAATTACTTCCTCTTTCTCCATGAAGCCCCAGATGGTCAGGGGAAAAAAAAAAAAAGCCTAGTGTACTATTTTCTATTCAATTTGAACCTTAAATATCATTTCTCTAAGGATAAAATTGACTTCAAGGTGTCCATACTGTGTGCTTCTATGTGGTCAGGAAGAGTTTTCCTCCAGGAAAATGGTAGCTCAACTTGGAAAGGATATAGTCAGCACAATGCAGCAGCCACCAGTAAAAATCACGTGCTCCCAAACAATTAGGCAAAAGAAGAGTAAAGGATTTAAGCAAAACACTCACAGCTCCATGTTAATCTGAGCTGTTATAATCTAAGTATTCATGAGAAACCATTTTAGCATTTAGAGGGTGGTGGGAGAGAAGGAACTACAGTTACCGTAATATAGTATGGGTCTGTCACATGATCTAATTACAGAAATGAAAGCAACCCAGGAATTATGTGGTCTATTCAAGCCTGCGGGGAATACGAACAAAGAATATAATTAAACATCAAGCCTGTTGATTAAACAATTACTATTTAAAGCAGATATAGATTTAAAATTAATTTGCTTCTGCATTCTGAGGATTTGGGGACTGAGATAAACAGTGTTTGAAGTTTAATTATCCGTGTGGAAGATGAAGGGGCTCATTTCGTTTTGGTTAGCACTGCAGAGCGGTTGGGGTGGGGAAAAGGCGAGGATCCGGCTCTGCTGCAAGTCTTTGGGACTGCCAAAATGTGCGACGCAAGAGAGCAAGGAGGCTCGCTCGGCCTCACCCCCACACAGTGTGGTAATGTCACAGGCGAGATTGGGCAACTGCAAATTAATATTTAAATGACCATTAGTTGGAAGTTTACCTGGAGGGGGAAACACACTATCTCCAAAAGAACAGAAGAAGGCCAGCCAAAGAGTTCCAGGCGCCACGGACGTGCAAAGTGGGGAGTGGAGACCTTCACGCATGTTTGAGCAAATAGGACATCTACCTGCCAGCTCCTCTGAATGGAGTGATTCTGATCAGAGGCCACATGGATAGTGTCCCCGGGCAAAACTGCAGGGCTGAGGGGTGGTGGGGTGAAAGGGTGAATCGTAGCAAGACAATAAACAGAAACTAGAAAATTCAAAAGTGATAAAAGGCCTGTTGAGATGCATGGACTCGTCTCAGCATTCACACACCGTGATCAAAAGGCACGGAGACGGAATTTCCAGAGCTCGGACCCAACCCCCAAGCAATCACGAGGGAGGTGTGTGCAGTGACCCGACTGTGCTCCATGGCCCCCGGGCAGGACAGTGCTGTAGGGCGTGGTGGTTAGGAGCATGGGTTTAGAATGAGACAAGTGGAGTGGAAGGCAGCTCTGCCTATTTTTCATTTTATGACCTTCACCAAGCATTTGGCTCCCTGAGTTCCATTTCATCGGTGAAAGGCTGTCATTCTTTACTCCTTGGGTGGCTGTCAATATTAAACACGGTAGTGATTGCAAACCCAAAAGTGCCCCCTCCCTACTTAAAACCTCTCAGCACTGTCCCCCATGGCTTTTTGGGTGATGAGGAATCTCTTTAAGTGGCCTTCCAGGTGGTAATGCCATGTCTGTCCCCCACCACTGACACCACCAGAACCTTCTCCCCATTCTGGCCCCATGGGTCTATTTTCAGTCCTCTGTTCTCTCTCCTTTGCTGTGTTCCGTGGTGAAGCTCTGTGCCTCTCCTCTTCATCCAGTCTATCCCTTCTGCAGCAGCTCTCACCTCGCCTTTACTTGGGTGGAGCTTGGGCTCTGAAGACAACACATCCAGCTCAAAACCCGCCCTCTGCCCCTTACCACCTATGCGACTTTGCCCACCTAAGAATCGCTTTCTTCCTTCCAAATGGGCGTGAGTACCAGTGACTATCACCTACATTGTTGTAAGGGCGATGGGGGTTCGTACATGTGACGGTCTAAGCACAAAGCCTGGTGTACATGAACCCATGGAAAAGTGCTCTTGTCACAGTCCTCCAAAGCCTCGCCTTCTGTGTCACTTGGCACATTTCCAGTGTATGTTTGTGTGGTTAGTCCAATATGCCTTTCTCTGCACTAGAATGGAAGCTCCTTGGAGGCAGGACTTTGGCCAGTGTTTAGTCTACATAATAGATTCAGTTCTAGAATAGATGCTCACATACTTGCCGAGGAATAAATGAATGAAAATGCTGAGCATAGAATGTGGCCTAAAGTTGGGCCTCAATAAATATTAGCTTTTAAATAATAATCCACTGATAATGCCAGTTGATAAGTGAAAAAATTAATATTGACTTTGCCCAGTCGTTCTCGCCTGGGAGTCTTTGTACCCCCCAGGGACGTTTGGCAATGTCTGGCCAGGGATAGGGTGTGGAGAGCACAGCTGGCATCCAATGGGTAGAGGCCAGGGAGGTTTCCTAAACATCCTACAATGCACAACACTGCCTTCCCACAACATGCAATTATCCAGCACAAAATGTCAATGATAACCAAGATTGAGAAACCATGAACTTCACCTTCTGTCTTCTTTTCCCTGATTGTTTAATTCACCAGTTGAGTCAGAGCAGGCAAATGCAGGTTAAGAAAATCATTCTTACCTTGCATCCTGTCCATTCCTGTAGATACAAGGCCATCCTTGCCCCGCCCTTTGGTCCCCAAACTCTGGTAGCCTAACTGGATAGTCTCATTTCTCCTCACCCCTGTGGGGGGGAAGCTGAAATGTGGGAATGTGGGTGAGGCTGAAGAAAAGTACACACTGCAAGCCATCTCCCATCTTGTTCTGTTTTCTGGGTCATACATTATTCCTATGTTCAGCAGAGCTTTGACAGAACCCAAATGTGAGCACCACTACTTGGCTTTCAGGACAGAGCTCTGCTTTGAATATCATGCTTCAAAAAGCTCATGTAACCAAAAAACAGGGCAGGGGCCAACATGTTTAATACAGAAATTGCTCTACAGTGCAAGAGAATCTGCTCCAACAATAACACTGTGCTCAAAAATTATCAGATGTAAAGTCACAGGGATGAATTATAGGATCTGAGAAAAAAAGGGAGATAATGAAACAATTTTTTTCTGAACTGACAATCCAGATAATGTCAAATGCACCAACACACACAAATGCCAGAGGTTAATATAAATTTTAAAACTTAATAACCAATTGCATAAAATTACATGCTTACAATGGTTAAGAGTAGGTCAAAGGGAAATTAAAAGTGTGGCAAGGATACAGAGAAATTGAACCCTTTGCACGCTGTTGTCCGGAAGTCACAATGTTTCAGCCACTGTGCAAAATGGTTTGGCAGTTCCTCAAAAAGTAACACATAAACTCACCATATAACCCAGTAATTATGTTAATGCTGGTATAACCTAAATATATACCCCTCCAAATTAAAAATAGATAAATAAGAGCATGTACATACATATTCACAAGAGTATTGATGTGGAAGTAGCCCAAATACACATCAAGAGATGAAAGGATTAACCAATTGTGGTATATCCAATATAATGGAATAGTACTCAACCATGAAAAGGAAAAAAAGCATAGACATGGCTACAGCATGAATGAACCTCTATAAAAACAGTATGTTAAGTGAAAGAAGGTCACAGAACATAACATCATTTATATAAAATATTCAGAATATATAAATCCATAGAGACAAAATATGGGCAAGTTGTTGCCAGGGGCTATGGAAAAGGCAAAATGCAGAGAAATGGAGAAAAACTGCTTGACAGGTAAGAAGTTTTACCCAGTAATACAGATTATCATCTCATTTAAATTAAGATGCGAATGTTTTGGAGTCAGATAGATGTACAACACTGTACATGTACCAAATGCTACTGAACTATTTATTTTTTTAATTTATTTATTATTTTTTTATGCTTTTATTTTTTTGAGGAGAGATAGCATGTGCACATGTGCACAAGTCAGTGAGGGACAAAGGGAGATCATCTTAAGCAGACTTCACACCCAGCGCAGAGTCCAACACAGGGCTTCATCTCACATCTCTAAGATCATGACCTGAGCCAAAATCAAGAGTCAGTCTCTTAACCAACTGAGCTACCAGGTGTCCCTCAACTGTTCACTTTAAAACACTTCATTTTATGTTACATCCCAATAAATTACTTTTTAAAGTATGACAAAATCACAAAACATTAACAAACACTGAGAGAATACCTCAAAATGGAAATAGATGCAGTAGCCTGAGGGTTCTAAGTGATCCATTTGTGCAGTATTTTTAAAGTATATGTATCAGTTATAAAGACTTTGGAAAACATAAAAGTACTAAAAAGAACATAGAAGGCACTATCAACAATATTTCTAGTTTTTCAAAATGCTCATTAATGTCAGTGCTAAACTACCTTTGCAATAAAAGAAAATGAATGTAAAAAACCAAGACCCTGTACATTAAGATAAAGCCCACAGTTGAATAGTTATTTCTGCCAAAGCTTTTATCATAAGCTTGCTTCTCTCTATGGACAGAGATGCAGCTGAGGGACCAACTATTGCCAAGGAAGCATGTAAGTCTGTAACTTTTTGGCTAAGGCCTCTCCTCTATCCTTCCATCCATCCCAGACCAGTGTGCCTGATTCTCATCAGGCTTCTAAACACTGGTCTCCATGGGAAAGAGTTTGAGAAGACCTTCCCCTCCATGTATGTGCCATTCACCCTCCATGAAAGAGACCGGAACTTCTACCCCTCTTACCTGCACAGCTTCTTCCTCACCCACAGAAAGAGTTCTTCATTAATTACTAAACTATTAAGCTCTGGGATTAGGGAGATGGGGGAGTTAACACCCTTGACTTCATTAGAATAATCATTATTTCCAAAAGATGTGCAAGTGATGATGTCTCATCTACAGTCTTCTAAGCTTTTTTGAGCATGAACATGAATAAAATGAAAATAAACAAAAGCCAGGAGCAAAAGTTTGAGGCTTGGCTCCATGAAGAATAGATATGTTACCAGTGAATCGGTGGCTATCAAGGGCCCATGTTGTAACCAGCACTGGGGTGGTACAGTCTCTAAAAAGAAAACAAAAAAAAACTTGAGAACACAATCCTGATTCACAGATCCAGACATTCTGGTTTTGAATATTCACTCAGACCTTATCTATCAGTGGCCTCTCTCCCAATCCAATATTATCACTAAAACTTCAATTTCACCATTTCCCCTCTTCTATCTACAGTTGCTCCTCCAGCTCTCCCAGCAAGACTGCCCTAAGAGGGTTACCTCCTCCTGATTGAAAAAAAAATAGATAATAAAGGTGTGTAAATACCCTAAAGAGATTTCCTCCCAAAAGAAACTGGTATGTCCAAAAGAACACCCCAAAAATGATAAAGGAAATAAAAATAGGTAACTGTCAGAATCATCACTGCTGAGACAAGATGAAGTGGATTTTCCCAGCATGGAATTGCCTCCCTGGCACTAGAAGTCTATCCCATAGATGGATGGTACTGACTCCTCTCGATTTCCATCTCCATGCAAGGAACTTAGCATTAATAGTTTCCCCCAAAACAGCTGCTTGAGGAAACATGACCACAGGCAGTTAGAGAAAAGAAGCCCACCAGCTGGCCTTGCCTCTGCTTCTTGCTGTGCATGACGTACAGACACAGAATCCACAGCAGGGTCCCACAGAGTAACACAATCAAGAAAATGAGAGGACAGACAACTATTTAGTCAATTTCTCAATGTTTTCTTGCTCTGTCTTGTCATGACATACAGACATGAGATCTCAACAGAAGCCTAAAAAAAAGTGAACTGTGCTTATCTTATACCAAGCAAAACACTTCAGGGTTTTTTTTTTGGGGGGGGGAGGGGGTTGTTTATATATACATATATAATATATATGTGTGTATTTAAACAACAAATTAATATATACACGTGTGTGTGTGTGTGTATTATGGTTTATGTCTCAATCCAAAACCTGCCCTGGTCAAGATTTGGGGACTAGCTGCCTAGAATGAGGCATGATTTTACTCTGGGCTTTATAGGACTGGCTATGGGGCTTGGGTGAAGACTCTGTAGAGGTGAAGTCTCAGATCTTCAAAAAGGTCTATTTCCATTTGAACCAAAAAAGTGGCCAGATGTGAGGTTACTCATACCCTGAGCTCTGAGAAAAGAGAAAAGTCAAGATGCTTTCATGAGCAATTTGGTATCACTGAATTTCACCTGGAACACTCTATCCTGCCTGCAAATATTACCACATCCAATCCTAGGTAGCTTCCGGAACAAAACAAGTACTTGGTCAGGATTTATTCAGGCCAACATTGGGAAGCAGGTATGCTCCACACAGTTTGAACTCTGTCTTGTCCCTCATTTTTCAGCCTAAACACCTGCACAGAACAATAAGATGCTTGAAGACAGCATCACAGGACTGGACAATGGCTGGCACCAATTGCCTCCCACACTTGCCAGGCTTGGGTATTTTTTTAGGGCAAAAAGCATCTAATGGCCATGAATACTTCATTGAGTGCTTTCTTTTTTTTTTTTTTTTTTTTTTTTTCCCTAATGCATTGCAAGAAGTTCACTCTTCAACACTGGACTCTGCCAAGGATCCCATCTCAAACTTCCATCCGACCTCTGGAGGAATTTCATCCAAATCTTTCATTAAGCCTTTCCCATGTGCTCTGTGTTTGCAGAGCACTTTGCAGTAACTTAGTAGCCCTCTCTCAGGTCACCACCTAGAGAGAGGAGATTGCCGTCTCACTATCAACCCTTACTTTGAAGAGGGAGACCCTCCAGGCTCTCGGGAGGTTTATAGCTAGTTGCCAAGACTGTTTTGAAGTTTTAAATGAAGTAGAAGTCTAGATTTTCAGTGCTCCATCCCAGGGTGCACCCCACACAGACACAAAAGGGGCAGCTGATGACCCTGAGGACCAGTGACTGATTGGTCACTTCCCTTTTGCCTGGTGTTAGTTCTTGAGTTTCTCCTTAGAGTTACTCCTTGGAAGGCTTTCTTTTACAGATAAAGGCCAATACTGCAGTGTTTTAAGGTGCTGCTATTCAGGGGGAAGTAACATATCTTGGCTACTATGTTGATAAATGTGCATGTAACTGGACAACCTGGTATATCATTCACAAAGAGAACAAGACCCAGGTCAGCTAACTTTGAAGAAGTAGGCTAAAGAAGGAAAGGGGAGAGATGGTCTGGGATCGGCATACATGAAACAGTATAAAGGATAGTGACAGGGTGGGAGGAAGGGGATGAGTGCACTAGACACTTGCCTGGCTTAAAATGGAGCAGGTGGAGCAGAGAAAATGAAAACGAGACTTAGCCAAGTTGACAAATCTGCCAGGGGCCAGCATTGCCTTTATCGGAACACGGGGAGTAGACGTCAGTGACAGGGTCCTGTGACTGGCTGGAAGGTAATGTCTTTGACACCCTGCCCTCATTAGCGCCACTCCTAAGGGAACAGTAAGCTCCCAATGAGTTGTAAAGATTGGGTTGAATGTTAGCAGCAGAACAAGATCGGGAGAAGGATGGGGGAAAGGGTCAGAGTTCCCCAGGTTGGAAGGAGTAGAGAGGGTCAGGTTTCCCACTGGGTAACCATGCCAGGGCCCATCTGCTGGGGAGGCAAGTGTGGCGGCACAGTTCATGCTGTGGCCAAGCCTCTGTAAGTGCCTCCCCCAGCCCATCTGGGATCTCTGATCTTCTAGGAAAGAGCATGGGAAGAAAAGCTGGCAATAGGAGATGGCCCTATCCTGTTTCCGGTGTAAGAAATGTGTTCATTGATTTCACACCTCTTCCCCTTTCTCATTCTCTCTCCCCACATCTCCTCTAAAGTTCTTCTAGGACTCCCAAGGCAAAAGAGTTAAAAATATGGCTTACTTCTCTAATAAAATAGAACTATCAAGTGGTACCTTGATAAATCTTACCAAAAAAAATTTTTTTTAAGTCTAAGTATTCAAAGTTCTCTATGAACAAATACTCTTCACATTTTAGCTTCATAACTTCCCGTGATTTCCCCTTTACTTCCTGGGACATCAAACCTTCAGACTGCATCCAGCTGCTTTAGCTTCTATCAGGGTACACCCTCAAGGGACAGGGTCTCAAGCTCTTGACCTTCTGGGACAACTTCTCCTGATAATCTGTCTTAGCATCAAAACACCTGTCCTCTGCTCCATTCCCTGAGGGCTTTGCTCAGTGCTGTCTACCCTGATAAACTAATCCTTGCCAAAAGGAAATGGCTACCTTGCAGTGTGTTGAGATAATCCAGTGAGAAAAACCAATATATACAGGTGATGCATCCATGTTATTATCAAAAAATATTATTATCAATGCATTCGTCCTCACAGGGAACAAACCAACATTTTTGTAGAGGCTGTAAGAACTTTCATCTAAGTGAGTGGTTCTGTTTAGGGAGAACATCAGGCCACAGGGTAGATTGGCAGGGGAGAGGGGAAGAGAGGGAGACAGCGACCTTCGGTTCTCCTCCACTCATATTTCACAAGCCAGCTGCCCACTCCTGTGCTAGGTGCCCATCCTAAACTTAGTCCAGGTTTTGCTTCATTTGCTCAAGACTGGAGAAAACTTCATTTGCTCTGTAGTTAATAAACTGTTTGAGGGACATCAGAACAATAATGTACAGTTAGTTCCAACTATAGAAAATAGCATGCCTTAGAGCCAAATATCTATTAAAATCTTCTGCAGCTGGCAAAGAACCGTTATTTAGGGACTCATTCCCCTACACAGGGGCAGAATTGTTTTCATTCTGTCACCTTGCAGCTCTGTGACATGGGACAAGTTGTTCAGCCTCTCTGAGCCTCAGGCAGTCGATGTATAAAATGAGGATAAATGCACCTATCTCCTCAGGTTGTGAGAATTCGATTTAACAATTTAATTGTTTATCATATCTGCCAGCCATATAACTTAAGGCTTATTATAGAGTAAACAAGTAAAAATAGTAGCAACTACAGCAGCTGTTTCCAGGCATTTTGAGAGTGGAAATACCCAGCTTTCAAAAGGTACTCAAAGGTAGCTGTGTAACACACCTATTAGTCAAGAGATGTAGAAACCATTTGGGTCTGAGAATTTCACATTGCCTTTTGAGAGAGCTGGCAACCCCGTGAAGTGTCTCAAACTCAAGGACAGGAATTTCTGCCCTAGAGATAGATACTACCTGTCTCTGGCAACTCGGGAAACAGAACATAGGGCCTGCCCACCCCCATGAGACTTCTCCCTCCCACCAAGGCAAGGGCATAACCATTCTCTGTCCTTTTCCTGACCTCATACTTTTCCCCACCCACCCACCGCTCCCCTCCAGGCTGTGAGAGCCTGCGAGAGCCTGCCTAATCTCAACTAAGGGAGTGCTCTTTGCTTTTAAAATGCCTTGCCCAGCTTAATCAGTAACCACCAGCCCTCCGCTGCCAGTTAGTCTCCTGCCCTGACATGACTTCCTTCTCGCACCAGCCAGCAGATGTGACTTTTTTAGGAGGATTCAATTCCCAGCCTTCACCCTCCTGCCAATGACAGCCTCCCTCTCTGAAGGTTACCTGTCACCGGCATTCTTGCTCATGAATGCAAAGTAAAGTGGGTGCTTGCCCTGACCTTGAAGAAGCACACCATTCTGTATATGATTCCTAAAAAAGAACATTTGCCATTTGCCATCTTACTTGTGTCAGGACTGAGAAAAGGAAGCCCCACGTGGCAGGATCCCTCTCAGGTTCAGGGATGTGGCCTGTGAATGGCACTTGTCAACTGAACCTTGCAATGATATTCGGCAGGCATGATATGGAGAAAATGTTAATGAAATCCTGCCTAACTGCAGGAACACATTTGAATAGAATCAGAGTCATATGTGGGATTCTTTTCTCATATACTAAGTCTTCTCTGCATATATTAACCTTTTGCCAGCTTTTAAAAAGCACCAAACTAAGATGATTCACTCATTCAATCATTCTTTGTTTTGTTTGTTTGATAAATTTGACATGTTGCATTCAATCATTCTTTAAACATTTATTGAGTACCCATTATGCACCAGACCCTGTACCTAGTGCTAGGATAAAAAAATGAATGAGGCATAGATGATTATAAGCAAATACGCTATAAGTCAACATTTTATGTGGAGAATCTAACTCCTCAGTTTGTTAAAAACAAAGTGAAGAGGTGACAAGCATTTCGGGACATTGCCTCATTTGGAAATAGACAAAGAGAAAGGAAGGGCTCTTAGAAAGAACAAACAGAGTATTAAATTAGCATGGACATGTCGCAGACTTGTGAACATTTTTCAAAAGAGGAAAAGCACACTGGGTTATGGGAAAGAGATGAGCAGCAGCCAGAACGGGTAGGATGGTCTTAGGCAGTCTTTCAGAAGGAGAGTGCCCAGACTTGCATTTGTTTGTGAAATAGTCTTTCAGGCAAAAAGGGCCTGCAATGGCCAAGATGGGCCAGCCCTCTTTGTCCATTCTCTGCCCCATCGCCTGACACCATTGATCGTGAACTCTGGCTGAGCCATGCTCTGCCGATAGCAGTGCGAGGCACCATTTAGCGGAAACTTCCTGATGCAGAGCTTTTAGAGAATTCAAGGACTCACTCTGTCATCATCATTGGGAGTGCATGTTTCCACTGCTGAGTCAAAAGAGCTAAATTGGAGCTGGACCAGAAACAAATGGTGAGTCAAATGAAAGACTGTAGCTGCAGAGCAAACC
This sequence comes from Hyaena hyaena, assembly GCF_003009895.1. NCBI lineage: Eukaryota > Metazoa > Chordata > Mammalia > Carnivora > Hyaenidae > Hyaena > Hyaena hyaena. The sequence goes on along the minus strand of NW_024081293.1, from coordinate 119,556 downwards.
CCCTGCTTGCTAAGATAGCCTGGGCGTGGTGCAAAGTAACCTTTACAAAAGTTAGGGCACATTCATTCATGCAACAAACCTTTATGGAACACCTCCCAAGCTTTGAGAACTGTCCTAGGTGCTGGGGACAGAGCAGTGAACCAGATAGACAAAGCCCTATCCTCATAAAGCGTATATTGTAATAGAGAGAGACAATACACAGTGAAATTTAAATTATGACTGAGGTGAATAAAAAAAGTTAAAAGATGAGCCACAGAGTAAGTTACTGTTGGCACCTGTATTGGTCCACACTTTATTGCAAACAACAGAAGCCAATGTAGCTAGTTTAAGCAAAAAATGTTTCTATGGAGGTAATTCAGGGACTAATTGTTAAAAGGGCTGGAGGAGCAGGCTCTAGACTGACCTCTCAAGAACAATCCTTGGCATCTGCACAATCTGCTGGAAGAAGCTGTTGCATTAGGAAGGTGTTACACCCCTACTGATTGCAGAACCATTCCAGTCCCCAATGCAATTAAAGTAGCTGTGTGGCAGAGCCACTGAATCAGGAGCTTCTGGCTGCTTCATGTCACAGCCATAGCTGGAGCTACTTTCTCCAGAACCACAGCTCTCCAGCCACAATCTGTGCCAGCAAAATGATGCTCAGGCCCATCAAAATGGAGACCCTGTGGACCACAAAATGGATGCCCTGCATCCTGTTCATGGAGACTAAATCATTTCTAGGATCCAAGCTCCAAGAGGGCCTAGGAAGGGGGACTTTGAGTTTTGTATTCTCGGCACAGGGAAAGGGAGTTTGAAAGGAGGTTAACCTACCTATTCCATAGTAACTATCGTACCAGTTTTGGAGGGTCATCAGGGAATGAGGGAGGTAACATTTAAAGTGAGATCATGTGAAGAAGTGAAGAAGAAACTTTGCAAGCATAGGAAAGAAACAAACATAACAACTACAGGGATAGTGATGGAGGGCAAGAGAGAACTTGAAGTAGCTGGCAGAAGCTAGATCAAGGAGGGTTTAGAAGATGATACTTAGGAGTTGGATTTTATTCAGAGTATTGGAAAACCATAGATGGTTTTATGAAGGGGAATGGCATACTGTGATTTGCATTTTTAAATAAAATTCTGGCCTCAAGGTGAAGAATATACTACAGACAAGCAAGGATTGAGCCAGGGTTGTGTCAAGAAGACAAGACTGAAAATTCTTGAGGATTAGAGGTGGCAGTGACTTGGGCTAGAATGTTGACTGCAGAAGTGAAGTTTTGTAGTGAAACCCACCAGATCTCAGAATGAATTAGATGTGAAGAATAACAAAAGGGAACTATTATGGATTGTTCCTATGTATCTAATCTAAATAAAGGGTAGATATTCCATTCCTGGAATGAAGAACAATGGGGAGAAAATGTCTACAACTCACCAAAACAACTCACCAGTCCTTGATGTTTAAAAAAAAAAGTCAGTCATGTAGACAAGTTGGAAGTAGACACAACTAGAAAGCATCATATTTTGCTTTTCCAACTAGCCATTAATTTCATTCTTCAGTGTATTCGGAGTATTTTTTTTTAACTAGTGGTTGTTTTCAGGGTTTTTTATGTTGATTTATTTATTTTGAGAGAGAGACAGAGTGTAAGCGGGGAAGAGGGGCAGAGAGTGAGAGAGAGAATCCCAAGTAGTCTCCACACTGTCAGTGCAGAACCCAACATGGGGCTCAATCTCACAAATCATTAGATCATGACCTGAGCCAAAATCAAGATCGAACACTTAACCAACTGAGTCACCTAGGCACTCTCAGAGTATTTTTAAGAATCTGGAGTAGTAGGTCTCCAACTGTGCAAATGAAAGATTCTGACATAGGTGGGATGCATACTTAGACTGGGATAAAGATTTATACACTAGAAAATCACATGGAGCAGTGTAGAATAGTTTGGGGGAGTTGGTGTCTCATCTCCAAAGAAAAAACATCAAGGGATATAGAGTCATTTGAAGGTAAAAAACTGAGCTCTAAGAAACATATGATTTTAGGAATGTAGCAAGTCAAAGGCCCATGTTGCCATTTAGGCACAGCAAAATGATCCTCAGATCTCTTACTCCCCTGCCCCTCCACTCACCCCTCTCTGTTCACTCCCACCATTAAAACACTTCCTAGAATTAGAATAAGGTGCTTCTTGGGTTTTATGAACTATTAGTTAAGTGATAAAATAACATCCTTATCAAAACTGTAAATTATTCTATCTTTTTAAATTATTAGGGTGTCTTTATAAATACAGATATTATTAGTGATCAGTCTGGGAATCACCCAGAAGAACAAACTCAGAAAAACCACTGTTCTAGACTATGCTATAATCTCTTTAGCAAATAAATAAACAAATAAGAATTTAAAAGTCTAAGTAAGAGACAGAAAAAGAGGCCATGCCTATGCCCTGCTTCTCCTAAGCAATCAAAGCTCTTAGAATAGCTCTGTTGCTGGGGCAGAAGCAAATAATCTTTTGCTCTCCCTAAGCATTAAATCTTCCACATGTCTTTAGCACTCTCCGTGGGCATACTGGTGCCAAAGCAGAGAAAGATTTAATTTCACGTTGCTAGGTTTTCGCTTTTCTGTGGTTAATAAAGAGGCAGGTGCAGTCAGCTGGGCTGTTAGAAAAAAAAGGGGGGGGGAGGGTAAAGAATGTTTATTTGACCAACTTCAAAACTTGCTAAACCACAAGATGAGACAACTCATAACTTGTTCCAAGCACCTATATCTCACTCACTTTAAAGAGAAGTGCTTCTGAAAGTCTTTCAAATTTACAAATGCAAGTATTTTGCCAAGATAGGGCACTCTGAACTTTGTATTTGGTAATTTTTGAGCCCTTCACCTACCTACCCCCTTCAAAATTAAAGACTTAAATATGTAATATAGTAAGCCCCAAATTCTAGCTGTCAAATTTTATGGATTGTGGGTGATGGAGATGCATGCATACACAGTGCTTTCAAGAGTTAAAGGGTAAGTCAGTGTAATCTATCCCCCTGATAGAGGAAAATTGGTCTATGTAAAAAGAAAGATTAATTCTTTGAAAGGACTGTATTTAATAAAATAATTGGTTAGTAACTAAATGGTTGGCTGAATTTGGTCAGTTTCCTTGTTTTGTAGCCATCAATTTGGACTTAGTTTTCATCTTTAGTTCAGTCCTTGGCTACATTGAGATTTTTATTGAGTGCTTATACTGAAGGGTAGGAAGGAAAAAGCAGGAGGGGCACGAGCCACAGTTTGTCATTTTTGTCACCTAATAGAAAAATGGATTCATGTATAACTTTTCTTTAGAATCTCTGGGTTCTGAGCAGATGGCAGATATTTAATACATGTCTCTTGAATATGTAAATGAATCATGGTACCCATCTGGTGCAGGCAAATTCTACACTGGGGATTGTGGTTGCCTCTGTAACATACATTGCACTTTTCTCTTATTGAGAAAAAGCAATAGTGTCTGAGGGAACAACCTCATTTAAAGAGGTGGACCTAGCTGATTGTACATAATCTCAACCCATCTTGCTGAGATTGTCTAAGAAATGGTCATGTGACCAGTAAAAAAGAGGTTTGAAGAAATGTTTTTCTTGGTTCTGAAGAGAGAGCAACAGGAAGTCAGTTTTCTCTTCTTCTCTTTTTCTCTTCCTCTCTGTGCGTAGCCCCAAATGGCAGCCATTTTGTGGCACAAGAAAAATCTACCTGAGCATGAAGCCAAAGCTTAAAACAGGAGAATGAAGAGACAGACAGAACCTAGCCCTTTGACGATATTTGTGACTCAATGAACCAAACATAAAGCCCACTCTACTTCAGAACTGAGGGCTATAGGACCTAATATCCCTGTTGTTTAAGCCAGTTTGAATTCAATTGGAAATGAATTTGGATGATGTGAAGACTGACACCATTTGCAAAATGAGATTTTTAAATAATTTAATTATTTCAAATATCCAGTTTACATTTCTTTGAAATGGACATCATTAGTTAACTTTATATTATTTAAGTATCCTTAACAGTCCCTTCTCACCAAAATCTGATTTTAAGAATTTAAAATCTACAAAGGCAATAGGAAATCAGGGCTAATAGCATATAGCTCCTGCGGAAATTATGCTTTCATTTATATCAATGTTTTACAGAAAATCTTGCAGTGAAGTTTTAGGTTCTTGTAGTTTGGTTATATTTTGGTTAGTATTTTTCTTTTATATTTTATTTATTCTTGAGAATCTCTAATCCAAATTTGTACAGAAGTAAATTAAGCTATGTTGTAGAACGGAGAGGAAAGCCCCACGGGCCATGTCCACCTACTCTATAATTAACTAACCCTTCTTCCATACACCCAATGAAACAGTCATTCTCTGGGTTGTTGGGTATGAAACCTAATTGTCCATTTCAGGGTAGCAAAGCCACTAAAGGCATGGGCTCAAATCCTGACTCTGCTATTTATTAGTCGTGTGCTTTTGGGTGAAATTCTTAACCTCCATACACCTCCATTCATCCTTATGCAATTGAAGATAACAGTTGTATTTACCTCACACTATTACTATGTGGATTATATAACGTAATGCATGTGAAACACTTGGCATAGTGCCTGGCATGTAGAAAGTGCTCAAGAAATATTTTTTTCTAAAAATTTTTATTGACATGGGCCAAGAGTACATGAGCAGCACAAGTGTAGTAACAGTCAAGAAATATTATCAATTTTCACTTTATGGTGGAAGGGATCAACGGGTTTTACCTGGAAGGAAGATACTGGCATTTTAGGGGCGCCTGGGTGTCTTAGTCGGTTAAGCATCCAAGTTCAGCTCAGGTCATGATCTCACGGTTCGTGGGTTTGAGCCCCACATTGGGCTCTGTGCTGACAGCCAGCTCAGAGTCTGGAGCCTGTTTCGGATTCTGTGTCTCCCTTTCTCTCTGACCCTCCCTTGCTCACATTCTCTCTCTCTCTCTCTCTCTCAGAAATAAATACAATGTTGAAAAAATAGGCTTTAAAAAAAGATGTTAGCATTTTAAAACTGCAACTTGATTAACCAAATTATTATTTAAATAGAGTTTAGGAGAAGCTGTTTGGGGACAATAGGTACACTGGGATATTCTCCCTCTTAATTTATTTCCTAGCTCTCTCACAGAGAATTAGTCTAGATCCATCTTCCCTCCCCCACCACCATAACACTTAAGAACTAATTCTGATTCCTTCCCTTGGAGCTCAGTGAAATAATGAAGTAAGCTGTAACACAGCAGGATGATAGTATCATGGCTTGGTATAGAAACACTCAAAATTGTTTTTTTAATCTAGAATATAGAAAAATAAACAAAAATAAGGGAAATAATCAATATAGCCCGGTTACACTGACTTCATTCTAAGAAAATTGAGAAAGTGCTTGATGGGTGCAATAGAAACTGCCCTGTCAGGAGTGGAGGCACTCTACCTTCACCAGCTGAGTATAAGCTGGAACAATCACTGGAGGTGACCATCCTTATCCGTCTAATAAAGGGTGTGGATATGAGCAGTGCTTTATACCATGTGCTTCCTAGAGGCTGGTCAGGGGCTGTCAGGGGGAAGAGCAAGAAGCAGGAGCACCAAGGACTAGTCTCCCCTGTGGTCCTCCCACTTCCTTTACCCAGAGCAGTGTCTTGACACCTGGTTCACCTACCATGTTACAACAAACAAAAAGTTTGAACACACAAACTCTGGGCTAGATGGTCCAAAAGGTCCCTTGCAACTCTGACTTTCTAGGTTTTCCCCTCACATGGCTCTGATCACCAATGTTCCCACACAGTCCCATAGTTCTGTTTCTACTGAACCCACAATGGGATATTATCTGCTTTGCTGCTTCCACAGGCTTTGCTTGCATACCACAGCTTCATTGCTTCTTGATGAGAACACCTAGAGCAGTGAGTTAATGAGCCCACAGAGACACTGGGGAAGCAGGGGGCATCACATGAACACCAGGAAGCCTAATCCTGAAGGCAGAAAGGAAAAGGCCTTGGATGCTCTGCAAGTTGCTGGATCTCTTGAGAAGTTCCCGAGCTGAGCTTCTTCCTGAACCTCCATTCTTTCCCCTACCCAACCTTCAATGTTCCCAGCCAAGAGAGACTACAGATATCTCATGTGATTACTCTCAGCATACTTAATTTATTCATGCTCACCTAGTTATTCTCTTTCAGAGTCCCTGTAGAGTCCAAGATGGACTTCATCAAACTAAATGCCATGGTCTACGAACATTGGGATTCACTGGTCAAAAACAAGGATTTGCAACATTAATTTTAATCAAATTACAATAATAGATTATTTCCTTAGTCTATTTATTTAAACTCCTTAATTTTCTAATCAAGTTTTGATGTAATCCAAACATACCAAAAAGTATAAAAAATTTTAAAACAAAACAAAAATTCATGTCCCCACCACTCAGCTTTGTCAAAGCTTTAAATTTTTCCTTCTAGGGGCATCTGGGTGGCTCAGCTGGATAAGCGTCCAACTTTGGCTCGGTTCATGATCTCACGGTTTGTGGGTTCAAGCCCTGTGTCGGACTCTGTGCTGACAGCTCAGAGCCTGGATCCTGCTTCGAGTTCTCTCTCTCTCTCTCTCTCTCTCTCAGCCCCCTCCTGCTCATACTCTGTCTCTCTCTCTCAAGGATAAATAAACCTTAAAAAAATTTTTTTTAATTTCCTTCTATCTTTATAACCCTGGGGTCTTTGAAAGGAAAAAACTACAGATATGATGATAGCCCCCTGTTCAATCCCATTATTCTTCTCACACTTCCCTCTGCAGAAAGAATATTATATGTAATTTGATGTTTCTCATCTTCACTCATGTTTTCATAATATTTTATAAAACATTATGTAATATATTATTTGTATATTAAAAATAATGAAATACACAACTATAAAATGCATATATTTATAAGTATAGCATTATGCCATATACTGCAGTTATTTTTTTTTTAATTTTTAGTTTAAGATTTTACTTTTTAGGTCCATACACACTGAGACATGTGGGTCTAACTTCAGTATAATATGTTTTTGTATGAATATACTTCAACTTACCTATTCTCCAGTGAATAGAAATTAAAGCTGTTTCCAATTTCCATCCATTGCAAATGATACTAAATTGAACATTCATATCCACATGTAAAAACATTTCTCTAGGGCAGTAGAGAAATCCTGGGTGAAAATTAAGTTTATTTTAAATTTTATTTGATGTTACCAAATTGCTTTCACAAGTGGTTATTCCAATGCACATCCCACTTCACATATCCACTAGCAGAATGGGAATATTTCCTTGTCCCAAATCCTCCCCAATACCAGAATTTGCAGACTTACCAGTTTTTACAAACCTGATGGGCATGAAAAACTATTTCACTGTAGTTTTCACTAACTTTTCCAGGATCACTGGGAAAGGTGAAAATTTTCTCAAATGTCTATTAGCCATTCATGTTTCAGCTACTCTTAATTGCTTGTTCTTATCCTTTGCCTACTTATATGTTGACTTGTCATTTTCTTATTGTTTTCTGAGGTTCTTTAAATATTCCAGATGTTATTCCTCTATCAGTTACTTATATTGCAAATATCTTCTCTCTTATTATGACCTGACATTTAGTTAAGATATCTCTGTAGTACAAAACCTTTAAAAGAGTCAAAGTTATCAGTATTTTCTTTTGTGACATGTGGTTTTCATGTATTAAGAAAACTTTCCCTACCTCAAAGTCATCAAAGTATTTTTGTGTATTTTCTTGTAAAAGTTTTAAAGTTTTATAATTTATACCTATCCAATCTACATGGAATCAAACTTTTATGTATAGAACGAGGCAAAGATATAGTTTTCTTTTTCCATATATATAATCAATTGTCTCAGCACCATTTATTTTTTAAAAATAGTCTAAAAAATCTTCCCACTAATTTATAATGCTACCACTATGGCATATTAAGTAATTATTCAAACAAGGGTCAAATCTCTATTAGATCACACTGGTCTGTCTATATATTCCTATGGCACTGCCATCTATTTTAATTATTTCAGCATTTAATAAGTCCTAATATCCAGTAGGGCAAGTCTTTCTGCCCTTGTTCTACTTTTAAACTTATTTTGACTATCCTTGACCATTTGCTTTCTCATATAAATTTTAGGATATGGTTGTCAAATATTTTTAAAAAGCTATTGGGATTTTGAATTTCATATTAACATATGAAGCACTAACATCTTTGAACTATTGAATCTTCTATCCATAGACATAATATATCCATTTACTTAAGTCTACTTTAATAAAATTTTGTAATTTTTTTCTTAAAATGGCTTGATTATTACTTGATTTATTTCCAGACATCTTAGAGTTTTTGTTACTTTTTTAAATTTTGTTAGTAATTTTTTAGTAACAAAGGCTGATTAACAGGGAATATAGACTCATCCTCCTCACACCAGCTTCTGACAACTCTGAAGGGCCATCCCAGTTCTAGAGCTACTCTACCAAGGTCGCCACTGACACCACATCCAGCCCCATCTTCTTCTCTTTTCAGTCCTGCTTCTATCCTATCCTGTCCACAGACACCAACCTCAGAAGCATGCTTTCTGTAAGCTAATCTTTACCCCAGAATCTGCTTCCTGGAGAACGCAACCTGAAACAGTCTATGAAAGCAGCTGCTAAGATGAAATTTTGCAGTTGGGTCATCCTCTGCCTGACTGGCAACGAGAACCCATCACTGGCACAAAGTAGAGGTGAAATTATTAAAGCATTCATCTGTGGTAAACTGAGAGGGTATTCTGGTAAGAGAGGGTGCACAAGAGAACGTGATTAGGCATTTGAAAAACATGGGGTAAATTATAACTATAGGGACAGTGGAACTGATGGCTATTGCTAAGATTTGTTAATCCTCTGAAAAATTTCCAGGAAGACTAATAAAAATTAGTTATCAAAAACTAACAGTAAAATCTCAGGGTAGTGGCTCTCAAATCTTGCAGCCTAAGGAAAGAGTAAAGGCAGACTTAACCTTAAGAGTAGCAGAACTCCAAAGATTAGACTCTCAGTTGATACTGGTCAGTCAGCTAGGTAAGTTCAGAGTCCTGGCTGGGAGAAAATGAATGGGGACACCCTGGGGTGATGCACCTGAAACTCTTTAATCTTTACATATCTCAGAACCATCTGAGCTTGCAGAAGTGGTCCAGCCCTCACTCCTAACATCTATTCTTTCCCTCTTACTTGCATCTCCTGAAGAAGCCTCTCTCCTGCAGGACAACATGACTCCCTCTCGGGATCAGCCTCCACCTCCTCCCCTGGTAACTAGGAGAATAATGAATGTCCTGAGCCTGATAAAGAAGGAAAGAGAATTTGCCAAAAGGGAGCTGTAGCACCCAGAAAATATGTCCCATCAAGAGCCAGGAGACTGTGCACTGGACTGGTTTCTAAGGATACTGGTTCACTGGAGGCAGAATATAAAGTAGAAGAAGGGAGAGTTTATTAATTTAGGGGCACTGTGGCAGGACATGGGATTTAACATGGGTCCTGTTATGGATGTTGGGAGATTATGCAAACACCCTGCAAAGAAGGCTCCCAGACACATGAAAAAGCTACGGCCCAAGGGTTCACAGACTACAATTCCAGTGCCTTATTTTTGTAAAGCCTGAAAGCTAAGAATGTTTTTTCCGTTTTTAAAGAGCTATAAAAAATAAACAAAGATATGCAAGGAAGGCTGTTTGTGGCTCACAAAGTCTAAAATATTTACTCTCTGGCCCTTCATAGAAAAAGTTTGTTTGACTCTGGCCCACATTAAGTGAATGCAGAAATGCCTGAATTACCAATGCAGAAGAAGAAAAAATAGTAAAAAAAACAAAAAAACAAAAAAACAAACCTAGATAACTCGGCATATAAGAGTGGACTCACCATGTAAGACTGAAAAATCCACAGGATAAAAATTCCCCATAGTCGGGCCCAGAGCAATAAAAAATATGCTGGTGAAAGGACCATCAGCCTCTTCAAGTTCAGCGGTGGCTCCCCTCTGTAGGCCAGGAATGACAGTAGCAGAGGCCATTACAGAACTGGACTCACTGAGAGCAGTGGGGATAGTAGGACCCCAGAATAATAGAGGCCAGATAGCAACACTTAACTGTTAGAAAGCAAGGAGATGTAATTACCATAATGAGTAGCAGGTTCTGAAATAGTGGGGGTGTTAACACTAATTATCAGGACAAGGAAGGGTTGCTCTTACATAAAGTAGGCAGGGGAGAATATATTTGGCATTTAAGTGATGTGTCTGGTGCCTCTTGGTAGTACCTTGCCCAACTTTGACAGTAATCGGACAGTTGCAGCAATCCTGACCTAAGAAGGACACCATGACCTGGGTATTAGACCTGTCAGAGTGAGGACCCACCAGGTGCACCACCGAGACTAGCAGAGGTGCTATAAGAGAGTAGAGGAGGTCTAACATGCATGGTAAGGCAGCAATCAGTATCAGTCACAGTCCCAAGCTGCTCCACCAGGGGTCATAGTCCATCCCACTCATCTCCCTCCTATGAGTTCCCCCCAAGGAAAAGACTCCCACTGAGATCCTGAAAGAATGGCTCCCAAAAGTTAAATGAGTAAGTAGATCCCTGTGCCTACTGGATCCCCCTTTAGGACTAAAGAACTTATTCCCTTAGGTGCAAGGAAGAAATGCTAACAGTTAGATCTTATCTACAAGCCATCTTAAAGAAGTGTATTAGCCAAAAGAGCCGCAAGCCCAGAGCCACATCACTTCCCAGGGCATTGTACACCCAGTAACTGGTCAACTTGGAAATAGAAAGGCCTGGCCTCTTCACCCTAACTTGGGACAATTCTAAAGGGACTTGCCAGATTCAGATCTTCCCATGGGGTTGTCGGGGTCTTTGTGAGGACTGTGTCAGAGCTCAGCTTCTCCCTTCCCACAATCCTACTTCTCATCCATCCCATCCACAGGTGTTAATATCAAGAACACAACCTAATAAACTACTTGCTAATTGCCAGGTCAGAGTCAGCTTCTCTGGAACCCAACCTACAAGAATCTTCTATCCAACAACTTTATTACTTGAATTATTTGACAGTTTCTCTTGGATATAAACATTGTCTAAAAACCCACACACACAAGAAAAAGAGTTTTCTTCTTTTTCCAATGCTTGTATCTTTCATTTCCTCTTGTCTAACATCACTGACTAGAACCTGCAGTACGTTGATTCACAGATGCTGTGTTGACAGGCATTCTTATTTCTCTTTGAAGGAAATACCATAGCAAATAATGTTTGCTCTAAAGTGTTGGTAGATCATCTTTTATCAAATATGCCCTGCCTTTCCATTTTACCAAGAATTTATCATAAAAATACAATGAATTTTTTAAGTTTTTTTTCCTGCTTCCATTTAAATGATTGCATATTTCTTCTTTAGTCAATATTGGTAAATTACATTTCCAAAAGCCGTTCTATTGCTAAACCATCTTTACTTTAAAACCCCTACTTGGTTTATACACACACACATGCATGCAATGCACACAAGTACACATATATAAAACTCATGAAGAAGGGGCGCCAGTGTGGCTCAGTCGGTTAAACCTCCGACTTTGGCTCAGATCAGATCCCGCAGTTTGTGGGTTCAAGACTCACGTCAGGCTCTGTGCTGACAGCTTGGAGCCTGGAGCCTGCTTTGGATTCTGTGTGCCTCCCTCTCTCTCTGCCCTTCTCCTGCTCGCTCTCTCTCTCTCTCTCTCAAAAATAAACATTAAAACTCATGAAGATATAACTGGATTCTGACTGGCTTATATTTTATTTATGATTTCAGTCCCATGTTTATTTGTGATTATTGGCCTGCAACTTTTTTCATAGTGACCTTTTCTATTTGTAATACCAAGTTTATCTGACTTTCTATCAAAGTTATGCCAGTCTCATAAAATGAGTTGGGGAGCACTCTTTTTATTATCTGAAACATTTGTTTAAGATTGAATGTTTGATAGAACTTGCCTGTAAATTAGGAGTTTAAAATGAGTATATATTTGTGTGTGTGTGTGTGTGTATACATACATATACAGGCATATGTGTAGATTTTTATAGAAGACTGCATTTTTTAATGACTATAACTATTTATTTGTTCTTGAGTCAGTTTTTGTAAACTTATATTTTTCTATGAAATAGTCTATGTCATCAAAGTTTTTAAGTTTACTGGTATTTTGATAGCCATATTATCCTCTGTATTTTTTAATTTATTTTTTATTTGAGAGAGAGAGAGAGCAAGTGGGGGAGACGGGCAGAGGGGAGAGAGAGAATTTTAAACAGGCTCCATGCCAACACCGGGGCTCAATTCCATGGCCCTCAGACCATGACCTGACCCGAAATCAAGAGTCAGATGCTCAACCAACTGAGCTATCTAGGCACTCTCTCCTCTTTATTTTTTAATATCTACTATATCTTACCAATGTTTCCATATTCATTCCTAAAAATGTTTTTTTTTCCCTCTGTCCTGCTCAGGTGATGAACAAGTTGAGAAATCAAATAACTAAGTTTCTTGGTTACTTATAAAGCCTGGGTTGGAGACTGTAGCTTAATATGAGAGCCAGAGTTAGACTGATTTGCTGATTGAGAAAGACAAATTCCCCCAAAAGGACTGCCGGGGTGCGATTTGTCACAAGAAGGAGCAGAGGAAAACTTATCCTGACTGCAGACAGGTTTCCCTGAGAGAAGAAGAGCAGAGCTAACTTGAGTTGGCTCAGTTTTTTCGTCTCAAATTCACCAATTAGGTAAGCCATTCTACCTTCCTAGGGGCAGAATGCATAAAGGAGCACAAGTCAATTTTTGGATTTTGTTGAAACTTCCTAGTCTCTTAATCATTACCTCTTCAAATACTGCCTTTCTTCTACTCCCTTTATTCTTTCTATGATTAACTATGATTAATATATACAAAGTTGTAATTCTATTTCTATTTGTATTTTTAATTGTCTTATATATTTCCCACCAATTTATCTCTCCATGCCAGTTTCTGGATAATTTTATTAGATCTACTTTCCAGTTTACTAATTCTCCCTTCAATAATGTTCCCTTTGGGGGCACCTGAGTGGCTCACTTGTTGAGTGTCTAACTTTGGCTCAGGTCATGATCTCACAGTTCTGTGAGTTTGAGCCCTACATCAGTCTCTCTGCTGTTCAGAGTGGAGCCTGCTTTGGATCCTCTGTCTCCCTCCCTCTGCCCTTCCCTGCTCATGCATGGGCTCTCTCTCTCTCTCTCTCTCTCAGAAATAAACATTTAAAAAATTAATAAAAGAATAATATTCCCTGGCGCTGGGTGGCTCAGTCAGTTGATCATCTGACTTTCACTCAGGTCAAGATCTCACAGTTTGCAAGTTCAAGCCCCACATCGGGCTCTGTGCCAACATCTCAGAACCTGGAGCCTGCTTCAGATTCTGTGTCTCCCACTCTCTCTCCCTCTCACCAATTCCCTCTCTCTCTCTCTCAAAAATAAATTTAAAATAATGTTTTAAAATTTTAAATAATAATAATCCCTTCTAGAAGTTTTAGTATGCTCTTTCAAAACTGCCTTTCCTTTTTTTATAATAACTTTTTACAACTACTTGTTCTTCTTTCATATTTTTAGTTCCCTATTGTATGTCTTTAACCATTTAATTTTTTTAATGTTTATTTATCTTTGAGAGAGAAAGAGAGACAGAGCACAAGCAGGGAAGGGGCAGAGAGAGAGAGGGAGACAGAGAATCCAAAACAGGCTCCAGGTTCTGAGCTGTGGGCACAGAGCCCAACATGGGGCTCGAACTGACAAACCACGAGATCGTGACCTGAGCTGAAGTCGGACGCTTATCTGAATGAGCCACCCAAGCGCCCCTTCAATCATTTCAAATATCATTGTCATAGTTTCCACACACGACTCTAATATTTTAAATTGTTGGAAACTATAATTCTAATGTGCTCTTTTTTAATGCATACTAATGCACATTTGGGGTAGATTGTTTTCTTGTGCATCTTGCAACTATGTGTCATGAGCTCATGTTCAGCAGGTATTATTTACATGCGGGAATCCTGAGACATCCACATTAAGCTTTATGTTTGCTTCTGCCAGGAACCTCAGAAAAGAGCTCTTTTCATAAAAATTTCTGAGTTTGGGGTTTCCCAAATAATGTAGACAAAATAAAGTCAAATGTCAAACAGGCACAGGTCCATGGAATAATTTTTTTCCTCTCTTTCAAGCAGCATCTTCCTCATGCTCAAGATACCATAGAAAACAAGTATAATAATCTTGTTCCATTTTTACCTGGGTTGGATAAAAGGTCCTCTTTCTTACCCCCTTCTTAGTCCTCACATGCCCCCAAAACAATTCCCTCAGTGGCGTTTCTCTCTTTCTACCTCTCCTTCTCTCTCTCTCTCTCTCTCAATCCTCAGAATATTTTCCTCACAGAAGAACTAATTGACTAATTCCACAGCCCACTTTAGAAGCAAAGGCTTTATCAGCCTCAAGATAAACACCTCCTAGCATGTTTAATGAGGAAAGTCAACAGGAAAAGAAAAAACAGGGAAAATAGAAGGAAGGAGAGAATTTATATTTCTTGGCCCACGGACATTACAAAAAACCCCTCAAAATCACTTTTTGTGGCAGACATTCCTTCTCAGTTTGCAGACAGGGGCCAAGGCCCTACAGCCAGAACACTGGGCTAACCCATATGCTCCTGACTCCTTTCCTCAGAAGGAAAGTCCATGAGTCAGAAAAGTGGAGCCTCTGGTAAACATCAGAAATACAGCTTCAAGTAAAGGAAAACTCAAAGCAGGAAAAAAGCCTGGTCCTAAGCACATCACGGAGGCTGCTCTTTCTGTAAACTCTGCCTTAGCCAACTAGTTCCCTCTGGACAGGCTGCCCCATTGCAGGTTTTCATTTCTTACCCTCTATAACCTTCCCTTCCCTTACCCTGCATTTCTAATAGCAATCAGGCCAACTCTCTAAGCCAGAAGACTAACACCACAAATGGGGAGGGAGGAACAATTAGAGGAAGGGCTTTACCAAACTTCCCAATGTCAAAATGTCTGTGGCATTCCACCCTTGGAAAAAGCCCTGCTTCCCTGAAGCCCAGATATCTGTGACATCAAGTTGCAAGGTAATGTGATTTTAGAATTCAGGCCTTCTGATGCTCCAGGACATTTAAAAAAATCATACAGTCATCAAAAAGCTTCACTCCCAGCTGTGTGGAAAGTCACTCTGCGGCTCTCACTCAATTTTGTTTGCATTACCTCATTCTATACATCATTCATGACAAGCAAGAAACCACGGGGCTCCCTTGGCTAAATCCTCTTGTCCTTGACCCAGCTCACATTCCTTTGGCCATTTGCTACATAAATGTGGTAAATCCTGGAGCTGAAAGAGGTTGTGCAGTAGATTTGATCAGTTGACTCTTTCCTCATTGTCACAACAGGCAAAAGAGGCCAAGGCAAATAGGAACCCGGACCTGCTACCAGTTTCTTGTCCTTCCCATGGGATCCCCATTGCCCATTTCTGGCAACTAAGATAGAAAGGGTGGGAGAGAGGAGATTTTTAAAAATCGTCTTTGGGTGACTTAATTATGTCTTCCAACCTAGCACTTTTCCTTGAACTCAAAGGGAACACCAAGATAGCGGGCAGCATGACTGCTCCACCCCACATACATGAATACATTTACACTTCTTCAGCTACTTGTGCTGGGAAGGAGCTAGGAGTCTCCATGTGCCTCCAGGGCCCATCCAGGTCTCTTCCAGGTCACCAAAAAAACTCAGGAGCACATAGCCTCAGGCCTGAAAGTGAGGTAGCTCCGAGCCATGGCCCAGGAGACTACTTCTGTGATGGTTTTGTCTTATTTGTAGAAACAGCTTTTCTTTTCTTTTTTTTTTTTTTTTAAATTTTTTTAACATGTATTCATTTTTTAAGAGACAGAGAGAGACAGAACAGGAGTAGGGGGTACAGATTTTATTTTGGAATAAAGTTCTCAAATTGATTGCAGCAATGGTTGCACAACTTCCTGAATATACCAAGACCTATTGAGTCCTATGTTTTATTTTGTTAATGTTTATTTATTTTTGAGAGAGAGAGACAGAGACAGACCCCCAAGTGGGAGAGAAGCAGAAAGAGGGGAAGACACAAAACCTGAAGCGGGTTCCAGGCTCTGAGCTGTCAGCACAGAGCCTGACGCAGGGATCAAACCCACGAACTGTGAGATCATGACCTGAGCCAAAGTTGGTTAACCAAATGGGCCAACCAGGTGCCTCGAAACAGCTTTTCATTATCAGGGCTTCAAGATTCTCCTAGGAGGAGATCACATGGAAGCAAAAGTTTCATTCTGGACCTGCTAAAGGAGTGGCAGTGTTTGGGGCTGGAGTCTGCACGTATTTAGAATTGAACCAGAAATGCCAGTGTGTCCCAGGATTTAAACACAATTAGATAAAGGTGGCATTTCAGCCAAGGCTTAGACTCATTCTCTTCCATACCCTCAATCCCTACAATAAAACATAGTTAGGATGTAGGGGAGGGACACCTGGGTGGCTCAATTGGTTAAGCATCTGTCTTCAGCTGAGGTCATGGTATCACAGTCCCTGAGTTTGAGCCCCACATCGGGCTCTGTGCTGACAGCTCAGAGTCTGAAGCCTGCTTTGGATTCTGTGTGTCTCTCTCTGCCCCTCCCCCACTTATGCTCTGTCTCTCTCTTTTAAAAATAAGTAAGCATTAAAAAAAATTTTTTTTGTAAAACATTTTAGAATAGAGGGGCTACAAGATGCTGAATCATCAGAGTAAGATTAGATCATTTCCATGTACTGTGTACAGACATAAAAGCAATGTAAACATCTTAAAAAGGATTTCAACATCAAGGATTAAAGCAAAAGGGGTTTTATGTTTAACTAAGAGTTAAGCATAAATTCTACTTTCCTAGAATTCCATTAATAAAGGTTTTACTTCTAAAGTGTTTGGGGGCACAATGCTGTCTTTGCTTGGGACCTTGGACCACCATAGAATAAATAAGCAAGACACAAAAGCACCAAAATTGACTGGAATTTCTCTCAAAATATGCAATATGCTTTGAAAACCAAAGGAAGAGACTAGCTAAAAGATACATATTGCTGTTTTAAAAGGACTATTTTTATATTTGCTTAAGGAAAAGGGAGCCAGAAAAGAAGCTCATTCAACAAGATCATCCCTTGAGTCCCTTTCTCAAAGAAGCCAACTAATCTGGTCATTGGAATCACTTTCCATCTACCCCTGGGTCCTCTTGAACTCCTTAATCTTGTATTATGTAGACCTTAAAACCAATTGCTAGAAGAATGTATCAAAGAAAGTTTCAAAGTCAGCTTAAGGTTAATTTCACTCAAGAAATTCCTGGCTTTTCTCTTTGGTGCCTCTCTGTCCCCTCTGCTTAATTGCTTCTGTCTTCCTCCAGCCTAACCCCAGCCTGATCTTTCCTACCAGGGTCTGCTCCCGGCCTACCTCTTTAAGAATATAGAGTTTACTATTAATAGCAGTGACACTGGCCACTGAAAGCCAAGGCAGTCAAGTAAGGAAATCTGTCAGCCTGGATTAGCTTTCCAGCACCTGGGAGGTAGGACGTATTTATAAATAAAAATAGACAGCAAAAATATCTGGCCCCTCGTAGGCCCCTGATGTCTGAGAAGGCTTACATGGGTCCGAGTCCAGAGGGTTTTCCCAGCTGTCCTCCAAACCTAGCAAGCAAACTTTTATTTCTGAAACTGGATTTAAGAAAAGTTAGCCTTGTTTTCATCTGAATCAAAACCCCTGCTTGTATTATGTACTTTCTTGCATGAATTTCTAAACACAATCAGATCCCCAGTCCTGTAACAAGAACCGTATGTCACAGCTTCCTCTGGGATTCATGTATCAAAATTACTGATGGGTTCTTTATCGGGGTTTGACCCTTGCCCTCCACTTCACTCTGAGCCTCGCTGCATCCACCATGGGGGCCACACTTCCTCCACGTAAGATGTAAACACCCTACATCTCAGTCTTGGTAGAATTCCTTTTCCCATCACAGAATGGACTGTAAGAATCTAATCAAAATCTATCGTGGGGGGTCCCTGGGTGGCTCAGTTGGTTAGGCATGAAACTTCAGCTCAGGTCATGATCTCACAGCTTATTGACTCAAACCTGGCATGGGGTTCTCTGCTATCAGCACAGAGTCTGCTTCAGGTCCTCTGTCCCTCTCTACCCCTCCCCTGCTCAGGCTGTCTATCTCTCCCTCTCTCAAAAACAAACATTTTTTAAAAATCTATTGTGACAAGCCTGCATTTCACAGAAACATTTTGAGGTTAATTTGCTCAGTGTCTGGGTTCTAGAAGCTACATGAGGACACTTGTTGCCAAGTTTGGACGTCAGGTGACCAATACGTCACTTTGTGCTACAGTGGTCTCTGGTTCAGAAAAGCTTACAGTATCATTGCACAGAAAATCTACTGTCAAATATCTCAAGTAAACAGGTACACAAACAGGTACATGTGTGTGTGTGCGCGCACACACACACACACACACACACACACACACACACACTGGATTTCCTTGGGAAATGGTGGTCCTGTTATGCAAGCTAATACAGTTGGCCAGAGCTTTTTGTATGTGTGCTATTCAGCCTTTCAATGCTCATTTCTTATCTTCTAATGATACCATCTCCTTTTATAAATAATTCTTGCCTTTTAGGGTATCAGGAATGAGTAGACTATACCCCTCCCCCATTAGTTGCCCACGTTTAGCTTCTTTAATCTTTTCTCTCATCAGATCACGTAAGCCCTCAACTCCAACTACTCCCTCTCCTTGCCCTTTTCCAAATTCCCTAAGGTTCAATGCTCCTAAAGTGAGCTTCACAAAATCAGAGTGATATTCCAGATGCTTGCTCACTGAGGAGCCGAGAGACCAGCTGTCACCTCTGGTCTCTGTTACTCTGTGACTCAGGGTATGTATCCCAGAATAGTCCTGGCCTTTTGTGCTGCCGTCTCTCATTGCATTCTGGCTGCTTGGTGCCTGTACACTGTCAGCCTCACTCCCCTTTGGCATTACTGCTTTCCAGGTTTCTTCTCCCCATGAAGAGTATGTTTCAGATTATTTTCCTTCAAACTCAAACAGGCCACTGGTCAGCACTCCCAGAAAAAAATCCCTTTATTATCATCTTGGTTTAGAAATAGCCCCCTCCGTCAGTTGAGCATCCAACTTTGGCTCAGGTCATGATCTAGCGGTTCATGAGTCTGGACTCACACCAGGCTCACTGCTGTCAGCCTGTCAGCACAGAGCCCACTTCAGATCCTCTGTCCCTCTCTCTCTGCCCCTCCCCTGCTTGCACTCTCCCAAAAAAATAAATACTTAAAAAAAATAAAGAAAAAAGAAATATCCCCAATATTTCCATGAACATTTCTACCAAAGGAGCTCTATAAAGTCTTCCACTCTGGAAAGAGAGAGCAAAAAGGAAACTTGCTTATGGTGTGAGGCTCTTAATTTCAAATAATATCCGGCAGAAAAAATATAACATTCCAGGCAGGATCTGCCTCAGAAAGGCTTTGATGTCTTGGGAAGGATGACCATGAACCATACCTGGAGCTACAGAGAGGAAATCTTCCTTTTCTAAAGTCACCTCCCCTGGGGTTACATGGAGCTGCCATAGATTTCTCCCAGGCACTTTGTTGCCTAGGAACCCTGCTCTCTTTTCTCCACCTCCCCCGCAATCTTTCCTACTCTCCTTTCTGGGAGCTCAACTATGGCAGGTGGCAGGAAGGGTGCCCATAGGGACTGAGGGGCCCCGCCCTCCTCCAGGAAGGTGCAGGGCCCACGCTGTGCCCTGGAGAAGTCCAGGAGGCACTCATTTCAGGAACCCCTAGGCCCACAGCACTAATCCCTACAGCTGCAGGGGGAAGAACATTCCTATTTTAAGAGGTCCTAAGTACCAATGTGCTCAACAGGTCTGACTCACTACTCCTCTCTAAGGTCTATGAAGAAATACATTTCTCAGCCCTAGCGTTGTATGTTTTATTTTCTTCAGCCTCAATCATCAACTGGTTTACCACAAAGTGTTTAAAAGGAGCTAGCGAAGCAGTGGTTACCAAGGAAGCAATGGTGTCTGGAAATTATAACAGAGACAAAGCTAAGAGTTATACTAGATCTAAAAATAAGTCACTAACCATATCCTACTTCCTTTAACATACACATTCAGGTAGCCAGAAGAGAAACCCACCCACAATTCAAAAGAATCAATAAAGAACACCGTGATTAACAACAGCCCACCCTACCCACTTAGTGAACAGTTTTTCAAGCATTGAGGATATTTCATGGTAAGATTACTCACCACTATTCTAAGTGAGACTCTCTCTAGAACAACCAGGGGTCTCCACATTAGCCATTGCGGCAATTAGAAAAGAACATCATGGGGACCCTGGGTAGCTCAGTAAGTTGGGTGTCTGACTTCAGCTCAGGTCACGATCTCATGATCCGTGGGTTGGAACCCCACATCAGGCTCTGTACTGACAGCTCAGAGCCTGGAGCCTGCTTTGGATTCTGTCTTCCTGTCTCTCTCCACCCCTCCCCTGATCACGCTCTGTCTCTTTTTCTCTCAAAAATAACATTAAAAAAAAAAAAAGAATGTCACATCATATCCATGGTATTGGTACACTTTGGGCAAACTATTGCAGGTGAGCATGAGTTCTTCCAGAGTTTGCCCACAAAACATGTATTTCTTCCTCATCAGTAATCAACTTTGTCCTTTCATATTGACATAAATAATACTAATGGCTTATATTTCTTATACATGTACACAATAACTCATTATTAACTCACTTAATCCTTATAGCAACCAAATAATGTACCCCTTTTTATGCAGGAGAAAACAGAAGTGTAGAGAGATAAAGTTCAAATTCAGATCTTCCTAGTTTCTCACTGTAAGAATTTAATCACATTTCTATACTGTTGTCTACAAGCCAAATTTTGAACAGTGAGGGTTTCGATCTCTACCTTAATGACAAATTCTTATTCGATGAGCTAGTCTGGCTATTTTTCACACATTTTAAATGACATCAGTTCAAACAGTTTGTGTTCTTTTCTCAGATTTCCATATTTCATAGAACAGTGGAGTGTGGCTCAGCAGCATAAGTAACCCGGTGCAGGGAATCCCATATTCCCAACCTCCTCTTTGTTTTCCTTTCAGAAAAGCAGTGGCCACATGTAGGATAAAATGACCCTAGCCTCAAGTTATGAGCCCTCAGTTCTTTAGGACTACCTTGGTATCTGGGTTTGTTTGTTTAGAGCTACCACAACAAAAAGCCACAGAATGGGTGGCTTAAAAAGCAGAAGTTTATTTTCTCACTACTCTGGAGGCTCTAAGTCCAATAGCAAGGTGCCCACAAGGTTGGTTTCTCCTAAGGCCTTTCTCCTTGGCTTGCAGATGGCCATCTTCTCCCTGTGTCTTCACATTACCTCTGTACCTGTGAGTGTCCACATTTCCTCTTCTCATGAGGATACCAGTCATGTTGGACTAAGGACAATCCAAATGACCTCATTTTACCTTCATTACCTCTTAAAAAAATCCTGTCCCTAAATGTAGCCACAATCTGAGGTACTGGACATAAGAACTTTGATGTATAATGTGACCCAGGAGGACACAATCCAACCCATAGCAGTACCCTGACAACTTCCCGGTACAAAGTCATTTCTGTTGTAATATAAATGCCATTGACCCTGGCCACTGGGTATTTAAGCCACTGCTTTCTCTAAATGCTTCCGTGTTATTTTCCTGTGATGATACAAATAAGTGTTTCTGGGACCAAACCATAGTTCTTATTCAAACAGTGTTACCAACAATATTGACTGTATTAAAAGTTCTCATCTTAGAAGACTTCATGGGTCTCATTTGTAAAAATATATACACATAGATAAAGAGTGAGAGAGAGAGGGAGAGAGAATGTGTTTACCAATTGTGATTTACCAACCTGCCAATTCGTAAAAACAAATTCTGGAGTTTTAAAAACATATGAGACCAATAAAGTTTTCTTGAATTATTAAGGTAACACATCTGGCACTTAAAACTATAAAGCCTCCACTTGAGATAGAGCCTAGCATAAGTTACCCTGGACCCTCAACAGAGGTTGTAATTCCTGGACATACCAATGTGAAGATTCAAAAT
This sequence comes from Hyaena hyaena, assembly GCF_003009895.1. Taxonomy (NCBI): domain Eukaryota; kingdom Metazoa; phylum Chordata; class Mammalia; order Carnivora; family Hyaenidae; genus Hyaena; species Hyaena hyaena. Next base: position 97,453 of record NW_024081293.1, on the reverse strand, counting down.
GATCTGACAAAAGGCAATTCAGACTCGCACAGTTACATCAGTATAAAAGCTTTCATTGTGGGTTGCCTACTGGTTTCATATATTGTGCCAGGTGTGTTATGTGCATTAAATCGCCTACCCCTCCAAAATCCTCACACAAGAGATATCATTGCCTCCACTTTATCAGTGTGTAAACAGAACATTAGAAAGATTAAGTAAACTGCCCAAGGTTACATAGTTCACAAATAGTTAAGACAAGTCTTAGATATGAACCTAGCCCCTCTGACTTCAGAAATCCTTTTTTTATTATTAAATTTTGTCACCACATGCTACTTATTTGACTTCTTAAGACATGTAAGAGTGTATTCTCAGTAGCTCAGAACTTTTCCTGAGCCATAAGAATATCCAATCTTAGTTCCGTCAACTGTTGGTTTTGGTAAATAAAATAACAACAGCATCTTTGTTTCTGTGTTTTAACTGCAAAATAAATCATGGGGTATTCATCATCAGAAAAAAGTCTACATCTGTGTTTGGGTGGTGATGAATGCAAAAGTTACATAAAATCACTATGGATATGTTTTTCATAGATAAAGTTAATTATACTCACTAAACCTAGTTAATAATGACAAGCTGCCTTGTAACATTTCTGGGACTGCAGTCTTGAGTTCCTACAAAACAACTGATTCATTTTTAATTTTCTCTGCTTTGTGCCTTGGTTTCCCGATCAATATTATACTTATAGATGTGTTGAAGGCAGGAATCCTTGCTTACCTTTCTTTTCACTGTCTTGCAGTGCTCAGTACAGTGTCTTGCACAGAGAAGGTGCTCACTAACATTCAATGCTCAGTTTTCAAGTCTTTATGAAATAAATAAAAATTTGAAGAAAAAAATACATAAAGTCTCTATGAAATGACCCATCAAGAGAAGCCCATTGAAGGACTTGGTGATAAACTTTGCAATTATGCTTCAGGGTGTCTAAGAAGTCCCTAAAACTGGCCATGTCACGATAGCTTACTTTGCTCTGTGAGGTCAGATGTGCACTCTCTAGATCATTGATTTATAAATCCTAAATGCCAAAGGAGTGTCTGATGGTGCTGGTATGGGACATTTTTGTAATAATTGTGCAATTCTACTTGTTTCTATAAAGTAGGACGTGTAAGAAATCTTAACAGTTTCCATTTGGGGACCGCAGAGGCAGTCCTAGATAAAGCAGGATTCTCAGCAATGGCAAGCCAAGTGAAAGCCTAAGTCAGTCCAAGGATGCCAGTATAACCAGAAGTGTCTTGTCCTTCCTCCCATGGCTCAGTATTTTCTTTCTCAGCAGGACCCCATTCTTTCGGCTGGAAGGTAGGTTATTCAAGTTATACCAAGGGGCAAACGCAGGGTGTTTATATCTAGAGCATAACTGCTACCTGATGCTTTACCTAGAAGTAAAAATTAACAATAACTCAAAGGCACATATAAGCACACTCTGTACTTAGGACTGAGCCACGGGGCCCTTTGGCAAATATGACAGAAACTCCGATGCCAGAGATAAAGAGGTCTTTCTCAAAGGAAAGCATTGTCTTCAAAAGACAGAACCAATAGTGAAGACATGATTGAATGGATACAAGCAGATCTGGGCCCCAGGAAGAAGGCCCTGTCAGGGAGCCTGCTAAGATAAACAAACCTTCCTGCAGCCTGCCAGCTCCTTTCAGTTAAGGACATTCATCTGCAAGTCTGTCCTCGGCCCTTCTATTTGTCCCAGAGTGACTCTGAGGGCTTTCTACACCTCCGAGAACTAAGAAAACAGTAAAATTGTTCACCCTGTGGAGAAAAGACTTTGAGAATTGTTAACAGATGAGATGAACTTATAGATTTATGTATCCTTTAAGGACACAGAGATGTTTGGGTGTAAAGTTTGAGCACTTTGGAAACCAAACAAGCTTTAGTAGCTCCCTCTGAGATGTTCAACAGCTTGGACCATCTTGAGACTGGAATGAAGCTCTTACCCTGGGGCCTAGGAAGCCTTTAGCTGATTCACACCCTGAGTAGGTCATAAATGCACCAGCACCCAGAAGCAGAGAGGGAGGGCAATGAGCTACCAACCCTCAATGAAAAGGTCTTTCTGCTACAACTCCTCTAAATCTGAGTTCTCTTTTCTCATAAGACACAAGTTTGCCGAAGACACAAATTAAGATTAGGGAGGAAGGCCATGAATTTGGATAAACAAAATAAGCATAAATAAGAGCAAGAAAGTGACATCCGAGGCACACAGTACAGCAAAAGGGAGAGCAAGGGATGCCTATGCATGCCATGTCCTAGTGTAGACTCAGTGTACAGCCCAGTCCAGAGCATTCCTCCAAAAACGCAATTCTAGAAAGTGAAAGAGGACACCGGGGCTTCCAGAAGAAGTGAGTCACACCAAAGCCATCACTACACAGCTAACCCACCCCTCTCATCAAGGCAGAAATTACTCCATATTAGCTACAGCTCCCATGATCTCATTAGCAGAGATACTGAGAAGCTGCTGTTCCTCTAGGAGGGAAAATTGAAACTGTGCCACAAGTTATTTCACCCAGAACAGTTCAGTCTGATTGGATGGAGAAAAAAATCTATCTCCCCATGGTAATTTCCTTAATCCTGTTGTTGGGAGGGTACTTGTGTGATGGAAAGTGAGATGTGTCCTAATGTCTGCTAGCCCAGGGAAAGGCCCAAACCTAGATATCCTGAAGATTTGGAGAATGGATGAGATGTTTTCATTGCGAGTGAACAGCTTGGCCATTAGGCAATTCTGGGCTTACACAAACTAACAGTTCAGGGGTGGATCTGGTGTGGTGATCTGAATCAGATGGATTCAGGACTCAAATACTATAATCGGGATGTGGCTTTTTTTCCCCCTTCAATTAGCCCTGCCTTCCCCAGTCTCAAGTCCCACACAGTGGAATTGGCCTCTCAGCCGTTCAGGGGCTCAGCCCAGGGCACAGGAGTAAAAGTCCTGATCCCACTAAAAGTCTGAGAACATCTCACTGGGTCACATGTTCACCTCCAAAACTAGGAGGACACAGAATCAGGCACACCAAAGAAGTTAGAAAAGGAAGAATTCAAGCTGTGGCTATCTTAAAAAGAGTAAGGGGCACCTGGGTGGCTCAGTCAGTTGGGCATCCAACTCCAGCTCAGGTCAGGTCATGATCTCATGGTTCATGACTTGAAGGTTCACATCAGGCTCTGTGCTGATAGCTCAGAGCCTGGAGCCTGCTTTGGATTCTGTGTCTCCCTCTCTCTCTGGCCCTTCCTCCCTCTCTCTCTCTCTCTCTCATATAAATAAACATTAAAAAAATTTTTTTAAAGAGAGAGTGAATACTGAGTGACAAAAGTAACAAATGCCTACTGTAGTTAGTGAGTGGTTTTGAAACTGGCTTACAGAAAACTTTTGACTTAGCTTGATGTTCCCTCGCAAAACAGAACCTGAGATAAAGGCTTACGTGTGGGTCATCAATTTACAAAGATAAATCCAGGAAAGTTGACAGCTAATAAGAGTGAAACAAGAAAGGAGGAAAAATTAATGCAAAGTACACTGCAGAGTTATATAGGAGGAGGGACCCAGGAAGGGGGCATTTATTGTCCAGCTATCATTATCCACTGGTCAAGAATTGCCAGAGGTGTTAATTCTGGGTTCTAGATCTATGCTTGTGTGAGAACGGCCCAGTAGGTCCCTGCAGGTGTCCTGCACTGTCAAGTCAGAAAATCCTGGAGACTCAAAGAGGGAGAGAGATGGTACAGCTGGTTTCCATGATAATGACTAGAGTAAATGGTAGGAGGTGGAGCAAAAGAGTTGGTCAATGTACCTTTCCTCTTAGATACTTAAATTGTTTCACTTTGTTTTGTTTATTATTACAGATTAATTTTCCACCAAGAATAAGCTGTAAAGAGAAAACACTACAGGGCAGGGCATGGAATTATGTATGTTAGGAAGAGTAGGGAAAGACTTGGACTTGAATCCTCAATCCCCCAACAACAATGTCATAGAGCAAGTCAATTAATCTCTTTGATTACCATCAGTAAAACATTGATGTCAACAATGCCTATCCTATGTGATTTGGGGGAGTATTATTAGTATATTAAGTCATGCTGTCACTCTATTAAAAATGTTCTTTTCATTTCCAATATTAATAACCAAGGCAGATCCATAAGTTTTAAAATGTTCATACAAATTAAATGGACTTTTAAAAGGAGTCCTTCTAACCACTTCGATTGATGAAGTTTATAATTCATGGTGTTTAAAACAATTCAACTAATTGGAGAACTGAATTGTGGTACCATACCAACAGAAAAGTTGCAAAATGTCATTGAAATTGCTACAGGATACACCCTCAATATTCTACCCCAAATTCTAATTTCTTGGACATGTATTACCATCATCTTTTAAAACCCACTTAACAATCTAAAACAAGGAAGGGGTTATTTTATATCCAGCCATGTGGTAATTCAATTTCCAGGAACCTAGAAAAAAAGAATATACAATACATTTGTTATCATTGACAGGAGCCCATATGCCTGAGCATTTGCTTTCCACAGTTTCTGAGAAACGTGCTGGGAAAGAAAAAAAACATACACACAATGTTCAATCCAAACATGATCCCAGATCACTGGCAGGACACTGCAGCCAGGACATCCAGCCCTACAGTTCGTCCCTTGGTCTCTGAGAGTATCATACCACGCCAGGATATCTCAGTCCCATGTGGCTTGATCTCTCTTGTGTTTCTCTGCAGAAGCCTTCTCTCATACTCTGAGCGTCAGTGAATCTGTCTCAATACCCTCTTTAAAATATCTGAGCTTCTCAGGGACTAAAGGTAGGAAGCCACCTCTTCTACATCTCTTTGATTTTCTCCCTCAACGTAGCTTTCATCCCAAAGTGATTCAGTATTTTCAGCAGCACACCAAACCATCCCTGGGAGTGAACAGCCAGAGATGGGCCACACCATACTGCAGACTCCGGTGAGAAAAGCCTTACCCACCATGACTCCTGTAGTTCCCAAGCTACCTCAATCTCTACATCCACTGATGTCACTTAGCACAGCCACAGCCAATTGCCCAAAAGCAATTTGATTGCAAATCAACCTCTGCAGGTGTTTTGAAAAATGTCTATGATAAAAGTCACTCTTTGACCTATCCCTGTCTCTCCCCAAAAGGTGAATTTCATAGATGTCACACAGACTATATTTTAACTCAGTACATCTGGATATACACTCCAAATAGGATGAAAATCCATCCAGTTGGTCCAGGTAATAGACAAATTCTAGGTAACCGGACAAATTTCCGTGTGGATGGGGAAGAAACCAACAGGTTGGTCATTTCTGTAAGAATTTCTCAGCTTGAATTTTAGGAAAAGGAAGGTCAAGTGAAAGCATAATTGAGATGAGGTTTTAAGATAAGGAGAAAATGCTAACTCATGGAGGGAGAGGAAGGTGATCCTTGGACACGTCACATACATGAGGACAGGGGGGGACAGGGTGGATGGGAGAGGAGCACATGGCACTGTAAGGAGAGGAGCAACTACCGAGCTTCTGCCACAAATGACCCCAGGGTATGTTGGCTCAGTGTGGCCAAGTTTGTCTGTTGAATTTCAAGCACAGTTAATCTAAGTCTCACAGTTTAAATTCTTGAGAGAGGAAGTATCATTGATCAACCCAGCCTACAGAATGGTTCTTCTAGGATCAGGGGCCTACTCCTCATCCAATCTATTCTGGCTGAGAGTACTAAGAAGAGCTAGTCATGTGGTCTACTGTCTACACTGGAGAAACCTGGAGAGGGGAAGTTGATTTATGAAAAGGGGGTGATGGCCACTGTTGTTTAACATAGTGCTGGAAGTCCTAGCATCAGCCATCAGACAACAAAAGGAAATCAAAGGCATCAGAATTGGCAAAGAGGAAGTCAAACTTTCACTCTTCGCAGATGACATGATACTCTACATAGAAAACCCGACAGACTCCACCAGAAGCCTACTAGAACTGATCCAAGAATTCAGCCAAGTTGCAGGGTACAAAATCAACGTACAGAAATCGGTTGCATTTTTATACACCAACAATGAAGCAACAGAAAGAGAAATCAAGAAACGGATCCCATTCACAATTGCACAAAAAACCATAAAATACCTCGGAATAAACCTAACCAAGGATACAAGAGATCTGTATGATGAAAACTATAGAAAACTTATGAAGGAAATGGAAGAAGACACAAAGAAATGGAAAAACATTCCATGCTCATGGATAGGAAGAATAAATATAGTTAAGATGTCATTACTACCTAAAGCACTCTACACATTCAATGCAATTCCAATCAAAATTGCACCAGCATACTTCTCAAAACTAGAACAAACGATCCAAAAATTTGTATGGAACCACAAAAGACCCCGAATAGCCAAAGTAATACTGAAAAATAAAACCAAAACGGGAGGTATCACCATCCCAGACTTCAGCCTCTACTACAAAACTGTCATCATCAAGACAGTATGGTATTGGCACAAAAACAGACCCATAGACCAACGGAACAGAATTGATAACTCAGAAGTGGACCCAAAAGTATACAGCCAACTGATCTTTGACAAAGCAGGAAAGAATATCCAATGAAAAAAAGACAGCCTTTTTAACAGATGGTGTTGGGAGAATTGGACAGCAACATGCAGAAGAATGAAACTAGATCATTTTCTCACACCATGCACAAAAATCAATTCAAAATGGATAAAGGACCTGAACGTGAGAGAGGAAACTATCAACACCCTAGAGGAGAAAGCAGGAAACAACCTCCTTGACCTCCACCGCAGCAACTTCTTACTTGACACATCCCCAAAAGCAAGGGAATCAAGAGCAAAAATAAACTGTTGGGACCTCATCAAGATTAAAAGCTTCTGCACAGCCAAGCAAACAACCCAGAAAATTAATAGGCAACCAACGGAATGGGAAAAGATAGTTGCAAATGACATATCAGATAAAGGGTTAATATCCAGAATCTATAAGGAACTCACCAAACTACACGCCCGAAAAACAAACAACCCAGTGAAGAAATGGGCAGAAGACATGAACAGACACTTCTCCAAATAGGACATCCAGATGGCCAACAGACACATGAAACGATGCTCAGCATCCCTCCTCATCAGGGAAATACAAATCAAAACCACACTGAGATACCACCTCACGCCAGTCAGAGTGGCTAAAATGAGCAAATCAGAGAACTCTAGATGCTGGCGAGGATGTGGAGAAACGGGCACCCTCCTCCACTGTTGGTGGGAATGTAAACTGGTACAGCCCCTCTGGAAAACAGTGTGGAGGTTCCTCAGGAAACTAACAATAGAACTCCCCTAGGACCCAGCAATAGCACTGCTAGGAATTTACCCAAGGGATCCAGAAATGCTGAGGCATAGGAGCACATGGACCCCAATGTTCATAGCAGCACTCTCCACAATAGCTAAACCGTGGAAAGAGCCTAAGTGTCCATCAACAGATGAATGGATCAAGAAGATGTGGTTTATCTATATCATGGAATGCTACATGGCAATGAGAAACAATGAAATCTGGCCATGTGTAGCTACATGGATGGACCTTGAGGGTGTTCTGCTGAGCGAAATAAGTCAGGCAGAGAAGGACAAATATCATATGTTTGCACGTATAGGAGGATTAGGAGGAACTTTACTGAGGATCTAGTGGGAGAAGAAGGGTGGAAATGGTGGGGGAAAGGGAGAGAGGCAAACCATGAGAGACTCTTGAATGCTGACAAAAACTGAGGACTAATGGATGTGGGGGGGAGGGGGGGATGGGCATGGAGGAGGGCACTTCGGGGATGAGCACTGAGTGTTATGTGGAAACTAATTTGACAATAAACTATTTGTAAAAAAAAAAAAATTAAAATTAATCTTAACTGTTAAAAAAAAAAAAAAAAAGAAAAGGGGGTGATGGGAGAGACTGGCAAGGCAAATCCAGCCTTTACAGACTTACAGAACAACTTGTAGACTCATGACAGCCATGCAATGATTTCTACTGGGGAGTAGGGTCTTTCCCACCATGCCTCTATGTGCACACAGGTATTGTATTCACCACTCTGAACTTGTGCTACTCATTTGAGCCAAGGTGGTGCTAGAGTGTAAATGAGGCTTCACCCTTGCTTCTCTGTACTGTTATAAAGGATTGACCGATTGGATTTTCTGCCTGAGAAAAATGAATGAAGATGGCTCCAAAATACTCCATGCCATGAATACATTATTGCCATATTCAGGAAATGATGTCTCCATCATCAGTAACGTATTTCTTCAAACTATGGCAGCATGTTTGCAAAAGTGAGGGAACAAGAGCTATGTCCCCAAGAGACCAGTGAAGCTCTCAGCCATGAAAGCCTAACCTACTACAACACCTTGGCAGACTCTTAGCTTGGGAAACTGGGGTCAAGGCCCAGGGCCACATACATTTTAATCGAGAGAAGAATAGAGAAGCCTTTGGTGTGTTTCCCAGAGAGAGTATAATCAGGATCTCACTTCACAGAACAGAAAACTGGAGGCCATCAAGATTTAGAGTCCAGATAAAACACAGGGCTCTTCAAATGTTTGTAGCAGCCTCTGGGTTTGAGGTAGAAGAATCAGAGAGAATATGACACTTAACTATAAAAGCTACATTCTTCTGTAGTAGACTTCCAAACTAAAGATATTTTTCACTTGTCAAAAGTAGGCAGCCAGTGTCTTGAAATACAATGATTGAAGGGCAAATGCTCCTTGACTTGACAGAGCATGTTTATAATTACAACATTAGGGCCAATCAGGCAATTAGAGATGAAATTAAAAAATATATGGAAACAAATGAAAATGAAAACACAACAATTCAAAATCTATGGGATGCTGCCAAGGCAGTCCTCAGAGGAAAGTACATTGCTCTCCAGGCCTATTTCAAGAGATTAGAAAAAGCACAAGTCCAAAATCTAACAGCTCACCTAAAGGAGCTAGAGGCAGAGCAACAAGAACGCCCTAAACCCAGTAGAAGAAGAGAAATAGTAAAAATTAGAGCAGAAATAAACAACATAGAGACCAAAGAAACAATGGAACAGATCAATGAAACCAAGAGTTGGTTTTTTGAAAAAGTAAACAAAATTGACAAACCTCTAGCCAGGCTTATCAAAAAGAAAAGAGAGAGCACCCAAATAGACAAAATTATGAATGAAAATGGACTTATTACAACCAACCCCTCAGAAATACAAGCAATTATCAGGGAATACTATGAAAAATTATATGCCAACAAATTGAACAACTTAGAAGAAATGGACAAATTCCTTTTTTTTTTTTTTTAAATTTTTTAATGTTTTTATTTATTTCTAGGAGAGAGAGAGACAGCATGAGCAGGGGAGGGTCAGAGAGAGAGGGAATCACAGACTCTGAAATAGGCTCCAGGCTCTGAGCTGGCAGTCAGCACAGAGCCCGACGCGGGGCTCGAACCCACGAACGCGAGATCATGACCCGAGCGAAAGTCGGATGCTTAACCAACTAAGCCACCCAGGCGCCCCGAAATGGACAAATTCCTAAACACACACTCACTACCAAAATTCACACGGGAAGAAATAGAAAACCTGAACAGACCCATAACGAGTGAAGAAATCGAATCAGTGATCAAAAATCTCCCAACAAATAAGAGCCCTGGACCTGATGGTTTCCCTGGGGAATTCTACCAGACATTTAAAACAGAATTAATCCCAATTCTTCTCAAGCTATTCCAAAAAATAGAAGTCGAAGGAAAACTCCCGGACTCATTTTATGAAGCCAGCATCACTCTGATTTCCTATTCTTTTTTTTTTTCTTTTAAAAAAAGAGAACTATAGGCCAATATCCTTGATGAATACGGATGCAAAAATTCTCAACAAGATCCTTGCAAATCGAATCCAGCAGCATATAATTACAACATTAGTACAGACAAACTTTAATTAAAAAATCACAAAAATGACCTTAGCTGAGTTGTGAGACCTATATTAAAATCCTGGCTGAGGAGCTACTTTCTAGTCATGCTCCTACTTTCAGATGCCTGCCCTTTGTTACAGGATTTCCTTTAGCCTGAAATTTCTCAGGCTTATTCTCTGACCACTGATGATTCTTTGGCAATATCTGAAAGAGATGAAGCCAAATGTACATCACTCAAACCTGAACAGATAATACAATTCTACCCCTGGCCCAAGCAGTTGTGGTTGAGAGGCAGGGCAGCCACCCCCTGATACTGTCCACCTTTCAGGAACTTGGGGAGAAGGCACTATACTATGGTAATATAGGCACTATAGAAGACCATCTGGCTCAGCCTCTCATTTTATACATAAAGGAATGGAAGCCCAGAGAGGACAAGTGATGGCCCAGGTCCACCAGCCAGTGGTGGGAAAGCTGGGATATACCAGTGCCACCAGATCATCATTACTCAGGAAAACGAGCTGCTCAGTCAACTGAAAGAGAGATATGATTTTGAAATTACAGATATCATCCTCTATTTCTGCCTAGATTGTGCTCCTCAAAACATCAGACCTCTAGATACTTGGTTTAATAAATAGAGATCGGGGTGGAGGAGAGAGGAAGAGACACGAGGGAAAGAAAGAGACACAAAGAGAAAGTAAGTTCATCCAGGACACATAAGCATCAGAAATACTACATACCATATTCCTTTCTTGGAGATTCACATCACACACTAGAAAATCTGAGAAAGAAGACTAGCAGTAAAGAAATCTGTTTAACTCAAAACTCTTTTTTCAAGTCACTTCTATTAACATCCTACAGACTCGGTGTTCTAGGAAACATATATTGGGACGCGCTGGCTTAGGGAGAAGAGAAACGAATTTCAAAATAATTGGGCTAGAAAGTAAAGAAATTGAAACAGTCTGGCTCGTGTCAAATAAGAGTTCAGAAATGGCACCATGTCATCTTCATTTTCTTCCCCTGGGTCTTTTACACTTGGAACTTGGAAAGAAATGGAGGATAAGGGTGTCCTTGAGTTCCCTGACTAACAAGGAAAAAGAGAATAAATCTTTGTCTTTAATTTACCATTTAAGGTTGGTGTAAAGGGGTAAAAACACAGACTCTGCCTTTGCCACTCTTCCCCATGGGTGTTTAAATTCCTACCAGAAATATAATGCTTAGAATAGTATCCCTGTATATTTATAACTTCTTTACAATGAACTACCATGATTTTCTTTTCCCTCAAAGCTGGTAAAGTTACATTCTTACCTCAGAAGCTGTGAGGAAATCAAATTTGGCCTTTAAATAAACTAATTTGAAATGTTTAAAAAAATATTAGAGACTTTTTAAAAAAGGAATAGGGGACTTGAATATCCCAAAGTGTGAAAATGCCACATTTTTATACTCAAATGATTCAAAATAGATGAACAGAATGCTTCCAAACTTTCTAAAAATACCTACCTTCAGGCAATTAAAAAAATCAAGCTAAAGGGTCATTTATTTCAAGAACCTAAAAGCCCCATTTAGCACTCCAGTGAGCCTCACAGCTGACTGGATCTGGGAGACCAGGGCTGAGAAAGGTCATTCACACTCCTCCCTAACCCCTTAATGATATGTTTAGCCAGGCTAATTTTAGACCTGTCGGAAGCTTTTGATTCAGTTAACCATAAGGTGTTGGTGACAAGACTGTGGTCAATGGGAAGCGTGGGTTGAGCTCCTTTTGAAGTCAGCTGGTGAGTTCATTCCTGGAAGGAGGGTGTCAATAAGTAGTCACAAGGGACTGGTCGTGATCCACATATGTCTCCCGGGAGGTCTCTTCTCTCCTCCCTATTTACCCAACATGGGAGGAGACCTTGGGAACCATTAGTAGGGGCAACAACATCTTGATGATCCTCATTTCATTATCGTCTTTTGTACTGATTCATTCAAACTGTCTTAACCTATGGCTTAGCTCATAGTTATTTTGGTTTGGGCAGGAAATGGCTGGCTTAAAGTCAACCTGGATAGGCTGAGGTTGTGATCTTCAGTCAAAGGAAATGCTTTAAGGATGTCAGAGGTGGATCTGCATCATGGCTATTCAGGGATGGAAGCTCACTGATAGGTCTTTTAACAGGTGCCTGAGCATGGACCAGAAAAGTTTCTATTTTTTCCTGGATTCAGAGAAATGTGTGCCTATGCCAGCTTCCAGAAAAGGCATCATTACATTTAGCTATCCCTCTGGTTAATATAAGTTTTGCCACAGTAATAGCCACTCTTTTCTCTTTGCTAGATTTTACAGGGGCATTTCATTACCCTAATATTCATTAAATAGAATTTCTTTAGCCCTATGAGTATTCATACCATTCAACTCAAATCCTTTCCACCTTCTCAAGGTTTAACATGAATGGATTTTATTTGGTGCAATGTGTCCTTCTGCTCTGTATAGGCACCATAAAGCTATCTATAGCAAAGAAAATGTCAATATTCCACTCAAGAGCTCAACAGTCTGACTGAGAGGGAAAATGTCTTTAATACTGCATCTTACTAGATTTCAACAAATTCCAATGCTATATGGAAACTCAGGGCTAATCCATTATTTCTCTTTCATATTATAGAATGGGAAAGCAAGATTTAAATTTTCTCAATGGACATAAAGTCAGCAGAACCAGAAAATTTCAATGGGGCAAGCAATCTAATACGATCTTTCTAAACTTTATTGATCATTTCTCACTTATGGGCCTCACCATAGGTGAAAAAGTACAGAGAACAGGAGGAAGACAAAGAGAGGGAGTAGAGAAGAGACAAGCAAGGGGTGAAAAAATCAAATGAGAAAAACAAGGTCAATTAGTCAGCATCCTCCTGTCATCTCCTTGTCATCACTCTTTCCCTCCCAACCATTTTTTAATGTTCTCTTTGGCCTCCTCTGATAAACCAGATACCAGCAAGTCTCAGTGGAAATCCTGGGTTCCCGCATATACAAAGGACAAACAGAGGCAGAGAGGCAAGTTTATTGAAGTGAGCCCCATTTTTCTAGCTTTGGGACTGCATATGCCTCAATGATTAATATTGCAACTGTGGATTCTAAATTCTCATTTCATTCATTTGACAGATATCCACCGAACATCTGCCATGTGCTAAGAATTTTGTTGCACATTCTAAGGGATATGAATATGAAGAAGACATAGTCTTGCCTCTAGAAATTTACAATTTAATAAGACAGGGAAGAAAAATATTCCTCCTGATTGCAAAATTCTAAGACTGTGACAATTCACACTATTATAATGCAGGGAAGAATCAGATAGGTGTCCTGAGAGATTTGACCTGATTGTTATGGGATTCCAGAAAAGATGTACATCATTTCCAGGTGGCAAGAGCCAGAAATCTTCATCAAAGACGTAGTATCTTGGGCTAGAGCTTGAAGGATCCAAAAGACAGAAACCGCAAAAGGACATTAAGGAGTGGGCTTCCTGGAAAAAAAGGAAATGGAACAAGAATAAAATATCTGTTTGGGAAACAGCAAGTGGACTGGTTTGGCTAAAGTATAGGATAGATAAATGAAGAGAGATACACTGCTGGAAAATTTTGTTGGAAGCCAAATTGCAGAATATCTAAAAGAAAGAGGTAGAAAGCTTGGTCTAAATTCTCTTAGTGGCAGACAGACATGGAAAATTTTTCACAGGACTAGCCTTTATGGGAATTAATTGGGCTACAGTGATCTGATGTGGAAGACACTAGAGGAGGGGATCAGCTTCAGACAATGATCTAAATGAGAGGAAAACAACACACAGTGAGAATGGAAAGGAGACAGATTCACGAAATATTAAGGATGCATAAAGGGCAGGAATAAATTGGTGTGAAGGCCAAAGGGCATCTCCTAGGATACTTGTGATGAAAACAAAATTTCACCATATCAAATGGATACTTGAAAGTATGATATTTTGACTCCACCACTGAGTAGAATATTGTTGCCCAATATTTGTTGATTGAATTATTTTGGTAGGTTAAGGATATTTGTGAGATTTTTCTTTTAATTTTGTTTATTTTATTTTATTTTTTTACAAATAGTTTATTGTCAAATTAGTTTCCACATAACACCCAGTGCTCATCCCCACAAGTGCCCTCCTCCATGCCCATCCCCCCTCCCCACCACATCCATCAGTCCTCAGTTTTTGTCAGCATTCAAGAGTCTCTCATGGTTTGCCTCTCTCCCTTTCCCCCACCATTTCCCCCCTTCTTCTCCCCCTTGTTCCTCCGTCAAGTTCCTCCTAATCCTCCTATACGTGCAAACATATGATATTTGTCCTTCTCTGCCTGACTTATTTCGCTCAGCATAACACCCTCAAGGTCCATCCATGTTGCTACACATGGCCAGATTTCATTGTTTCTCATTGCCATGTAGTATTCCATGGTATAGATAAACCACATCTTCTTGATCCATTCATCTGTTGATGGACACTTAGGCTCTTTCCATGTTTTAGCTATTGTGGAGAGTGCTGCTATGAACATTGGGGTACATGTGCTCCTATGCCTCAGCATTTCTGTATCCCTTGGGTAAATTCCTAGCAGTGCTATTGCTGGGTCCTAGGGGAGTTCTATTGTTAGTTTCCTGAGGAACCTCCACACTGTTTTCCAGAGGGGCTGTACCAGTTTACATTCCCACCAACAGTGGAGGAGGGTGCCCGTTTCTCCACATCCTCGCCAGCATCTCGAGTTCTCTGATGTGTTCATTTTAGCCACTCTGACTGGTGTGAGGTGGTATCTCAGTGTGGTTTTGATTTGTATCTCCCTGATGAGGAGGGATGCTGAGCATCGTTTCATGTGTCTGTTGGCCATCTGGATGTCCTCTTTGGAGAAGTGTCTGTTCATATCTTCTGCCCATTTCTTCACTGGGTTGTTTGTTTTTTGGATGTGGAGTTTGGTGTGAGATTTTTTTAAACTGTATTCTTCCTTCTGTGTCTTTTTATGGTTTTGAAAGACTCAAATAAACAAACAGACATGATATAATACATATCTCTGATTAAAGAAAAGCAGTGGAGTCTCTTAATCTCCTTTCTGGTATGTAAATACACCAGTAACTATATCACAGTAGACCCATGGCTGTTAGATATAAAGAAGAGGATCTGGCCCAAACTGTTTAAATCAATAGTCCTGCTTTACCCTAGCCTTCCTATTTGTCCAACTATGTTCCTGTCCCCATTTACTTTTATATCAGAGATTCCTTTTAAATATGGACATTACTGAACTGGTAAGAACCCGCTTATGGAGAGTCCTCTGTACATAACTCTTCTCCACCACTTTTCCACTTGGCCACCTCAGTCACCTAGTCAGATACTAAAAAGCTTTGGCAAAAATAATACTAGCCCTTTCATCTTACTTAGCTGCTAATGCAGCCATATCGTCGACCATCCTTTTCAGGCAATTTTCCCTGATAAACTAGAAGCAACTTAACTCACATCTTTCTCCGAGATCCCTCTTTTTGATTTGTATTTAGTTCTTTCATGCACTTGTTCTTCAGCCTGACCAGCCTCCAGTACCTTAGCAAACACTTAGTGAGCACTGGGTATGTGCCCAGCATTGGGCCCAGTGATGTCGATAAAAAGATAGGGGTAACAATCCTTTGCTTTGTGCAAAAAAAATTTTTTTTCAGTTCATTTATTTATTTTGAGAGAGAGAGAGAGCAAGTGGGGAAGGAGCAGAGAGAGAGAAGAGAGAGAGAAAGAGAGAGAGCTAGCAGGAGAAGGGCACAGAGAGAATGAAAAAGAGAGAATCCCAAGCAGTCTCAGTGCTGTCAGCGAGGAGCCCAGCACGGGGCTCGAACTCACAAACCATGATACCATGACCTAAGCCAAAATCAAGAGTCAGATGCTTAAACAACTGAACCACCCAGGCACCTCTGTGCAAATATTAATGTAAAGAATTCATTTGCCCTCTGGGATACCTCACCCTGAAGACAGCAACATGACTATCTAAACCCAATGTCATCTGAACATCAGTGCTGCATAGTGGTTGAGCATGTGGACTGCAGAGTCCTAGATAGAAGGGATGCCAGGGCCAGCTGGGCCACAGTCTACCTGTCAACATAGTGAGTTATTTAAACCCTCCAAGCCTCAGTTTCCTTCTCTAAGAAATGGGTATAAAAATGCCACCTATCCAAAGGGTGGGTTCTGGTAAGAATTTAATGAGACAACCAATGCAAGGAGGTTAGGACAGCTCCCGCTGCACACTAAAAACACTGGATAAAAATGATCATTAATTGTATGAATATCTGACTTGTGATCAGTCTGCACATGACCACTGGTGGCTGTGAAGGTGACTGTCCTTTTAGCAGAGAATACACTTAAAAGGCTTGCTCGCACTTCACAGAAAAGTCTAGAAAGCAAGGCCCATTTCAGTTTGCATGTCACAGGAGCAATTCTCCTTTAGCCAAATGTCATGTTTTCTGTTTTATTTCTCTCATTTTCTTATACCAGAAAAATTTCATCTGCTCCCGATGTTCATTCCCTATTTAAAGATAGCATTCAGTTTGTGAAGCCAGCAGCTCTCTGCCAATGCTGTCACTACCCAGGTCTGTGGTGCTGAAGGCCCAATCTGCAGCGAGAAGTGACACAAAACCACTGCTGTTCCATCCAGAGGGCGTTGTGGTAGGAAGGGCGGGTTACGAGATCAAGCCCTCACTGAGGAATAAGCAACAGAAAACACAGAAGACAAACAAAATAGAAACGTGTTTTGAATGCAAACAGTCGGAACCATTAAAGATAAAATGAAGAGAAGAGTGAACTAAAATAGGAAATCATAACGGGTATGGGGTAGAAAACTTTTTAAATCAAAGAACGTGCTTTCATTTCCTTGTTCTCTGGGAACAAGAATTCATCACCCAGATGAATTTATAACTGTTTTCATCATTTACATGAAGCACAACAAAGAGCTAGACTCTGGGCTGCACCGCAGGAGGCCGGAATGCATCATTAATTTAGGTAAGGCCGCAGGGATTGGTTATCTGGACACTTTGGGCACACCATACACCTACTTCCCCAAGCCAGAGCAGGTGCACCTGGTAAAGTTTTCAAGGTGAACCTGACTTTCCTCAACACTCCTTACCCCCAACTTCCTGCTAGGCATTTCTAGCCTAGTTACCCCCACATTCCAGAGAAGGCACGATCTCCTTCAAATACCACGCCCGCTTCTCGAACATTATCTGCTGAAACAAATTTAGCATTATGCATTACATCACCACCTTGCTGAAGAATATGGGCCCAGACAGCTATCTCCCACATGGGCCAAGGTGATCCGGGCAGCCTGGGGCACCAGTCTGTCCACATCGGAAGGGAGCAGAGCTTCTCGCTGAGCAGATGCTCTTGAGCCCAGCAGATCTAGGAACTCTATTTTATTTCTTTTTTTTTTCCTTTATACATGCAGATCGTAATATCAGACCTAGAAGTTTTCTGTGCTGCACGATTTATGCTAGCTCATTACCTCCTGCTACACTCCAAGGCTTTGTAACGGAAATTGGCTCTGATTTCTGAGATGGGCATTACATCATAGTCTTCTTTTAGCACATTATGTCATCCCTGCTGAGACGCATTATCTAGGGTTGGCTCAGCAGTAGTGATTTTTTTGTGGGCCGACTGCAGTGTTCCCAAAGAACTGCTGGGAACCACAGATTGAAATCTGAAACATTTATCTTCTAAAAAGCTGAAAAGGGGGAAAGATGTTCACATCAGACCCCATTTATTCTCCTTAACCCTCTCCTCTCCAAGCTCCTTTTAGATCACATTGCAACAAATGTCAGCGATCAACGTTGCAAAGCCTGTGCATGGACGATCATCTTGAGAAAACCACTGCTAGGGGTGCCTGAAATATCGGCCCCCATCGAGAGCAGATATACCTGACACTTGTCACAATTCTATCTTAAGGCATTTTACAAATGCTTGGAAAAAATCACCTTGCATGCTCACACTGATAACAAAGAGCATCCTGCCTAATTCTTAGGCTAAGAAAAGAATTTTTTCTCCTGATCTGTTTATAAATCTATATGAATAAAAAACTCCATGTACATACATGCGTATCCTCCTGACCATGTTGCAGCCACAAAGGCAAACTTCTGGAAAATTTGCATTAGAAATAATTTTTATGCAGAGAACTGAGCTGATATGATCTCTTCTCACTTCAACCATGAAATTAGAAGCCCATTTTGTATCTCTTCATCCTAGGCAGGATTAGAAACCATTGCACAGAGGGAATAGACAGGTGCTTTCAGGATAAAGCAAAGATATTCCAAACCCCAGAGAATCCCAATACCTCTCTTGTCACAAAAGCATAATTATGCGGGGGAGGGGGGGAGCCTCTAAATACTGAAAGGAAATGGGATACATTCAACCATGACTAAATTACAATTCCCTCCTTATACAGCAACTAATGAGATTCACTGGATGGGGACTACGTGCTGGGGGAGGAGGTATAAGAGAGGTTATGGTATCTCCTTCCCCCACCCACCTCTGCTGCATTTTTTTCCACTGACTTTTAATAGTGAATATTTTTATGCTCTCGGTTGCATTTGTGGCTCTCAAATGGTAGCCACGTGCAAACAATTTTATAATTAAAATAGAGACAAGCAAAGCTATCATTTGGCCCAGCCCAAGAGCCTTGCTCCAACTTCTACCCTAGATGATTCTTCATGCTCTTCACTAGTGCCTTCTCCCCACTGCCAATGGATCATAAAGCAAGATGGCAGCCTTCATCCTTTACTCAACCCAGAGCAAGGCCAGTGAGCAGTCTTAACATTTTAAAAGGGATTGGGACACTCAGCCCCATGCTCATGGCAGAGAAACTTCCTGGGTGACATCAACTGAAATCTCCATCTTTAGCACCTCTTCTTCTTTCATATTTTATGTTCATTGCTATTTGCATCTTTTGTCCTAGAGGGGATGGGATGAGGATTGATGACATGATCCCACAAAGGGCTCAGAGGCTTTCAGATGGATGGTGCTCTATAAAATAGTGCTATTTAACAGCTAAGGACATTTACAAGAATCCTTTTACCCTTCTCCTTACTTTCCTTTGTCCCTTCACCTCCACTTCATCCCCCTAGCTCTAGGAATTTTATGATCTAAAGGCCAAAATGCTTTAAATCTTAGTAACTACATGTGCCACTTGGAATACTGAAAGGAAACTATACATACTCTTTACCTGCCTCCTTCCAAGCTTTTACTGCAGCCAAGTAACTGCTGCACCATTTAAAAATTCCAGTGAAAAAGCAAGTAGCCTTCAAAACATTAAGCTGATTTCATGTAAGTTGTAAAATATTAAATGACCATAACCTCTATCCAATAACGAAATTACCTGGCTCAAGCACCCCTTTCCCTTTGCAGGAGGCAAGAAGATGGATTCATAAGCATAAAGGATATATGTCTGCCTGTAGATATGAGCTGGCTAGCCACCAGCTCTTGAGGACACACTACGAGAGGGGGCTAAGCATTACTTTTCTCTCTTCCTCCAGTGCCCCAGGGTTGTGAACAATCCTGCAAAAATAAAAAAGGCTTTGGGGATGCCCAGAAGTCCTCAGTCTACTCCCCAACCAGAGTAATTATGGAAAGGAGCCATTGTGCTCTTGGTCCTATAACAGGACATCCACTGGCAATGAAAATCTATGAGAGGAATTCTCCTAACCTCTTACAGGGGAGAGAAAACCTAGCTCCAAATCTAGTAGTTTCTACGGGTTAAGTATATATTGGGAGAGATCAGACTGCACAGTGAGAAATCAACTATTCCCTAATGGAATGTCCTAAAACAAAGATGAAGAGCACAGGTGGCCAAGGCAGAATGGGAGATTACACAAAGAACTCACTGGCTCCTGATATTGTAGTAAAGCCAGGCTTGGAGTGAGAAGGGAATTCTGCACCGGCTTCAGCTGCCTTTGCCGCTGCCTTGGCACCAGTCACTATACTTGGAAGGTTAGCAGAAGAGGAACAAAGCCGTATGGACCCTTAGGGCTCTCCTGGACAAGGGCATGTGGAAAACTGGCATGGCCTCCACTGCCTCCACCTGCCCAGAATCACTAGCAAGATCACCTAATGCATAGAAAAACTGACATTTATTTTATCAATGAAAGTTTTGATCCCGCTATCTACCAGCAACACCAGGAGACCAGCTGCCCTAACCAGTTGCTCTCTGGGTGCCACCCCAGAGTTCCGTGAGCCATCCCCTTGGGGCTTGTGGCATTTTCTAGGCTGTAGATCCTTCCCTACTCCTCAGAGTAAGCCCTCATCAATTCACCTTCAGATCCGTCTTAGTAACAGCAACAAAAAACTTCTGCAAACGTAAGCATGTATGAATATACTGACTATAAAGCAATCAAGGATTACCATTTAAACCCATAAAGGTTATAGAGAGTTGCTTTATCCAGCTTTGAAAAAAATCATACAGGTTCTTTTCAGTGCAAATCCAGACCATGTCTGGTCAGGATCCTCTTAACTTCTAGGATGCTTGTATTCCCTTCACCTCTATTCCTAGTCTAGGCTAAGTACCGGCCTTTCCTTTAAGAAGCTTTTTCCTTCTCAGATGGCGGGTTTCTTCTCCATATTTCTGTCATGATCTGAGGGGTGTCTCTTGATTACCCCTTAACGAAAATACTAGATTCTCATTAATCCTGAACAACAGAACTATTGGCTCCATTCATTCATTCAGCAAATACTCATAGAGCAGGAGTAATTCTTGTGCAAAGTGTTGTAGGGATGAATCAGACACGGCTTCAGCTTTTCAGGCACAGTATAGACCAGAGAAAAGCTATATTAATAAATATGTCATGGAGGCTGACAGCTTTTCAGCCACATTCCTCCTCTTATTCCTGGCTACACAGCCAGATATACTTCCCAACCTCCTCTAATATTAAGTGAGGCCATATGCCTGAGTCCTAATCAATAAAAAGTGGATGGATATGATGTCCACCACTTCCAATGATGCACCTGTGAGATCCTGCATGCTTTTTCCTCTTTCTGGCTGGTCAAAATGGCAAGATCACCAAAATCCAGAAGCCATGTGTTGAATGGCAGGGGCTCAGTCAGCCTGAGTCTGCCAATGCCCACTTAAAGGAAAGTTGCCTTTGTGGCCTATTTGTGTTCATGTCTGGTACAAGATGGATCATGTATATCTATCACACGATCAGGTCTATTGATAACAGCAGCCAGGCTTCTCTAATTAATATGAATGTTAAAATTATCTATTAAAATGGAAAGACATTGGGGCACCTGGGTGGCTCAGTCGGTTAAGTGTCTAATTTCTGCTCAGGTCATGATCTCATGGTTCATGGGGTCCAGCCCCATGTTGGGCTTTGTGCTGACAGCTCAGAGCCTGGAGCCTGTTTCAGATTCTGTATATCCCTCTCTCTCTGACCCTCCCCTGCTCACACTGTCTCGCTCTCTCAGAAATAAATAAAACATTAAGAAAAATGTTTTTTAAATAAATAAAATGGAAAGATGTTCACAGAGCATACTACAATAGGTTGAAAAAACTGTTATTAGAGTGTGACATTACTTTTTATAAGAATATGTACATAAATTTATATAGACACACATAGAGAAAGTTCTAGAAGTATGTATCACAAGGTGTAAGTGTTTATCTCTGCATAGCGGTAGTATAGGTGTGGATTATCTACATTCCCTAGTGTGAAATGAAATGATTTTGTAATTAAAAGATAAAAGCTATGGTTAACATTGAAAAGGAAGGGATGTCTTGAGATGTAAATACAAAGGAATAGCATCTCAAAGTGGTTAAAGATTTCCTGAGGGAAATTAGGAAAGGTTTCTCAAACTAAGCATCTATTAATGACCCCTCCAACACTGAAAAATCTATAAATTAGCTACAGCCTGAGAAATAGAATAGTTCAATTATACAACACACCTGGTTCCCAGCCTTAACATATTAAGGCCTTGTCAATGGAGATCAATCCACCTAACAGGATGGAAGACTTAAATCTTTTACTTTTAGGAAGTGCAAAGAAACTAGTCTTGGTGGTTGTTTGGGGTGAGAGGTAAGGATAAGGAGAAAGGAAAGTATTGAAAGGGTTAGAGAAAGAAAAAAGTAGCATAATGACATTACACCATTTTGTACCTTTTGAAAAATTTGCTGTATGTATTTATTACTTATTCCAAAAATTTTTAAATATTTATGAATTTTGTGTTGTAAGCATTTATTGCCTTTTTAAAAAAATTTTTTTAACATCTGTTTATTATTGAGAAACAGAGAGAGACCAAGCGTGAACAGGGGAGGGGCAGAGAGAGGGGAGACACAGAATCCGAAGCAGGCTCCAGGCTCTGAGCTGTCAGCACAAAGCTCTGATGCCGGGCTTGAACCCACAAACTGCAAGATCATGACCTGAGCTGAAGGTGGATGCTTAGTCGACTGAGCCACCCAGGCACCCCGTTGCCTTTTTTTCAAAAAGTTTAAGTTCTATGATCTTTTGTATATATTAAGTCAGAGATTCCCTTTGAATTGGTTGAGAACAAAAGACAGATGCTGAGCAAGTAAATCAGGTCTGTTTCCCAGTAGAATCCCACAAACCATAGATCCAACTGGTCACTGCAGCAAAGGTTCCCCTTTTTATGTGGGAAGAGCCTAAATGTGTTCTTGCCATACACTGGAGGAAAGAGGTGGTCATTGAAGAGTCACCTCTGCTTTCACACTATCTTCAAAGAGGCCTGGAGAGGAGGGAGAGGTAAGAGAGATAAAGGGGGTTAAGAGTAGATTTACCATGAAGAGCACTGAGCAATGATGTATAGAAATATTGAATCACTATATTGTACACATGAAACTAACACAACACTGTATGTTAATTATACTTCAATTTAAAAAATAAAAGTAAAAATCTTTAAGTGCCCAGAGAAAGATTTGGGGATACAATAACAGTCAGAAACTTTGCAGGGCACCTGGGCGGCTCAGTTAGTTAAGCCTCTGACTTTGGCCCAGGTCATGATCTCACAGCCTGTGGGCTCAAGCCCCCCACTGGGCTCTGTGCTGACAGCTGAGAGCCTGGAATCTGCTTCAGATTCTTGCTCTCTCTCTCTCTCTCTCTCTCTCCTTCAACAATAAATAATAAAACATTTTTTAAAAAAATTTAAAGTTCAGAAACTTTGCAAAACGTGGTGTGCCGAAGTCCCAACCACCGTTCTGTCATGAAGACTTGGAGGGTGACCCAAGAGAGGAGGAACAAGCCCATTAACTCTCCAGATTGGTAAAGAATATTGCAGGCTCAGATCCCTGCAACCAGGCTCTGAAACAGATTTGTCAGTAGGTGGCTTGCTGAGTGGGGCTCTTTGATTGCCAGCAGGGAGGGAGGAAAGGAAGTAGAATTAGACACAAGGAGGAGCTGAGCTGTGATGGTCACAAGAAAGGATGTCAGTGGATCCCCATGGAGCCAGGATGACCTTTCTGAGTTGTCTCAAGTTGAAGCTAAGCTTTTATGTGTCCTCAGGACCTTGCTCAAGCAGCTGTCTTCAGCCACTTTTCTGGGAAGAACTCAGTTGTGAGACATCAGCAGATAATATGTCCAACAGATATGGGGTTGGGGCAAGTGCCTAGGATCAGGGGACACTCTACACTATCCACCAGAGCATGGTGGTAGGATGTCAAGTCTTCTCCTATCAGTCTATATCCAGCTGCCAAGAGATAACATCAAAATCTCTTAAACTCCTAAGCAAGGCTAGGGGCTCTAGAGGCCAAACCTCCGGGGCCATCTCCACCATGGAACCTAGGCTCCAGCCACATATAGCTACTCACCAATCCTGGAAATTACCATCCTCTTTTGTGGCTCTAAGGCTTTGTACATACTGTACCTTCTGCTGTTCTTTCTGTCCTCTCTTATCTTCCTAGAAAATCCCTACTTATTCTCTAATCCCCAGGGTAATTTCTCCTGGGATACTTCCCTGGCTCCCAGCAACTCATACTCACGCACCCCCCCACCCACGACCACCATATTGTATGCATCTACAGTACCACCCACACCTGCCCCTATGAGTACATCAGTTCTGCATGTGTGTTCCTGCTAGACTAGAGGCTTCCTAAAAAGAGAGCCAAGTCTTCTTCCATCCTCATATCCATGATACATAGGAAGTATTGGATTAAATGTTTGTTGAATGAATAAATAATTCAATGTGGAAGCAATGGTGCTGGTAGCACTAGCCCTTTCAAGGAAAAAGAAAAATCCTGATAAACTTGTGGGACAGGAGACAGGAACTAAGGACATAGAGAAAGGCAAGGCGTTTGCCACGAGCCATGTGCCAGAAACATTTGGCTTTTATGTCATCTTTGTTTCTTGATACTGATTGTCCAACTTCAGCATCACAGAAGACGGAAAACATTGGGGGCTCTTTTGTTAACAGCAAAATTGCTTTTAGGTTACAACAACCAGAAACTCTCATACGGATGACTTTAAGGAAGGAGTGTGGGGCTGCACAGATCCGTAAATGAGACTGTTCACTAAATGAGATGGTGGTCCTGAAGAAGCATTCTCCTCTCTGCATTCTCTCCTGGAAAATCTCTGCCAAGGACCAGAGGAGCTGCCACAAGTGAACATTATATTTAATTTTTCTGCTCATGCTGATCAATGAAGATGTTCATGAGAGGATGGGCAGTGATATTGCATGAGCCAATAGTCTTTAGACCAAAGGGGAAGAAGGGATCAGGTAACAGTTGGAAAAGGAGGCACTGTGTCACCTTTGAACCCTCATCTATGGGGAAAGTGGAAATGCAGGCTCTCACCTTTCTTTGCCTCTCATCTCATACTCATCCCCATTCATACTTCTATCCTCAAGAGGAATGGAACTAGCCTAAACCACAATGACAAGTGACCATATCTCAAGATATGGTAACAATTTTTTTCCCCAGAATCCCCATGCAAGCATAATACACAGAGTAATGAGACAAAATTATCTAAGGTCATTGTAAGCAAGCATCAAAACAAGTTTGGCTTCAATCAAAATGACTTTTAGGTCCATGTTTCTTTATGCTCAAGTCTTAATGACTCATTACAGAACCAGAGATCTGTCATTTTGGGGGGAAAATATTCTATTTCCTCAGGAAATGCCAAGGGGCCACAAATTTTAATCTTCTCCAGATGGAGTGGAGGCTGGGGACTTATTTAAGCTCAGAAAGTATACCTTCTTGCATTTCCTTCTGCTGACAAACTAAAGATCCTCCTTGACCAAGGTTTAAGTAGCTGCTCCCAGTATCCAAAGAAAGACTGCCCAGCCAAGCAACTGCTCCACCCACCTGAAAGCCTGGTTAGGATTCTATTTGAACGTAGGAGTCAATCTCTAAATATAACCCTGAAAGCAGCCTCCACTATCATCCCTGCACTTGTAGCCTCTCTCCTTTCAAAATAGTAAAATGGCATGGGCGGGCCTTCTGCCTTTCTCCCCCCAAGGGGGCAGCCTGGGGTAATGAGACACAAGAGCACAATCCTCTGTTGTCGCTCCCCCAGCGCTTCCCTGGAGGAGGAGTGCACAATAGTTCTCCACCCAGGAGTTGCTACCAAGCCCCAATTCTCCCAATTCCCCACTGGGTCCCTCTCAAAGCATCTGGTCCCTACTGTGAGTCAGTTATCCCAGGGCATTGATTAGCCTCAGCAAAATCCTCAGAAGTGTGTCTTTCCCACCACCCTGACCCAGGGCTCCTGCTGTAAAATTCAGAATCACATTTCCTTTTCCTAACTGATCATCCTTACCTCACCAGATGCTATTCCACCAATATCTATTCAACCAATATCTGCTTATTGTTGGTCTCTCTCACTAAGCCTGAGATCTGTGACAGCAGTGCTGTGTCTTCCCATCAATTGACCTTCAGCACCCAGCACAGTTCCAGGCACATAGCAGATGCCCAATAAATGTTGGAGGGATGAAGAGAAGGATGAAGGGACAGATGGAGGTGGAAGGGAGGAAGAGATGGAGGAGGGAGAGAGGGAAGGGTGGGTTGATGGGTGGATGGGTGAACGGATGAGGAATTGCCTCAGTGTTGTACTTGGTGACAGAAGAACACATGAAAGGAAGTACAGCTTGAGGAGTGTGTCTATAGCTGTGCCCTGGTACTCAGAGAATGACCCTAGAACCCTCACAGAACTCTAGGAGCTCCAAGAAAGAGCATGACAGTGCCATGGCTCCTGCCCAAAACTAAATCCACTTGGGGCCCCTCCATAGCAGGAGCAGCAGGGAATTGTGTTAAGATTATCTGTAAAACACAGAGACCCTCACTGACATAACCCAAGGCAGGACTCCCACTTCTCTGCATGCTTCTTCCCTCTGTGAAGAGAGAGGCAGAGAGGTGTAGTCTCTCCCAAGCAGCCAGCCTGGCGAGGAAAGCTGGGCAGGGGCCACGCTGACTGTTCAACCCAGATGTGGCTGAGGAGGTTCTGGAGCCCGATGCAGCCTGTTCATCTACCCTGGACAGCAACGTTTTCAAGTGTGCAGCTAGGCTGTTCTCCCCCTGGACAAAGCCTAAAAGCCTATAAGGCTTTGAATGGAAGGTGGTTGGTTTTATGGAAATGCTATTTTGCTGTCTCTGCTTTATTTCCATTCAGGCAGAGCCTTGTTATCAAGCAGAGACAGCTGAGCTCCTGAGGCACTGGGAGTCTGGGTACCTTCTCACCAGGAATGGAGAGGCACCAGCACTGGAATAACTAAGGGGCCAGGGATAAAATTAAGCATAAGGCAGGCTAGAGTAAGATTGTACCACCTCATGGCTGCTTCTGTTAAGACTCAGCTTTGGAGAACACAAGAGCCATCATACCCTTCACCTTCCCCAGACCACCCTTGCCAGTGATGTTTCTGGGGATGCAGGAACCCTACTGGCCTTGCCTTTCTACTAGCGAGCACCTCCCTTCTGTGCTCTTTCATCCTGGCCTCTGCTTCATGAAATGGATAATTAAGAACCAGTTAGAAACAAAGGAAGCTGCCCTTTATGAAGATTAACCATGAGGCTTCCTGGCAATACCAACTACCAATTTAGCTTTACTGACTAATTTCAATAAGTTGAAATTTGAGGTTTTGGTCATTTTGTGTGCTAGTATTTTAATTGACAATGACATATAGGATTTCTATCATATTTTAGAAATATGTATAACACTTGTTATGGTGATCATATCACAATATATCCAAATATTGAATCATTATGTTGTACACCTGAAACTACTATAACATTGTATGTCAATTATACCTCAATTTTAAAAAAAAGAATGAGTGAAAACCCCATTCCGGTTATACTATAGATAGAAATTGTTTCCACAATAGCTAAGGTAAAGCAGACAGGGAGTAAACTTTTTTGGAGCAAATCCTACATATTCACCATAAGATATTTCATTTTATTTAATTTCACTTGATCTTAACAACCCCATGAGGTAAGTATTAACATCTTCCATTTATGAGGAAAGCAAAGTTCAGAGAAGTTTCCTGGCATGATTGCAGCAAACAAGTAGAGAATCCATGTACGTTCTTCTCCAGCTATGGTTGTCCCCACTGGTGGCAGAGAAGAATCAACTAGGAAACATTTAAACACTGTGGGGGACCAAATCCCATCCCCAGAGTCTGACTTAACTTGTCAGGAGTGGGTCCCAGATTTTTTTGGCAAGAGGATCAGTGGCTACCTCATGGTGAGGGCATAGGGTTCCTGAAAAAAAAAATGCCTTACAGTGTTCATTTCATTTTAGCACAACCAGACATGTGAGTCCAGCTTAGCCATGAAAGTGATTCCAGTAAGTCTTAGGTAGGGTGGAAAATCAGGCTGACAGCTGAACACTTTTGTAGCTCATAAATGCTTTTAGCCTATCTACAAAGTTGTACCAAGTCTCCTAGGTAACTGGGACAATTTTCATTAAAGTGGGAAATATTGAGCAAGATGGCTGACAACACTTGCACTGAGATGTTCATATCCTGTAGCTGGTAACTAATTTGGGATGGGATTGGATGTGAGTTAAGCTCTGTGATTCAGGGTGCTCCCCCATTTACAGAGGTAGGAGGAAGGGAAGACAGCAATGCACTGTCTTGCAGGAAAAATTGGGAGACCTGAATAAATTATTCCATGTTTATGAAGTGCTTTAGGCTCCTTGAGTAATCGCAGAGTGTCAGGGCCTGGTGTTACCAGTATTTGCACAAGTCCTAAGATTAACTGCTCCTCTCAGCCCTGAGTTATGCTCTGTGCCCAGCGAAGCACATGTCCATGTGCCCTTGCAGATCACAAAGCCTGGGCTACAGCTCTCCCTATGGAGAGGCAAGAAGACATCATCCTATCAGCAACTTTGCTTCTCATAACAGATACCTTTGAGCTGGAATTCATCTGCTGCTAGTTCCTCAGCATTTATTTAGTGCAGGCCAATGAGCAAGATCAACTAATGTGCCTGTAGTCAGTACAAGCTGTTCTTGCTCAGCAGATTCCTTTTATGATGCATAAATAATATTCAAATAATTAGGCAAGTGAGACCCCAGGTTAACAGGTAGGAAGGTCTCCTTTATAACTGCAACCTTTGCTCCCCAATAATTGATTTCAGCACAAAACCAGTTACTTTTCATAAGTAACTTTTTCATGCTACTTCCTGAACAAAGAACATAATAAAAATCAGCTTCTCAGGGTGCCTGGGTGGCTCAGTCAGTTAAGCATCCAACTTCAGCTCAGGTTATGACCTCATGGTCCATGAGTTGAACCCTGCATCAGGCTCTGTGCTGACAGCTCAGAGCCTGGAGGCTGCTTAAGATTCTGTGTCTCCGTCTCTCTCTGCCCCTCACACTGTGTCTCTCAAAAATAAAATAAAACATTTTTTAAAACTTCAGCTTCTTACAACCAAGTGAGCCTGATCCTTAGTTCGGAATGCTGTTTGGCTAGGGAAGCCATTACTGAATGCATTTGCCTTTAACAGTATATTATTTTAAGTTCAAATTCAGATGATTTATGTATTTGTCCTTGTTTCCATTATAAAGCCTAAGAATATTACGGTGACAAGGGGCAGCTTAGAGATCTAGTCCATGCCCCTCATTTTAAGAGGAAACAAATCCAAAACCATGAAGTGACCAGCCTGAGGTCAGCCAGAATGCCCTGGCTGTGGCCCTCTTCTTCTGTTTATCGAGAGAGAGAGAAAGAGAGAGAGAGAGAGCTCACCCAGTCTCTCAAGTTTAAGTGCCACTGCATGTTACTAACTCTCAGCCCATACTTCCCCCGTCCTATCCCCAGCCCCATACTTTCTCCACCTCAATGTATTGAACCACCATTCTAGAGTTGCTCAGGTCCAAAATCTAGCCATGATCCATTAATGCTCCATTTCTCATATACCCCATATCTGAGTCAATATTAGTCCTAAATGGAGGTACTAGCTGTATTTCCAAAAGTAGAGTACTAATTCAACTCTTTTCCATAATGTCCACTACTATGACCCTAGCTGATGCTACACTCAACTCCTGTCTGTTTTATTTTAATAGCTCTGAACCACCCTCCATACTTATACTCTTCCATTGTCAATAGATGTACTACATAGTAATCAGAATAATCTTTCTAAGCATTTACACATCACCTTACACCTCTTTCCACTTAAAATGAAGCCTAAGCTACTCCCATGCTTTCATGGCCCTATTCAGTCTCACCCTGCCAACTCATCCCTGCTCCCTTCTCCCTCCACTCCTTTTTCACTCCATTCAGTCACACTGGCCATTTTTTCCTTCTTTTCTTTTTTTTAAATTTTTTTAATGTTTTTATTTATTTCTAGGAGAGAGAGAGAGACAGCGTGAGCAGGGGAGGGTCAGAGAGAGAGGGAGTCACAGACTCTGAAACAGGCTCCAGGCTCTGAGCTGGCAGTCAGCACAGAGCCCAACGCGGGGCTCAAACCCACGAACCGCGAGATCATGACCTAAGCAAAAGTCGGAAGCTTAACCGACTAAGCCACCCAGGCGCCCCCCCTTCTTTTCTTTTAAAATTTACTTATTTTGAGAGAAAGAGAGAGACAAAGAGAGAGAGAATCCTGAGTAGGGTCCGCACTGTCAGCACAGACCTCAATGTGGGGCTTGAATCCACAAACCATGAGATCATGACTTAAGCCAAAACAAAGAGTCAGACACCTAAGTGACTGAGCCACCTAGGCACCGCTAGCCATCTTTGTTCCTTGAACAGACTGTTCTCATTCCTGGCTCTGTCTCTGCCCTATAGTTCCTTCTGCTCAAATTGCTCTCCCCACAGATCTTTACATGGCTACCACTTTCTCATCCCTTAGGACTCAGTTCAGAAAGCCAATCATTGGTTAGAGCAGCCCCACAGTGACTCTTCTTGACACTCCCCTGTTCATCACAGCACTTTTCTGTGGCTCAAACTATTTCACTCCTTTGTTACATGCTTATTGCCTAACATTCTTACAGAATATAAACATCTAGAGAGCAGATTTTCTTGATTACCACCATATCTCCCTCTCCTCTCAGAACAGGCACTCAATAAATACCTACTGACTGAGGCTAAGAAATAGCAACAGAGTAAGTCGAATCTATGCTTTTCCCATTCCAGTGGCCTTTCAATCTTGCCCTTTGGTTTTTTAGAAACAGAAATCAGCTCAAGTCAGTGCAAGTAAGGGAATCTTTGTGAGGACACATATGGAGTGACAAAGTACCATGTCTCTGAAATTCAAAAACATAAGCCATGGCAGGGCCTTAGCCTCATAGAGACCAAAGTTGAAGGAGAGCTCTGAATTCAATGGGGCCCTGAAGATCTTCCCGTAGAGGGTTCCTCATTTGGTCCACCATTAACACTATTAGAACACACTTTGTCTATCTGCTTCTTCATCTCCTGTTCCAACTGAAATCTATATTCGTGCTTTCATCAAGTATTTATTGAGAACCAACATGCGCTAAGCCATGCTAACTCTGCTTGCGTATCATTTCTGCTTCTCCTTTATTCCATCTACACATGGCTTTGGATTGCCACGTCCCCATCAGTCTTTCTCATGATTTTTTGGCTTCCATTCTTTCTGTTAGCTCAACAATTCTTCCTAGGCTTTATTTGATATTCCCAAGACAAAAATCTAACTGTACCAGTCCATCTTTTAGAGCTGGGTCAGACATTAGAGATCACTAACAGTTTATGAATTGGCAGCCTTTGGAGCAGGGGCCGACACTGATTCAATAAGCTGCACTCATGCATGTTGCTCGGCAAGGGCTACGGGTGTGGCAGCTTCTGTGGAAAGAAGAGATGACAGGGCAGATGTGATCATAGGTCTAGGATAAACTTTAATCTAATGAGGGTCCATTCAGGCAGTAGGAAGAGACACATCTGGACATTTCAGTTCAGATATTCCCGCACACTGTTTGCCTAAGTTAATGGGCAGTTTGACATCATCGAAGGTTTCAGAGCAGAAAAGTAGTGTGATCAGAGCTTTGCTTTGGTAAAATTAATTTTTCAGAATGTATGGGATAGACTGTAAAAGGAAGGAACCGATGTGAGAAGAAAACTGAGGACCAGCTGCAATACATGAAAAAGCATGAAGTCATGAGAATTTGAATTAGTGCATGAGCAGCGCAAAGGGCAGTAGTACAGAAGGAGAGGCACTAAGTGACAGGCACTGGAATGTATGTGGCACCAGTTCTACAAGATCTAAGTGCCTACAATATACAAGGTCCCTTACTGGGGCCCTACCATGTGTCAAGCACTGTGCTAAAGGTGTCACAGACATTGTCACATTTAAGCCTTGAAAAAAACTATAATGAGATATATACAGTTTTTTATGCATTCTATAGATGAGGACACTTCAGGCCAGAGAAGTAAGTAACTTTCTCAAGGCTGCATAATCAGAAAGCAGCCACAGAAAGGAACCTCATGGAAAGATGAAAGAAGAGGCCAACAGCATACCCACAAAACAGCCTGAGAGTGAATGCGGCAAGGCCAGGAAGAGCAGGTCACATGGGAGAAGGTGGAAAGAAATCTTCCATTTCCAACTGGGATGATGGATGGGATCATAACATGGCTTGGAGGATGGAGCTAGGCTTTACACTTGGCCTTGAAGCCTGACCCCAGCTTGAGCAAATGGCTTCTTCCTCTCTGAGATTCAACATCTCCTATAAAATGGAGATAGCAATATCATGGTCTCTCAGGTCTGGGTAGGGATTAGTTCATAATGTATCCAAAGTAGCCCATACAAAGCAGGGTCTCAATAAAAAGTATCCCTGCTGCAGTTAAAATCCCATTACTATTACTGATAACACTAGCAGGAGCAACATGTAAACATCAGAAGACATTGACTAGTCAGAATTCCGTCCCCATGTTTTGACTTCAATACTCTCAGGTGATGTGGACCACTAGGCACTGGCCAGCTCATTTCTTAGAAGCTTGTATATACAGCCGGCTGTTAAGGGCAGGTCTAACTTTCAGTGTCAAATAATTTCATCGTGTGAGTTAAACAGTCTGGACAGGCAAGGAGAAGTTAACTCTGTCTTCTGCACACTGCACACCCTAGAGCTATGTGTCTAGAGCCAAAAGCACTACCAGCAAAGTGAAGCATGCTCTAGAGGGGAATACAGTTGCCAAAAAGGAACCCTCATGAGTAGCAGGTGGTAAAAAGTCCAGGAAGTTAGTGAGAACACTTCGAAGCCCAGAATCCAGGCTTTAAATATTAATTTGCCTTCAGTAAGAAAGAGCTAGTTTTTACCCTGAAAAGCACTTTAGCTCCTACTTGTTATTTTTCAGCAATAATGTTTTTTTAAAGAGCCCAGCTCTGCTCCATGCACGGGAGAGGACTGACTTGAGCAAACCGCAGTGATCTTTGCCTCTTCTAAGTTGAGTAGCAGAGAAGCAGTCAGTTATTATCCCACTTGTGCCTTCCCCAGGTGAAGCCTGCTTAGGAATGGGATCATCCCTGGTTCAAGATCAAACTCTCTCCACCATGTAAGATGTAAAAGTCCTAGTGGCCAAATCACTGGGCAGAGCTTTAAGAAGCAACAATCTATTGCTGATTCCTTTTTATACTGAAAACATACAAAATATAAAAGCTACCTAAACCCCCAAGCCACCAAAAATGGATGTGCTATTGCCATCTGATGCCATCCTACTCTGCATGCACAATGCCAGAAAGGAGGCAAAGAAAATGGTGCCCGAATCCTGGATCTTTTCTCTCTCACTTTCAGAGAAGAACCCATCTGACTGAGAATGATTACCTTTTAAACTAGGCATTAGTTTCATTCTAATCAAAGCTTGGGAAGAGGATCAGGCAGAAATCTTGGAAAAGAAGTCTGAAGGAAGAAGTTGGCAGAATTCCAACAAACATAGGCGTTAAAAAAAATCTAACAACATGAATCTGTTCACTAGCCAGAAAGAAAATGTATTGTATATTTAAGGCAGAGCAGCAACGTTGCATAACTTGGGGGAGTGGGAGTGCCATTCTCTTCACAGTCTATGTGAATGGTGCCCCCTGGAGTTGTACAGTGCACAACTGGTGAAACCAAACTCAGACAACCTTGATTCAGGGTATCCAAGTCAGAAAATTGTATATAATAAGTGTAGTACCTTTAGGCTATGGAAAAATCTAAGTTGTTGTGGATTATTCTGTAGAAAATTCTTAATGAACACAGTAAAACCCAAAATTCCCACAGAGTCATACCCTAAATTATAGCCAGGGGGGACCACAGAGGTCAAATGGACCATCCTCTCATTTTGCAGATGAGGAAACTAAAGGCCTGAGACATAATGTATCTTGCCCCCAAGGTCAACAAGCCTATGCTAAGAAGGTGAAACAGGCTTTCTCTGTTTCCCACAAATGGCCAAAATAGGCCATATTGCTGTAAATTATATTCAGCCCATCCAGACCCCAAATTGAGCTTTATTCATCACTATTATCATCAAACATCTACCCAGCACCTACTAAATGCTAAAGCTCAAGAACCCAAGAAGAGTTTCCCAAGGTCACAGCCCATGAGGCAACAATAGGGAGAGCTTCATATCCATCACACAGAAGTTTGGTCCAGGAAATGAGGATTTTGCTAGAAACATTTCCAGGCAAAAAGGTAGCATACTTTTTCTTGAGCCATGACTGGTATGGTCTATTAAACAAGTCATTATTTAGGCTATTTTTTTAATGTGTTATGTCCCTGTTGGAGTTGACTGACTTCTTTGAAGTTGCTTTGGTTTTGTGGTTAAATATTTATTCATTAACATATTTAAAAGCCATACTATTTACACAATAGATTTGGAACCATTCTGGACAATTATTACCTATTTAAAATCAGGCTATCCAAAGCAAGAAAACCAATGGCCATTTATAGGGAAAATGGAAAATTTACAGGTTACTGAGGTTGGCCTTTATTTTAAATTTTGTTTTTAACACTGTCATTCTACTCTTTCAAATGGGAATTATATGTGTGTCTGAATGTGTGTGGTGAGAGTGAGGTGGGGGAGAGAGAAGCCCTTTTACCAAAAACCAATGCAATTTAAGTGCTTTATGGACAAGCTCCCTGCCAAATTTCTTATTGAAATCAAAGACACCTTTGAGTTAGTTATACAAGAGCAGGCAGAAAGCACCTGCAGTCACGTCTGTTTCTCATTTTGTACTCATGTAACTCAGATGCCCTGTGGATTAAGTGAAATCTGCTCCTAAGTTGAAATCATGTACACCACGTGTCAGCTCAGTTTGAATTTGGAAACAGGAGCTCAGAAGGTGCCACTCAAACATGTGGCTCTGGTTTTCCCCAAATATAACATAACAAGGAAGTCATGGTATGGGGCCTGCATCTCCAGCTTTACTGTAAGTAAGAGATACAGCAGGACCATGTTTCCATTTAATGGCACTCCACCCACCCACCCCCACCCCATATCAGTTCCCATTTAAACTTTGACAAGGAAAGGTCATGGCAATGAACAAGAAGTGCTATAAATGTACACGCTGACAGTTCATGACCTGTGCATGAATTTACAACCATGTTCTGACACAGAAAAAGGAAGCCAACCAAAAGGAGTGACCCAACGCCCCAAGGTAGCAGGCTAGAGGTCACTTCTCTGTCTAGATATTGTTTGTGGTCTACATAAATGCATAAAGGATTCCACTGGCCAAGAGACAGTATATTAAGGTAAAATAGTACTCATCTCTTACGTTAAGATCTCCAACCAAATTCTTTCCATTTTAACCCAAAGAGAGAGGTTTCTTTTAAATATTAGCACTAACAAGAAATTCTGGATCTTGATTCTTTGATCATATTTTAGAATATTAGCTCTATATCTGGCTCCTCATTTGTCCCACTTATTCAACAAATATTTAGTGGGTACCTACTATGTGCTCTCAAGCATCAGTAGTCCATAAAACAGCAAGGACTTTACTTTCATGGAGTTTCCTTTCTAACCAGGGAAGGAGAAGAATTGGCTTTGAGCTAGCTTAATGAAGGCATGTTCCAGTTAAAGTCACATCTCCATGTGGCACTCCAGATTTATACAGTATAAATTGGGATGTGATAATTTGCTTCCAAAAAAGATTCAATATTTTACTAAAAAAAAAATCACAGAAGGATTCCCTTTAAATCTAAAACTTCCATAGCACCCGGCACCAAGTCATTTTATTTATTCTGAATTTTTGAGTACTTCATTGTGAGTGTGTTCCTTCACTCTGGAGTACATCCCCTAATCACCACCGTAGGTAGACATTCATTTCCACTGCCTAAAAGAACCACCCTAAGAAAGCACCACTTATTTCAAAAAGACTACTCAGCAGAGGCTACTGGCAGGCCTAGAGAGAGAAAGTCTTAGGGATTCCAGCTCTGCTGACTTCCCCAGAGCCTCTCTGCACCCTTTTTAGCTAAGAACTTAATCAAGAACGAAGAAAGTCTGGAGTCAAGGAAACTTTTCTTTTCAGTTTCTCTAGATTTTTCTCATTGACATGAA
The DNA here is from genome assembly GCF_003009895.1 of Hyaena hyaena. Classification (NCBI taxonomy): domain Eukaryota; kingdom Metazoa; phylum Chordata; class Mammalia; order Carnivora; family Hyaenidae; genus Hyaena; species Hyaena hyaena. The sequence goes on along the minus strand of NW_024081293.1, from coordinate 61,686 downwards.
TGAAGGTAAAAAGAACAAGCCCAACTAATACAGTTTGAAAAATGAAGTGAGGTGAAGATGTCATTTTTCTCTACTGACATTTTCAACTACTTAGATACTTAATTATCTGTCACCAGAATCTCTCCTTGTGAGCATCAGCAATTTGGCCCATTAGCAATTAGTGAGAACAGTTATTCCACTGAACTTTTGTGTGAGAAAATAGAGGGCCACCACACGCAAACACACAAACTTAGAAGAAATGAGAAAGAAGCTGAAAAGAGCATTGCTAATATTACAACTGGCCTCCTGTTATTTCCCCTACATTGGGGTTTTATTGCTCAGTGACCACATTTATCCTCAGGACCATTATATCGCCAGGAAGCTTCCTGATCCAGCTGCATAGTGGTCAGTTGGCATTTAGAAAAATGTTTTAAGCACCATCCCTATCCTACTCTGTTCAGAAAAGTTAATGTCATATCATGAATTTCAGCTCTACAGATTGGAAGTTTATCCCATTTAAGCAGGGGAAGCAAAAACAGTCAAGCCAGCTTTGGTTGCTTCCACAAGCCTTTCATCTGCCCAAGAAGGATTGAAAGCCTTCATAGTAATTAGGTTAGTTTAGCAAATACAGGTACAAAAGGATATTCAGAGTTAAATGAGCCATTCTTCAATTGAAGAGCTTTGCTTTAGAAGAAAGAATTATGCTCGGTGCATTTGGTGTTGCTTAAATTAGCCCTAGAGAAGAATTGTTCTTAAGGGAGAAAGAAATATATGTACAAAAAAATGAGACCAAGGTGGGAAGAAACTTGAGTGTTTTTTTCTGTCCCAATGTTAGAGCAGTCCAAACAGACAACAGCCAAAGCCAATTCTTCCCACACACATCACCACCCTCACTCTCCATGGTTTCTCCTGGCTGTTAAGTGTCTGGGTTTGCACTGTGCCTGAGGCCAGGGGTCCAGATAAAGATTCTCTGATTCCTCCAAGAGAGCCTTTAATAACTGCCATTTAACACTTTGGAGAATGGCACTTGACTTTCAGAGAAGGGCCAGGTGTTTGCTTCTTGTTTTTTGTTTTGTTTTGTTTTTTTTCCTGTTAAGTAGTATGCAGCTACTTTGGCAGAATGTGACGCATAGCATCAGTGTTTACATCAAAGAAGAGAAACACGATTCAGCTTTATCTATAACGGGCCACACCTCCTGATGGGAAGAATTGAGCAAAGATATACCTGGAGGTCCACACTTACTTAAGTTTGTCATTACAACTTAACCTGTCTATGTCTATCTTTTACTTATGCCACCATCTTCCTCAATTGATGTATTTAAATGAAAAGAACTGAAGAATATTTTCATGGAAAAAAGTTCCTCTGGTATATGTAGGTTAAGGACAACTCCCAATATGAAATTCAAGCCTTCAACTCTTGGTACTCTGACAGCAGACCGCATGGAAACAGACCAAAGAAATCTTTGAAAAACCACTCACAAAAGTCACAGGAAGACCTAAAATTTCACACATAAAAATGCAATCCATTCTTAGGAGTTAGTCACACAACAGGAAGTTAAACCAATGGATTTTGCAATGATACCATTGGCCATACCTGTCCAATACTGGCTGTGATATCCAGCACTGTAATGCAAAATTCTGCATTCTGAGAGCCAACTTAGGTCTTAGGGTAAGGTCATATCTCAAAATCGATAAAAAGACAGACGTTTGACTTGATATTGTAATTCCTAAAGAGATATGTGAAATGAATGGTCGGGAGGAGTATCGAAAGACTACCCCATCCATGTAAAATCATTAGGAACAAATAACAAGAGCAAGTACAAATGATGTGAAGATTGAAGCCTGTAACAAAACATACAGATGTGTGCTTCAGAAATGTGGCTTATTCATAGTTTATTCTACATGGACTAGTAGAAGTAGGCAATTTAGATAACTTTCCAGAGACTTCCTGAAAATCATTTTTACGACCTGGGCTTCCTGTCCCTATTCTTTGTTCCATATGCACTCTTGTTTCAGTATTGTCTTCCATTGCCTGGAAGAAGAGATCAGCATCAATTAACTCAGTCTGAAATTTAAAGGTTGTTGAAGAATTAGGGATGGCTTGGTTCTATAATAAAGGTGTGATAGGCTTTTTTTTTTTTTTTTTTTTTTTTTTTACTTTATGAAGCATACCAAAATAGTATGATTTAAAGTATAGCACAAATCCTCTAGAACACTGATCCAAACATGATTAGAGGTTTCAGGATAGACATTCAGACTTACATATATTTGAGAGTGGAATTCTACCATCTAACAGATTCTCATTACCAGAAAATTTTGAAAGTCTAACAACTCTACTGTCCATATGTATACCAATCCAAATCTCAGGTATTTCCTAGCTCCAAAATTCCATAGCCCTATAATTCTGATCATCCTTTTTTCTCTCCCTTTACCCTTCTAAGGTGGTCTTACCTTAGGAGTGCTTCATTTACTGCCTCCATCTCTAATTCCTTCTCTTTAGTCTTCTGTAACTCCATTAGAAATAAGAACACATTCTTGTTTATGACAACTTCATTTTCACAGTGGACATTATTTTCAAGGATTGTGAAGCAGTTGCTATCAGTACATCTAACAACTTCAGTAAAGAACTACTGCTTCAAAAGCAGGTCATTCAGAAGGAGGCTCCTGGGTAAACCTAAAGGAAGAGCTAAGGAACCAACTTTGTGCCCTGTCTACAAATGTCCTGATGTTATTTAAAGATTATTAATGCCTACTTTGCAATTTCATTGGTGTTAATGTCAATAATTTTAGACCTACTTCACACATTTGTGATAGTGTTGCTTAAAGATGTTGGCAGATTATAAAGATAGCACTAATTCTTGCTTGATAATTTGCTCCTTTTGTCCTAGAATGCTGAAAGTGATGTGATTTTTTCATGAATAATTCTAAAAAAACCTCAACCTTGCTGACATTCCACACACACAGCTAAAAGGCTCAAATAGTCTTACATTCAATTTAGCCAAATCACAATCAGACCTGATACTCTAGGCAGACCAAACATTAGGCAGACTGACCATTATTCATAAACATCTTTCTTTACCATACTTCATTAACACCAGGAGAGTTTTCATTTCTTCTTCTTAATCATGCAAACATCCAAAGAATTTGGTTTATGCATAGAATTACCCTGAGTAATTCAAGTCTAAAGGGTAATGTGTGTTTGCTTATGTTTGTTGGTTTCTGGGAAGGAAATGACCACTCTCACAGATTGACAGCAGCGTGAGAAGTACAATGCTTCGGGCAGTGGTTCCTGGTATGGGGTTTCCAATCCTGGGACCTGGGTAAAATTCCCACCAGTAAGCTACACAATCCCATTAGGAAAGATCCCATATATCATTACTTTATACATCAGTTCACTCATTTGGTCAATGACAATGAAAATATCAACTGTTGTTTCTTTTACAATTATGGTGATTTATTTATATAACAATCATTACTTTGTATCAGGTCCTGAGCTAGGCATTGGGATAAAATGAATAAAGTTCAGCTCTTGCTTTCAATAAAGCTAGCAACTCCTTATTCCTAAGTAACTATAAGGTAGTGAATGAGAATAAGGGAAAGCAGAGGGGAGGGTGACAGTCATGGCCTAGGGTAGACTGAAAGTGTAATTAGCCAGCCTTGAGATTTTCACAGCACTGTATGTAATGCAAAAACAAACCACTAGATTCTGTCAATCTCCAATAATACCCTTATTTAGACAGAAGGAAGAACATCTAGTTGAATGGGGGGGGAAATTCAATACAGCTCACTGATTTATAAATATGGAAATGACAGTCACAGCAAAACAATGAAAAGTATAAACTCTTAAAACAGATTACTAAACAAATATTTTCCTCCAAAATATCCAATTTAATGGGCTGAAATCCAAAGAGGAGAAAGAGCTTTCATGCACAGACTTGTCTAATTTCCTGCCCACTACTTCGCTCAAAGTTCTTCTAAGCTTAAGTACCCCCATCTTGCAATTTCACCAATTGGAAGACACCACAGTCTAGGATGTCACTAAGATAGCTAAACACTAATAATGCATCCAAAACCACACAATTCAATTTGGTAGGCATTGATGGCATGAATACTATGTGCCAATATCCTTACCTAAGTTTAAGAGTCTCCATTTCAAATAGCATTCTGAATTAGAAAGATCTTATTAGTTTAGATAAAGTTTTAGGGATTTTTTCCTCCTTACTGGGAAAGTACATGAGAATATTTTTTAAAAGTTTTCCATCTTTACACTAAATAAAAAAGACCATTAAATAAATAAAGGAGCAATATTACTTGTCATAACATGCCTATCAATATTTAATTATTCTAAAACCAAAAAGCTTAAAGTTAAAGGAAATGAATTCAATAAACTCTCAAATGAAAATAATATACTGCCAAAGAACACTATATAGGATTTTTCCATCCTCCTACATAGGAGTTAGACATATCCTTACTCAACACCTACTACGTGTAGGGCACATAATTACTAGAAGGAGAAAGAAGTTATTTCTACCCTTAAAGAAAAACACTATAATAACAAATTTAACCAACTGAACTTTCAAGCAGAGTACTATTCATGCTTTGAATAACTGAGTCTGAATATCACTATAAGAATAAAACATAATAATGAATAATGAATAAAAAAATTCTTGTTTTAGTTATTTTCCAAAGAAGCAGAGACTTGTATCATATACCAGGTACAAAGACAAAATGTTAATTCTAGGAAATTCACTTCCTACGTAATAGGTCAGCCTGTATATGGAAAGATTCATCCAAATTGATCACCATCTATGGAAAGTTCCTAGAGAAAATATGATCAAACTTTCATTTTCATATTTTCACCTATAACAATAGAAACAAATACAAAAGACAAATAATAGCAGAGTAAATTATATACTCCACATATAGAAAATGCAACGCATTCTCAAGAGAAAAGACAATCCTGAGAAACCAACTATGAGATGGTTCAGATACATTAAAGGATCTATTTTAACTATGTTCAATGACATAAAGAAGTGTACTTTTAAAAGATGAAAAGGAGGCAGGTCAACACACAGCCAGAAATGATTTTTTTTTTTAAATCCAGATAAAAATTCTAAAACTGAAAAATAAACTATCTGAGGAGGGGCACCTGGGCAGCTCAGTCAGTTATGCATCCAACTCTTGGTTTCAGATCAGTTCATGATCTCAGGGTTTGGGGGATCCAGCACAGAGCCTGTTTGGGATTCTCTCTCTCCCACTCTCTCTGCCCCTTCCCTGCTCATGCTCACATTCTCTGTCTCTAAATAAATGAATAAACTTTTTAAAAATATATCTGGGGAAAATATTTCACTGGGTAGCCTTGATAACAAGATGGAGGTGACAGAGAGGAAAGAATCAGTGATACATCAAGAGAAATTTCCTAATGTAAAAGGAAAGAAAGAAAGCTAGGAAAAAAATGAACAGGTGCCCATGGGAAAACATCAAAATAACAGTTACCAAACCTACTAGTAAGTGGAGTTCCAGAGGACAGGAAAGAATGAATAAAAAATAGTTTGAAAAAAATTAAGAGCCAAAATTCCACAAACTCAGTGAAAGACATAAATTTACAAGTTCAAGAAGTTTGATGAACCCCAAGCAGAATGAAAGAAATATAAAAACCATGATTAAACACATTATAGTTAAACTGATAAAAGAAAAAAAATATTTAAAAATCTAGAAAAAGAGTTAAATACAGGGAATGTATGATTCAATTTAAATGATACGAGCGATGGTTGTTTTCTCATTGTAAACAAACCAAAAAAAAAGAAGAACAACAACAACAACAACAACATATTTAAAGTTCTGGAAAAAAAATAATTGTAAACCCAGAATTTTAGATTCAGTGAAAATATCCTTCAAACATGAAAGTAAAGGGGCACATGGGTGGCTCAGTTGGTTAAGCGTCCAGCTTCTCATCAGGTCATGATCTCACGGTTCGAGGGTTCAAGCCCTGTGTCAGGCTCTGTGCTGACAGCTCAGCGTCTGAAGCCTGTTTTAGATTCTGTGTCTCCCTCTCTCTATGACCTTTCCCCCCCACCGCCGCTCATGATGTCTCTATCTCTCTCTCAAAAATAAATAAAACATTAAAAAGTCTTTTAAAATGAACATAAAAAGAAGACATTTTCAGACAAAAGGAACAGAGAATCTACCACAGTAGCCCTGTAAAATAAGAAATGTTATATACAGAGCTGTATAATACCCTGCCCACCACTTCCTTCAAAATTCTTTAAGCTTAAATACCCTTATCCTCTAATTTCACCAATGTCTAGGATATCACCAAGATAACTCAACAGTAATAATGCATCAAAAACCACAAAATTTTTCAGAAGGAAGTTCATCAGACTGATGGAAACTTGGATCTTCAGGAAGAAAGAACATTAGAAATGGCTTGAAATTTTTCATGATGAAATGATGGACAAAACAATGATTTAAAACTATAAGCCTCTAAAACCTTTTGAATCTCAATATCCTAGTCTAAAAGAAGTAATAATAATGCTATGAGGAATATATGTGAACATACTTTGTGGAAAAGGTAATTATTATAAAAATATATGGTATGCTTGTAAATATGCCCAGAATCAGGAGAAAGCCACAAGATTTCAGGGCTGAGATTGGCATTTATGCAACAAGCATTTATTAGCTGTCTATTATTTGCAATATAATGGCTACATGCTTCAGATTTTCTACTTGCAATGGAAAAAAAGTAAGTGGTTTTAATTTCCAAACTAATTTTATAAAAACTATTGACAAAGTCACAATGTTAGGGGATTTAGGAACAAGATGTAAAATAGCCAAAAACTGTTAAATAATTGATCTACATCTTTATTCTAAAAGTCATCTCCAGCAAGCCCAGTTGTAGAGAGTGAATCCATGTTTCCATATTACTTGCCTCAGGTGTTTCAATTTGCCCTTGCAAAATGTGAAAACAATGTTAAGTCACAAAATTACATCTTTGCCAGCCTGGTTTCCATTTAAGCTACTCAAAGTATATACGTCTCAATGTATCCTGTGTGACACAGAGAGTAAGGGTAAAATAAGAAAACCACAGTGTTTCATTTCTGACACTTAGAAATTTGCATTGATCACAGACCCATGGAAACACAAATGGCTACCCAGCTACCTATCATTGTGACATTACAAACAAATAAAATAGAAGATGTATCTGCACATAGTATACTTGGGGGAAAAAAAGATGCTAAGCATAAAGCTCTGTTTATTTTTCAAAATGTTGATTCTGGGAGAGATTCAAACTTTATGTTCCTTAAGGAGTCCTAAAAATCCCTGACTTTTCCCATTTTCTTTTCCCTTCCCATTCTGGGTCATAAGCTTTTTCTAATCCTACTCAACTCCATAGCCTAAAGATGAGGATCAGGAATTATAAATATTCCATTTGGACATTTATCACACATCATTTTATGTTAAAGAAAAATCGCAGAAGAATATCATATATCAGGGTTTTATCCTAAGTTCCTCTTTTGCTTCTTCCTATTTGTTTTCCCTTCCTATCTCTGTACCTTCTTCCAAGACATTCCTCATGTTTGAAGAGACATCCTCCTGTTCTAGATGAAAGAGGAATTAGGGAGCATCTTCATGTATATGGTGAACTGGTTAATCAGACATTATCCCTCTACTTGACTTTCTGCTATGTGGAATCAGATGCTATTTTCATTTGTAGTTGGTAGTTCAGGTGTTACAAGAAGAAGAAAAAGGAGAAGTCAATCTAACACAGGTGGCCTTGTCAAGACCAGATTGCCGGTCTGGCTTATTCATATCCTTGGCAGACAGAAAAAGGGTATTTATGGGCCATGTGGTATTTGAGGGCACCGATTTTGCAAAGTAGTGACTACAAGCCCTTTAAGACAGGCCAAACTATTGGTCTTAGGACTTTATTTTGGCTAGAAGTCCAGTGAAAACCTGACCTACGTAAATCTTTTCTACCTTTTATGTAAATGAATTTCAGGTGGTACTTCTCCATCAATGCACTCCACTTTCTTAAGAAACTACTGAATTTCTTCACTTTAGAAAATTAAACCTTTTAATAATATATTTCATCTTCACATCTTAAAGAGCCAGAAAAGCTGACTGACTGATCATCATCCAAGAGGACCAGGCACAGGCAGTCCACTGTGTTCGCCGGTACATTCAACTAGAAGCCTATTAGTGGTGGTGATCACCCAACAATTGGGATTGAAAGGACGGATTGCAGAGGGGAGGCTGCTCAACAAACATTGCAATTAACACCACCTACATGTTTGAGAGCAAACTAGGTAATAAACAAAAGATTACATTAATATGCATGTTCAGTCCCCAAAGGTAGCCAGATGGTTGGCTACAACATCAGATGTTTCTTCTCTGCCTTTGCAGAGAGAATCAGTCCTCTGTGCAGTGAGTGGGACAGTTGACATTTTTTGTGAGCATGGGGGATGACAAGAACCATGAAGCAGCCTGGTCAGGATGCCCCGAGGACTTTGAATTCAAAGCCATGCCAGGTGTCCCCAGGGGCCAGGAGGCACAAGGGATAGCAATCATAAATTGAATAATCAGTGAATTTCACAAGCACAATGATGACCACATTGCTGTAGACTCAAACTGCCCAGGGAAGGAAGGGTGAAGTAGAAGGACTGCAGGACTCAAAAGGTTTGTTTTCTCTGTCTCAGGAGCTACCAGTGTCCAGGGTTTCCCTTTCTGTGTGGTCAGATTGTGACTAGAGTCCTGCACGTATGTAAAGCCCTTCTGTTCACACTTCACTGAAAACAAAGGGGAGCTTATTTGTCTCTAAAGTAAGCAGCCGTATCCACAGCTTTTGTAATATTCCAAACCAAAAGGCAGCCATCCACGCTAAGCCCCAGGCACTGAGGAAAATCTCAGTGCTAAAGACAGGGCCCTTTGGACACATCTAACCACCAAAAAAAGCCTTTCCAAAGCCCGGCTCACATTTTCCTTCTGCTTATTTTGTCCTTCCGTCTCTCCATCTAACTGCTCCACTTGTGTTTTACTAAGATTTTTCCAACTAACAAATAGCTAAAGGCCAAGGACAGTACCTAGTTCCAGAAAAACAAGCAGCACCTTTCCTGTTCCACACCTCCTCCCCCAGGTTTAGAAGACCACACTGCGCCATCGACCACCTAAGCTACTCAGACTTCTGTTCTACACCTTGCACTTGATACCTTCCTGCAAATTGGGGGAGAATGCTCTTCTCATGCTGCAAATACTGTCAACAGGTCTTCTTAGGCAACAGAGGGCAAAACATGTCGGTAGCCTGAAAAACTACAGCATTGTGGGCAATCTTAGTTTACTCAGTAAGCATGGTCTTTGAACAAGGTGTTGAATAAACCTTAATTTTGTAAATCAAATAAATCAAATACTATCTTAAAGCCCTAGAAGAACTCATGACTTAGAACCACACTGCACTATATTACTTTGCTGAACTCCATTCTCTCTCCCCACCAAAAGTCTTGAGATTTATTCTAATTGGAGAGGCTCAGGAACATGCCCATGCTTTTTTTTTTTTTAAACATAATTCATTGTCAAATTGGTTTCCATACAACACCCAGTGTGCATTCCAACAAGTGCCTTCCTCAATGCCCATCACCCACTTTCCCCTTTCTCCTACCCCCCATCAACCTCAGTTTGTTCTCAGTATTTAAGAGTCTCTTATGGTTTGCCTCCCTCCCTCTCTGTAACTTTTTTCCTCCTCCTCCTCCCCCATGATCTCTTGTTAAGTTTCTCAAGATCCACATATGAGTGAAAACATACGGTATCTTTCTCTGACTGACTTATTTCATTTAGCATAATACCCTCCAGTTCCATCCACATTGCCACAAATGGCCAGATTTAATTCTTTCTCATTCCCAAGTAGTATTCCATTGTATAGATAAACCACATCTTCTTGATCCATTTGTCCGTTGATGGTCACTTAGGCTCTTTCCATGATTTGGCTATTGTTGAAAGTGCTGCTATGAACATTGGGGTCCATGTGCCCCTATGCATCAGCACTCCTGTATCCCTTGGGTAAATTCCTAACAGTGCTATTGCTGGGTCATAGAATAGTTCTATTGTTAATTTTTTGAGGAGCTTCCACACTGTTTTCTAGAGCAGCTGCACCAGTTTACATTCCCACCAACAGTGCAAGAGAATTGAAACCCATTCTCTATAGTAGTTCTTCATGGGGGACCATGATTCCCCAGGCATCATGGATGAAATTCAGAGTACATGAATTTGTATGGGGAAAAACATTATCTTTATTTTCAATAATCATTCAAACTTTACACTTTCTTCAATGATTACTATAGGCACCAAACCATAGTATTTATTAGCAATACCAATAATTTTGTCAACAACTGAGATCTCTGATATTCTCAGATCACATTACAGTTGTTGCAGATATCCCAAAGTAACACTTAATCTCATGAATGTGAAATTATAGTCATTGTTAGATTGCTCCTAGACCTTGTTATTTATTATGTTGCTAATGAAATGTATATATTACTATACTATAAATGTATTTATTTTATTGATGACTTTATTTCAATACAATTGCTTTCATCTTCAGTTCTATTATTTTAATCTATGCCTATAAAATATTATACTAAGGAGGCCATAGGCGTCACTAGACTGTCTAACAGATTTATGGCACACACAAAGAAGGTAAAGAGGTAAAGAACTCCTGCTACAAACTAGAGAATGACTGCTCTTTCTTCCCTCAAATGCACTCTAGACTTTGGGACAAGGCAATTTCTTCATTCCAAATATCTTCTTTCCTCTCTTCATTACTGCAAATCAAAACCTTACCTCCCCATCAGGGGAGCATAGACCATCTCCTTTATGAAGAATCTCCTGATCCCCTTCCACTGGGCAGGATGGTATTTTAAAATCGCTCTTTTCCCATTATCACATTCTACCCTATAACTATTTGTGGATACTCTTTATTCCATTCTGGACTACAATTGCCTCAAAGGCGGGTACCATGTTTTCTTCATCAGTAGTAGCCAATAGCACCAAGGGGCCGCTTGACACCTCTGCCTGTTATTGGCTGTCCCATCTCTGCATTGCTCCCATTTCTCTAAATTTCTAAACCACAGAACTGCTATTTATGTCATTCCTCTTTTATTCTGCAGAATAAAATCAAATTCTCTGCCTGGCATTCAAGGCCCTTCCAGGATTGACCACCTCTTTCAGTTTCAATCGTCATCTCTTTAATCTCTGACCCCTGTCTGGTCATTTCCAAAACTGACACACCTCCATACTTTCATTTCTGACAATTTGTCTTCCTGGAATGCTCTATGTCCTTTTGGATGGAGAATGGAAAATGAGACCCTCAACATTACCAAAATAGCATTTATTTTCAAGGGAGTTCTACCCAGATTAACACAGACAAGCAAAAGAAACAGACTGGTTGCCACAATGGCACTCCATTATCTGAGTTTTATCACAAAACTTTATCACAAAATCCCATTCCAGAATGCCATATTTGTGTTTTATCACTATGTGATAGTATTCTCAATGTTTCAGAGATGGGAGCCAGGTTGAAACTATACATTCCCCCTAACCTGTCACCACCTGAAATTCAAGGCCACTGCCAAACCCTCACCCCATATTGCTGTGGACCTCCTACCCAATGACTCAATCCCCAAAATCAACCTATCTCCCAACTCTTTCCACTAATCCCTGTGGATGTCCTCATCACCGTGGAATCATATTGAGAATGTTAGCCCCCAAGTCCCTACAGCCACCTCCAAGAAATACTATGAAAACAAATAGTAAAGTAAGCTTTTTCCCAGCCCACCATCGATCCTTGCTGCTCTTAATGAAACCACTTCTGCCTTGGAAACTCATAGCAGTCAGCTTTGCCACATTATACCTTTCCTTGACATCATCCCCCATTCATCTTCAGTGGTTATCCAATGATGCCCAGTGAGGATGAATGTACCTCAACTTGTGCTGTCTTCTAGGACTCTGGGTTACCCAACCCCTGATCTCACAGTTCATAAACCTTCTGGACTCCATCACTCTCTCTTGCTCCGAATATCAACAACCATTCCCATAGTTCACACAAGACCTTATCTCCATGTCCTAAATGATTAAGACTGATGCCTCATTCTCTGAACATCACCATCTATCCTACAAGTATTAACAGTCATTCCATGTAAACATTCTCCTCTTGCTCATAAAATCCTCCTTTCCTTTCATATGTCCAACTTCTTTGTATCTGGAAAACAAACAAAAAATAAAATACTTATTTAAGATCCTTGGGGTGCCTGGGTGGCTCAGTCAGTTAAGCATATGACTCTTGATCTTAGCTTAGGGTCATGAGTTCAAGCCCTGTACTGAGCTCCACACTGGGCACGAACCCTACTTAAAAAAAGAAAAGAATAAGATTCATGCTTCCCTACAGAACACAATTTTGTTCTCCATCCCATCCTTTGAATCCCACATAAGATACTTAAAAGAAATGGTTCCTTATTTAACTGGTGTACCCCAAGAACTTAATACAGTTGATTTCTGGTATGCACTAAGTATTTAATAAATGCACAATTCCACCCAGTCCCATGGGTTTTTTCTATTGCTTTACCCTCACAAATCTACATACTCAGTTCACAATTCTTTTTTTTTTTTTTTTTTTTTTAAGTTTATTTAGGGGTACCTCAATGGCTCAGTCGGTTAAGCAGCCAACTTCAGCTCAGGTCATGATCTCACAGTTGTGAGTTCAAGCCTAGCATCAGGCTCTGTGCTGACAGCTCAGAACCTGTAGCCTGCTTTGGATTCTCTGTCCCTGTCTGTCTGTCTGTCTCTCTCTCTGTCTCTCTTTCAAAAATAAATTAAAAATAATTTAGATACACTGAGATACCACCTCACGCCAGTCAGAGTGGCTAAAATGAGCAAATCAGAGAACTCTAGATGCTGGCGAGGATGTGGAGAAACGGGCACCCTCCTGCACTGTTGGTGGGAATGTAAACTGGTACAGCCCCTCTGGAAAACAGTGTGGAGGTTCCTCAGGAAACTAACAATAGAACTCCCTTATGACCCAGCAATAGCACTGCTAGGAATTTACCCAAGGGATACAGAAATGCTGA